>NW_020454538.1:5803006-6007624 GCF_003342845.1 Nothoprocta perdicaria | reverse complement strand
CTCTGTGGGAGAATTTCTCTTTTCCCCACCATAACCAGAGCTTTTTTTTTTTTTTTTTTTTTTTGTGTTGCAAAAAAATGATAGACTCTGTGGGAGAATTTCTCTTTTCCCCACCATAACCAGAGCTTTTTTACCATGAGAGGCAACTTAGAAAATCGCCCTGTACAGCAAAAAACTTTTTTCTACTGAACTGTCATGGACTTTCTTATTTCTTTTCTTGAGGAGAAAAAAGCATTACTATATTTTATAGCTATGCTACACATTACAAGTATGAAATTGGACAGTTTGTAGTGTGGAAGAGATGTCTCTTACAGAGTTTGTTTAGTTATGCCTCTGCGTACCATGAACCACGTATTGTGGCTATGAAGTAACTCACAAGTTCGGTTCAGGATGACTTAGCTCAAATTGCCACAAACTGAATAGTTCTGGTTCAAGGATCTTTTAAGCTCCTTCAGTCTCTGACTGTTCTCGCTCAGGATATTTATAGCTGCTGCTGGAGAAGCCGGGATAGTTTGTTCTGCAAGAACAGCAGCTTGAGACTTCTTTCCAGTGTATTTCTTAATTTATTTGCTTGCTTGTCTCTAGCTTTTTCCCCTTATCAGTGAAAAATCCCTATTGATACTGTTAAAATAAGCCAGTCACACACTCTTAATTTCTGTTAAATAAGGCTGCGAAAGAATATGCATGAATGTCAAGAAGCTGGAGCTGAAACGTGAGCAACCAACCCTAATGGAGCCTGTGCATCTGCAGGGAGCTGAAGCATCGCTTTGCAGCGTTGCCTATTTGCCATGCACTAAAAYTGAGCAGGAGATAAAAGTTGCAGTAGTCAGACATATTGTGTATTTGTCACAGGCATCGGGGGCAAGGTAAAATTTTATTTATAGGTGAGAGAACTGGCCAGTGCATTTGTTGAACTTTTTTTATGTGATTTAAAGTGGAATACGTGCCTGGGGATCCTGCAGCTTGAAGGGCCTTTGAAACGCAATACTGAGTATTTATTTTTATAGTTTAAAAYCTGATATGAATATTTAATATATGGAACGATGTTTGAAATGCATTAGTAGTTGCTAATTACATTAATGTGAATATTGGAAGTGATGGTCTGATTAACATGTGAGAATAAGTCGCTGTGATGGGCTCAGGTTCAAGGGGCCGCGGCAGCAGAGGCTGCAGAGCCTCAGGCATGGGGGGTAGTGGGAAACCTCTTCCTGAGATGCCTCCTTCAGGAAAAAATCTGGCTTTTCCATCTGAAAACTGAGCCTGGTTAGGTTTTCCTTTCTCATTTCGTTTGTCTGAGGTTTGGTTTTGCTGAAGGGAGTCAGCTGCTCGTTGCAGTTCCCCCTGCAGAGACCCTTGCCCCTCCTCAGCATCCAAAATGCCATGTCCCCACGGGAAAGTTGCCATGTTTGGCCTCATATTAATATGAGAGAAGCAAAAGCRGGAATGTTAGAAAGCCAGAAGGCTGCATTTTTTCAAAGCTGTTTGTGTGTTAGAGGGAGCAGAGCCGACTTCTACTACAGCAGTTAATATTTTTAGGCAGCTGCTTAGCTTTTCTGTGTTGGATTTTCTCAAGTGAAGATGCTACTTACACCCCCTAGCATCCTTTTGACTGGGAAAGAGCTTAGCATTGTGGTTTGTCCCAAGCATGGGATCACTGGGAATCCCCATTAACAGGTGAAGCACCTGCCAAACCCACACGGTGGTTGGAGCCGCGGATGCGTCGAGGGCAGCAACGGTAGCAACAAAGAGAAATGCTCTCCTGCATTTCCCATTCTGGCCTCCTTGCCATAGATCTGCCTTCTGCAGCTCTGCCTTTTTTGTTTCTACTTGTTTAGGTGTTATTGCATAACAGTGTTTGCATATTTTTATGTAAATAAGTGTGCTGATTAAAACAACAGTAATTTTCCCTCCTGTTAGTTTTGTGAGGCTGCCTTCCTTTCCTTCTCCCGTCCTCCATTAGTGAAAAGAAAACTGTGTTCTCAGAATTCAGGTCCTAAAGATGGTATCTTACCCCTGCATTATCATTACATATATCCATGTATAAAAATAGATATGCATAGAGATAGATCTGCTTTTTCACTATGACTGTGTCCTTCTGATGTTCCAGAATAATCAGTGAGGCCTTTTGGTTAAAAAAGAAATACAAGTAAAGATGAAAATAGGAAGACAAAATTGTCCTTTGATATCATACAAATATGAGGTTTATATCTGGAAAATTACCACTTGCTAAGGCCTCCCACTGATTCAACTAATCTTTTTAAATTGGCGCTTCTCTCACTCTGCTCAAATGCAGGAATAAACGGGGCTCTGACAGTGACCTGGGAGCTGCTCCGGTTTTTCTCTGTTTTTTCAGCTTTTTTCCCTCCCCTTCACATGAAGCCTGCTTATAATGGAAACAAAATGGCCAACATACTGTACCTATCYCTTCTTTTTAAATATAACTCTGTGAAATAAGTTCAATTTGAGCAAACTTATTGTTAAATTCCTGTATTTTCTATTAGCTCCATGTCAACAACTTGCATAGGAGCTTCCTATCTAGCTGAGTTTCAGGCAGTAATTTTTTTTTTGATGTTAGGTTTGCAGGTTGGAAAGATGTGAAAGCTCCAGTGTGTGCATGTATAATCCTTATTAAAATGCAAATTGGACCCGGAATAAGTGCAAATTTGTGAATGTGAATGGGGCAGAATCCTGAAGCGCAGACGCTTGTGGGCAGCAGGAGCCCTGCACTTTGCTTCCTAGTATCTCATTTCTTGGAGGTCTCAGCATTATTTTGAATGCTTTAGTTTACAAAGAACAAAATTAGTTGCTATATAATTCAGTTGGTAAGGGGATCAGCACTGCTTTTTCAGTAGTATCCTAGTAATAGTAAATAGACCTTACATAAATAAAAACATGGCACAATTCAGTACATGGCACAATCWGCATGTGGGTAGGAGCGATTGATTCCCTTTTATTGGGTTATCTAAAGTTTAAGCAAACTGGCATTAAGATAAGCAAAGCATTTAATGGCAAACGTTGGGTGTTGAGGTGGAGCTGACACAAAAAGGAGGTTTTATGTCTTGTAAGTCCTATTGTCCAGATGTCTGGATGCAAAATAATAGCCATGGAGCAAATAGTTCCTATGTTGCAGCAACAGGAGTAAGAAATTTCATATTCAGGAGATGAATCTTTCTCTAATGAGTCATTTAGCCATGTGTGCAGTGTTGGTTTTGTAGAAGGTAATATTGGATACTTGTAGGAGTGATGGCTCCCCTGTCACTTGGGGCAGTGGAAGGTGGTGTGAGTTCTTCTCAGGTGTTTTTCTTGACCGTACTCTTGTCCAGTATGTCTACTATAACATCACTGTTATCCTCCTGACACTGTCCCTAAACGGCGCTGATAACTGGGTGGCATTATGGTGCAGACACCGACATGGGTGCACTTTGTGTCAGCTGGGTTTGAGGTAATCACAGACTTTGCATCATACCCTGCTTGGTGGGAAGCTTGTAGGGCTTTTTACAGAAGACCTTCAGAACTAAGACAGTGCAATTTTAAGCGATATAAGAAACCTAAATCTTCACCATAACTATGAAATGTTCCAAACGAGGGCTTTGGGAGGCCCGTGTCCTCTCGCTAATAGCAGGTGCTTAGGAAGCAATATGAAAACAAGCCTGGATTGCACCTTGGTTGAGGGAGTCAGAGGGCGCTGGAGAGACTTGCTGCACTAGGGCTGGCAGCAGGATTATTGCGGCCTCGGGCAGAGGCGGGAATCCTCCTTTGTGACTACAGCAAGGGAGCCGGCACGGTGGGAGTCTGTCCTGTGCTCTGCCAGGGTTGCACTGCAGGCCCAGGGCATCATTACATGGAGAAGAGAAGGCTGAGAGGGGATCTGATCAATACGTATAGGGTGAATGTAGGGAGGAAGGGGCCAAGCTCTTCTCAGTGGTGGCCAGTGACAGGACAAGGGGCAGTGGGTACAAGTTGAAACACAGGAAGCTGTATCTGCATGTGAGGAAGAACTTGTTCACTGTGAGGGTGACAGAGCCCTGGCACAGGCTGCCCAGGGAGCCTGTGGAGTCTCCTTCTCTGGAGATCTTCCAAATCCACCTGGGTGCCACCCTGTGCTCCGTGCTCTGGGTGTCCCTGCTGGAGCAGGGGTTTGGACTAGATGATCTCCAAAGGTCCCTTCCAATCTTAAACATTCTGTGATTACATTGTCCTTTGGAGAGCTGTCCACCTTTTGTCACCTGCTTTGTTAGCAGCTGCCTTTTGTGCATACAGATTGACCTGTGCTGCCCCTATGAAACCTCATCTTACCAAGCGCGTTTTTCAAGAAGGAGCATCTTTTCTTTAAAGACAAATGTCTGACTTGTGCAATGTTTGTGCCAAGTGCTTTGTTCCCAAGCATGTCAATGATTCACTTATCTGCTTTGTGAAGTAAATAAAATATTATTTTCTTATAGATGAGTTTAAAGTGYTTTAATATTTAAAGGTACTGACCTATTACGGACACATCATATTAYTTGTGGACTGTGCAGTGAATAAAGCAGTGCAATGTGAACATGAGAAATTCTTTGGGAGCCAGCTTACATTTACTTAGTGGTGAAAATTCGATATACAATTGAGTAACCCTGTCTAGCATGTCAGAAAAGTCCATCTGAAATAGATTGGCCTCTTTTCTAAAACAGTACTTCATTGGGAATAACTTTTTAGTGGATGTAATTTGTCATTTAACTCATAATTGTGCTTTCAAATAAGATGGTTCCTATGCAATAACGGTTAAATAGGCCCTGAATTTTCCTGTGAGGTAGTAAACTCATTTTTTTCTTTTTCAGGCTTCACTCCCAGTTGTCAAATGTAAAAAGCCCTTTGGTTCTGCCACTTGCAGGGTCCCTATTTGGCAGCTTATCCAAGCTGACATGCCTAARTCTGCGTGCTGAGTCCAGCTCTTTCCAGAAACTGTACAAACAGCCAGGCTATATTTTTTGCTTTGTAGCATGTCAGAGAAATTGTGATTTATTGCATTTATTTGCAGCTGGAAGTACTGTGCGAGAGCATGGTCCTCATCATGATTCCTTCTGGTCGAAAGCTCACACCAAACGGGTGCGGGTTTCCTATGCACAGAAAATTGTTCCCATTAACTGGCGTGAGTAGCTACTTCAATGGGAGCAATGCTGAGCAAATGCTTCTAAAATGAAATACTGAAATGTTACAAGAATGAAAATCTCTATCATGTTACAAGGCTCCCCTAAGAATCCAGTATTCCCTGGATTCGAATGTGGAAAAGATCCTATCTGGGTATAGATGCTGTTGCTTCCTCCTCCTGTCTCGCTGACGGGATCTTTTTTATGTTGGGGACAATTTTTACGAGTTCAAGTAAGAGTAAAACATTGCACTAGAAGGAAAGGTCACCCGTTGGCTATTTTAAAAAATGATTTTTTTTCCCCTATGGGAATTAAAATTAACTGAAAAATAGCTGTACTAAAAATACAGTTGTTGTAAATGAGTCAAATGTATACTCTCATTCTTTACATTATTCTAAGCGGTGCATCCTTATCCTATTCTATCCTATTTTTTAGAATGACAATACATTCCTTAAGTGATAGCACTGAGTTTAAGTGGAGCAAACCATGGAGTGGAGAACTGTGCAAAGATGCCSCTGTGCCACTTCCCACGTTCCCCAGGAGCCTAGTGAGAAACCCGTTAAATAGACAAGATTTAATTTTTGGCGTTCAGATTATAAAAGCTGTTACATTAACTTATAATGTCCCTGACTATACTCTGCCACTTGATTCATGGAGCCAGAAGTATGGATAATAACAAGCTGGTGTTCTGTAATAGCAATTTATTATAATAATTAGTCATGACTGTTTGATGGCACCTTTCTCCTCTCTTCTTTCCCTGCTGCGATACCATCTCATGGTCGGTACCTTTTCCTCGTCTGCAAGGTCCTCCTTATTGGTGTCTGTTTACTGCCAGACAAATGGWTTTTTGATAGTTTATAAGATAATCAATTTTGTACAACCTAGGAAGAAACATAGATATTCATAATAACACACTTGCAGTTTTTCTCTGGGTCAAGCTCAATAGGAAAAGCAACAGTTTTTTTCTCCCCTGGAGACTCGATTTTAAAAGTTGCTTTGTGTTCTCAGCACAAATGCAACGTTGTGTCTTCAATGCAAATGCTTTTTTTTGCTAAAACTGAAGGGACAGRCTGCCTGCAGGCTGCTCTGCGCTGGGCTGCACTGCGGGCCCGGGATGGAGCAACCAGCGCGCGCCGCGAGCCGCCGTTCCCGTTGCACCCTCGGGAATGGGGAAAGCTCCAAGGCCACCGGCAGCTTTGGAAAAATAAAATAAAAAAAAAAACCTTTGGAGCTGGGAAGAAAAGCAGTTTTGTGGTGCTGAAGGGAGCTTTGCAGTTTCTCTTTTGCTTGATCTCTTCCTGTCCTGAGCCTGCTAAGCAGCGTGRCTGCTTTCTAAAGAGACCCTGGTCTTGCTGTGATCAGCACTGCTCCTCGCAAAAAAAAGGAAGAAAAAGAACACCCTAATATCCTGCCAGCTGGCCCTTATGTTGGCCTTGGCGCTTTTGGTCAGTAATGCAAGGTTTAAAATTGGAGCTGTGTGTAGACCATCTCCTACCACGCTAAAAGATCCCAGTTTAGAGCAGTTGTCCAAATCGTGTGTGTTTTTAGTGCATTATTTACTTCCAAAAACCAAATTATATGATTGTGATTGAAGAAAACACTTCTTCTTAAAAACTTAAGAACTTGCCACTTCCTTTTTTCAGCTGCCTGTGCTACTCCTCCTCCTTTTCATCTTTTCCCTTTTTGCATCCTTGCTGCTGCCTTTGGTGCTGGTTGGCCAAGAGCTCTGCAGGGAAAACTTCCTAAATGCTTTACAAAACTTGAGCAAACTAGGCTGTGAGTTACATCAAAGCAACATTTGATCTCATTATCTAGAAGGAGCATGGCATGCTGCAGGAATTAATGGTGATTGCTGAATTAGATGATTTTTCTGATGATATGGATGGATAAGCAGTTATGCATCAGGACAGGAAGTTCATGGAGAAGTACAGCAAATAGTTCAAACCAGGACAGAAAAGTGCTGAACATGTTAGGAAAAAAAAAGGCCATTGTCCCATAAATATTTGGTCTTGACACAGTTATAATCACTCTCATGATACAATAATAAGTGGATCTGACAGGTTTTATTGTACGGTTGCAATGTTTAAAGAGAAGAAAGTCTAATTTGTGTAAGTATGAATGATCCAAATTCTCATCAACGTGAAATATGGATGGTTTATGTCTGTTAGAGCTAAAACCTTGAAGACCAGTGCTATGACAGGGAGTGACAGTAGATGATAAAGTCACAGTAGGGAACTACTAAAATTGATTTTTGTCACTTGTATTAATTCTTGACTTTTTCCATCAAATTGTTTTTAAGCCATTTTTTTCCCCTGATGTGGATGGATGTTTCCTTGCTTGAATTTGCAGTCAAGGCCAGAGATTGTTGATAAACTAATGATCAGTCGATATACAAAAATGCAAATAATACTTCCCTTTATTTCCAGTCCCCCGTGGGAAAAGATAAAACAAAAAGGTCTTTTTTTAGACCTGATAGATTTGAAGGGGTGTTTTGCCATAATTTAAGCAAAAATACATGCATTTTTGCAGAAAACATTTCTTTAKGATTACTTTTGGACAGAATTCAACATGTGAGCTTGGTGACTGGGCCTGTTACTGAGCATAACTAACTCATGGGTGTACGTGCCCACAGAGGTTAAGGATGGTCCCCCTAGACATCCTCTTGTCCATAACCTGGAGGGCTCTAGAGAAATCCCACCAGCAGGATATGAGTTGTATTTCTGGTGCTCAGATTCTGAATTAATTCATCATAGGCCTATTTCACTTGTTAGGCTTCTTGCTATCCAACCAGGTACCGAGGGCCTCTGAGTGGGCTTCAAAAYGAGTTATTTTCCAGGATTGGCTTTTGAGGCATGCGGTGCACTCACTGAAGCAGCTTCAGAAGATCTTAGCTTTCCGTACATGACTGAAAGCAAAGGTAATGTCTCAGTGCAGCTGCAGCACCTACTAAATCTCTTCGTGGAAGAGTTAATGCAAGTATGCCTAGAGTGGGACAGAACCCTCTAATAATGGTTGCACTGCATTTATATTCCCATTCCTCTGGTTAGCTTTCCAAGACTTACTCTACAAAGGCTACAATTGTCCACGCTTGGGCTCTGCCCAAGAGCAAGGGTTTTGTTTGTATGTGTGTCTTTTGTCTGYTTTTGTTTTTAAATTCAAGCCAAAATGGTTTAGTCATTATGTGGAGACATGAGAAAAGCTAAATAAAACTATTGTCTCTGCTGTCATTATACCGAATTAGAAAAACTCAAAATGCTCAAATAAGAAGTGATAGAAAGCTGAAATTTGGAATGGAAAAGTCCTTCCCTGGGAAGGACAGTGAGGTATTTTGATCAGGTTTAACAGTAAAGAAGTGGGGATTTGTTCTGTGTTGACTAATGGACAGTGACAGGCTAATGGCTCTGTGTACCCTCCCATGCTCCATTCCCGGTGACATCTGGCTGAGGGCAGCATGTGGCGGCGCCTGCACACCCGCCTGTTTGCTCTTTACTTCCCTCTCCTCATCCTTTCCTTATCCTCCTTTTTTGCGTATGCATCCAGCGGGTGTTTTTTTCTCAGACAGGCACAAAAAGAACTAAGACCTGTGCTTGCCCACTTGCCTGAGCTCGGGGTGACCTGCCCAGCTGGTTGTGCTCTCCATGCCTGCCTTTTGCTCCAGATCCAGTTGCATTTCTGCTTCCTCCATCCTTGCAGATGTTCACAGGAACGTGAGGCCGCTGTCACTGAGCAGCCCACAGGACTTGTGAACCACGGAGAAGCAGCGGTCACCAAGGTTGGCCAAGTACTGGAGAACATTATGACTGAAAAGACTGGAAACCTCATTATGACCTTGGGCTGACAGGTCTTCTAGATGTTTTTCTCAACCTTTACAAGATTTTCCCAAGTGTGTTGGTTTCCTGCAATGTATTAGGGTTAAACCCTACAGTTCTCCTTAGCMATTTCCCTAAAAGACAAAGAGTTTTTACCAGCGTTGCCCCAAAGAAGGGGCAACACAAAAGGATACGTTGCCCTGGCCCAGTATGTGGTCTCACAATACAGAGTTTCAGTTTGGAGATGGTGTCTATTTAATTCTGGGTAGCTTGGTTTGAAAACAATATGAATGGTGAACTATTTTTTTTAAAGATACTTAGTATTAACACAACCTAAGAAGCCAAGTCATCATCAAGAATTGTTGCCTAGTTTCTTAAAGCTATTTGGGAAGCTCTTTTAAAATTGTAATTTAAATCTTCATGGTACTATGCTTGTTAGTTCTCAAAATAATAATGATTTGCATTTATAATACTACTGTGCGATCCTTATGCTGTAATACTATGCTCTGGATAGTGTTTATTCAATGATTTTAATTGGAAGAGCTTAAAGCATTTCACAAACCATTAATAATCCTTRCAATTGCCCTCTTTAAGGCAGCATTAATAGCCCCAGTTTACATATAAAAAAAGACATAGAGACATTGAGTCATTTGTTACAGAATAAGCCAATGGCAGAGAGAAAATTTAACCTTTGGGTCCTGGTCTCTGAAAGGCAAAATAAATCTTCTAATAAAGCCAAATGTTTTTGACTATATTAATATTGCTTGGAATTCTTTTATATGAACAGAGGGAATTGGATAGACCAGCAGTTTTATGAGGAAGCGCTTATGAAATTATGTGCTAATTTTCTTGAACTAATTTTCATACCTTTTTTTATTTCTTCTTGAAAGACTGACCAGAAATAAAATTAGCCAAGGGGGATATATGAAAATGGTTTTCCCTCTGTATTTTTTTCACTACAGTATTACAAATAATAAAAGTACATGCAGTGCTTTTGTGAGGATTTGAATTGTAGATTAGTACTTAACTGTTCAACTGCAATGATATCAAGCAGTGCCAACCAGGGTTGACACAAGTGATATGGAAATACAGAACGATGCAATTTTTGCATCTCTAAGGAGATTCAGATCATTAGCCTGTGTGGAGTAAAGTGTATTTGAACAGATACCGGCTGTATGAGGATAGACACTTTTAATTGAGTCAAGCTTAGACCTTGAATATGAAATTGCTTTGCTTTCATAAGCAGAATTATAGTACTGTAGCAATTTTTTTTCCTGTGTTTGAGGATTTTTCTCTATTTAGAGCYGTAACATGTAAAAGTTCAAATAGTGTTATGGTTTTGATAGTATTCTGCTGTAAAYCAAGTGTGTAGCTGTTTGGTGTTTTTATATCAGTTTCTCAAGAGATCTAATAATGCCTTTTTATACTGATTATTAAGTTATTATATTTAAAAGAAATATAGATATATGATTTTATCAGAGAGGTATCAAGTGTCCTTTCCTCATTTAACTCGGTGCATTTTATCTCTATTTTTGTTCGGCCAAGAGAGACAATTCCTGTCCTTTCCATGGCCTGTACTGAGGASATTCAGGTAGTATTTGCACATAGGAAGATAAGGAAGCTGCAGGCTGATGTTTTAAGCACCTTCTGCCTTCGCTGAGAAACTTCTTCACATAAATCTCACCCGGGTTCCTTGCATTGCATTGCGGTAGGTGCACAGCAGGGAATGAAGTCTATTTTATAGCTCCCATGGAGAAAATAGCCTCGTAGAGCACTTTATTCCCAGGGTCTCCCGACCTGTGTTACACTAATCTTGTTTGGGCTGTTAGTGATTTGGAGAAAATGCTATTACTTGACTGTGCCTAGTGTGATGCTTTATAAAAGTAAAAATACTGAGCTTTCGAAGTGGGTTCAGTGAGAGTTTTGGTGACTTTAAGTAAGGTTGGACATCTGACTTAAAGTAGCTCTTTTTATGAAGCACAGAAAATAACTGGTTCTCTGCTGTCTTTAGGTTGAGGAATTCGTTGTTGCTGTTCAGATTATCCCAGTTCAAGCTGTGGTGCTGTGTGAAGCACTTTACAGGTGGATAGTACTGTGAGCAGAGCTCTCAGATGCATTTTAAGAGCAGTAATTAATGCTAGTTGTAAGGCATGATGTCACCAGGGCAAAATCCACAGTTTAAGTTGATTTTATTGGTCTAGTGGCCGCTGACCTTTTCAAGCCCGTCATCTGGCTCTTCTTGGGCACTGGTTTGGTGCTTCCAGCCAGTTCAGACTGTAACATCTGAGTCTGATCAGAGCTGGGGGCCTAAGGAAAAGTGCAGAAAGTGATGTAGGCTTGAGCCTACCTTAAGCTTTTCACCCGCTTTAAATACCAAAGACTTATGGTCTTAAGTCTTATTAAGGCTTGCAAACTGTGTAGGGACACCCAGGAGCACCCCAGGAATTGTCACCTCTGTGAATAGCGCTCCGTGGGCTCGGCACCGTTCCCAGCCCTTCCCCGCTTGGCCTCTCCGGTGTGTGCGGTGGCACCCGTGGATCCGTGGCAGGGAAAGGAGGCTCTGTGGTCCCGGGATCCATGTGGAAGTGTCTGCGCTTTGCTGTGTGGAAGCCGCGGATTCAGGTCGGCCCCGGGAGCTCGAGCTTTTGTAGCCGGACACTCTGGCTGTTCCTTCGGGTTTAGCTTGGCAAAAGAAACTCTTTCAGGCTCCAAAGTGGCCCTTTCTGAGTGACTGCTGCTATCACCATACAATKAATCCTGCAGACCCCCTCCTCTGCACCCCAGACCTCTTTGGCTCTCTGCTCAAAGGATTTCATTTGTATGAAGCGTAAAGCAAACGAGTTCTGTAGCTAGAAATAGGTTTAAGCCTGTGCTTTAATGTTTTKCTGAGCCTCGGCTTAAATGAATGCACTGGTTGAAACGTGTTTCCCAATTAATATGCACTCAGTGGTGAATTGATTTTATTAATTTCACATTAGTTATTTTTGGATTTGATCAATAAAATAAATGAACATATCATAAAGGATGGCATTTTGTAAAATTTTCACCTTCTGTACTCCCATCTAAATAASTGAGATGGGAAAAAAAACTAAATAAGGTTTTTTTTCTCAGATGGTGAGTTTTGGGGTTTTTTTTTTAATAGATCAACGCCCCATTTAGAAACAAACTCAAGTTTCTGTGTGCTTTAAATCATGCAGTCCCCCATGCTGGCATATAAAGAGCATGAGAAAATAAATCCTCCACTTATCAAAGGTTATAAAAGTAAACCTTGACTGACCTTTAAACTCTAACGTTATAATGATGACTATATAACGGCAAACACCGGATAGGATTTCAGCTGAAAACTTATTTTAAAACAGTTTAAGACGCTGGAACAAATGTGTTCCCTTTGGTCCCAACAAGCCGGGTGCTGCCGGGCCCTTGTTAATCCGCTGCCGCACGTTAAGACACGTCGTGCGGCTGTCTGGGCAAGGGAGAGGTGTGCGGACACAAACAGCGACTTGACTGCATGAATTATGCCAAAAAGAAAAAAAAAGAAAGAAGTTTTATAATGTGGATTTGTTAGGATTTGCTGCCTTTCAAGGGCTGAGCAGAGGGAAACGTAATACGGGTTGGCTGGCGCTTCCCTTTCTCTCCCCCTCCTCCTCCTCCCTTTTTTCCCCGCAGTTCCCAGCCCGAAACCCGAAGCTTTCCCRAAGCCCTGCAAGCCACAGGGGCAGGTTTGGGGTAGGCGGTTGGGCTCGGCTCAAACGTGGCTGCTCCCACATCTGTGGTGCTGCCYTTCCTGTGAACCCGCCAAGCCTGGTGCGAGTTTCGTGCGTTTAATTCCACAGACGTGGCAAAGATTCCCTAACGAAATGGGCTGCGCGCTGCCACCTTAACTCTTGCTCCTCTTCCACTGCTTTTCCCCCTCTTCTGCACGGGGAGGATCTGGAGAGCATCAAACCAGAGTTGCAAATTGCATGTGGGCTTTTGAAGTCYGGACATTTGGAATATGGCTCGGCTTTAATGGTGAGAATAAGTAGTTATCAAGCAATATTAAAGACAACTGGAGCTCTAATGACGTCAGGCCTGAAAAAATGATTATGCTATCAGCGGAACATTTAATTTTCAAAAATTAAATTATGCATCATTTCCAGGCTTGTAATAAAATAATTACTGTCTGCACTTTCTCATTACCAACTGGTTTGCTCCAATTTCTGTATATGAAAGGAGCTCTGTCGTTCACTGAGGAGTCACATTAGAGTCAAATTTTACACATTTTATTGTCTCAACTTCAGCTCCAAGAATTACATGTCTACTTGGGAAACGAATTTGCAGTACCACAGAGCCTGGCAAGCTTCCAGCCCTTAATTGCTTACCAGGGAGGTTCAGGACAGGCTGTTCTTCCTAGGATGGGAAAACTCAAAAGAAACAAACCCCGGCTGTGCTAAATAGGAGGAAAAACACCATCTTGAAAAGAGTGTTCAGTGATATGTGAAACAAAGAGCTGCAATACAGTTATCATGGCACGTTGGGCTCCGTGGCAGAATTAATACCGGGAAACAAAGCAAAGCAGAAGCTGGGTGGGTATTACGGAGGCTTCCAGCTCTTGGTAATTTCTTCATTTAGGCGGACTGAAGCRTGGGGAAAAAAGGGGCGTTAAGATCAAAATACATGAGAAAAAGTGAGGGGAGGGAAGGAGCAAAACAGAGTAGCCAAAACACATTAAGTGCAGGGGAAAGGTACCAGGCAGGGAGGGTGAGTGGTGAGCAGGAAACGGGGATTTCTGACTCTGGCTCCACAGAAGGTTCTTCTTGGGACCTGCCATTCCTTGTTTTTAGTATTCACTACCTGCAAATAGGGAATGTTTTTTCCACCTTCCACCTGAAGATTTATTTCTCTCTCTTTTTTTTTTTTTTTTTTTTTTTTTAGCAATACTTTATATCTTTTAACTTTGCAGTATTGCTTCTGTGTCTCCATCTTGTTGTGCACAGCTGTCTTGATGCTAAGAAAGCAGCGGGAATAAGAATGAAGGACTGGTGGAGGGTAAAGGTCTGAAGTGAAACTGCAGGTGTAGGAACTTCTCTATGATATTTTTTTGCAATCAAACAGCCAGCATAACAGAAGAYATGTTACTTAGTTGATGCAGCTTTTCAAAAGGGATAACTGGTGTTTTGGGAAGAGGAAAGACCTTGTGTTTCACCTGCTGAACAGGACAGCCAGGAGGAAGGACATGTGGAGTCCRGGCACTTCCAGTGAGCGTCACCACAAATGAGGTGGTTAACAGCTGACAACAACTGGCTTTGCTGCAAAACAGGGTGGAAATCTAGGAAGGACTGTTACTATCCTCCGTTTAACTGCAAAATAACACGTTTAAATTCAGAGTTGAGCAGGTGGGAGACTGGGGAGGAGGTGAGATGCAGTAATCRCAGCCGTGGGGTGGATAGATCCATGCTGGGAACTCTGCTCTGGGATGTCCTGGAGGGCTTGAAGGCCACATGAGGCGGCTCCTCGGCGGGCTGCCATCCTCAGCTTTGCTTTCCCRCTGTTTAATCAGCTTGTACCAACATTTGGGAAACCTGGATGGTTTAGTCTTCTYGTTGCTGCTCTGGTGAGTGACAGAGAACAGATCAGGATGGCTTAGCTGCGGAAAGGCGTTGCGGTGGGGTGCAAAAATATATCCACCAACCAAGAGGAAAATACTGCTTACATGGCTTAAGAGCTCTTTATCTCTTAACAATTACATGCTCCAATAGGTGCTGTTTAATCTCAGGGCAGTAACAGCACACCCGCTAAAAAGGGCTCTGGATAGATTTGTCAGATCCAAAGCTTGATAAGCCTTGCTGTCCCTTCACAAACGCTCACTA
Organism: Nothoprocta perdicaria; assembly: GCF_003342845.1. Classification (NCBI taxonomy): domain Eukaryota; kingdom Metazoa; phylum Chordata; class Aves; order Tinamiformes; family Tinamidae; genus Nothoprocta; species Nothoprocta perdicaria. Next base: position 5,992,843 of record NW_020454538.1, on the reverse strand, counting down.
GTGTTCGTGCTCGTTAAATGTAACGCTCATTAAAAATATATAATCTGTATTCATCATTTTACTTATCCATCACTAAGTGAGATTAATAGATCACYGTACAATTTTACATTCTTTTTACAGCTTAATGGAAGTGAAACATTATTCAAATGCTGAGCTTTGGCCATGTGAACACTTCGTTTTTATTTTTCCCCTGGTAGAGTCACCCATTAATGAATGACAGAAAAGAATAATGCTGAAAAATGTATTTGGAGATCTTGAAGACATGATTGCCAAGACCCCTCATAGGGTTTGGTCAGCCTTCTGCATCATTATTTTGGGCTTTTGGCTTCTTGCACACCCCCAGATGGGGTAATCCTGTTTTGGCAGTGCCTCTGAAGGACTGGATTTCTGTGGCTGGATTAATGATTTCTCCCATTATAGCTGATGGCTTTTCATATTTCCCATTCTATTCCATTTTTTAAAGGCCTTATGCGTTAGYGGCCTCTTTGCCATGAGAGAAGGTCTGTTTTAATCAAAACATTTCCTCATTAAGAATTTTTTRGTAAATATGCTTTTTGCCAATTCTGCTACCACACAAATACCATTCTGTAGCATTCTGTCATGTACTTTATAATAATACATATCTAAAAGTAGTGGGACGCATTACAGTGTGCTGGATGGCTTGAAACYGTCATGGTTTCAAAGCACAGTAAGGTATCAGGGTTAATTTCTGTATGTACCAGAACAATAAATATCTATAAGCATATACTTCATGGGTTTGTTTCATCCAGTTTAGCTCTAGCAAAGCTTTCATTCTAACAGATTTCTCCCATGGGATTTCCCTACCTATCTCTGTTATTCATTTTTTTTGTCTTCAGTGTTTTCTCCGGAGGAGATGCTTGCTGGAAACACTCGGGCAGCAGTTGGTCATTGAAGGATTGGCTGTTCCCTGCCTCAGTTCCCCAGATCTGTCCCCATGGTGTTCTAGAAAACCTGCATGGAAACCTGCAAGTTTCTGCAGGTTCTCCAAGAGCGTAGATGCTAAATGATGCAATTACAGGGAAAAAATTCTTTGTAAGCTGTTCTGGTATTCCTATTTAGTAGTCAGCTAACAGATGTGCCAAGTGCTTACAGGATGGGCCTGTTTCACTGGGTGTATCATTTGGGATGCAAAACGCTATCCCGATCCATGTGTTTCACCAGGGAGCTGAGGGAGAGGGGGAAATGTTCGTGGGAGAGGAGACCTGGGGCTGCTCRGTGCAAGGAGAGCCCCAGCACTGAGAGGACTCATGTGGCTCATGAGGAATCTCTCAGTCTCTGTGTGTTTATATTTGTAAAAATACCTACAGTTGATCCAACACGTTCCCTTTTGTTCATTTGTGCCCCATAGCCCTTCATCTCACCCTCATCCCAACAGACATCCCAAAGATYTGCTCGTCAGGGCTGGCCCTGACGGCTGAGGGGGTGCTGGACCCACAGCCATTGCCTCCACGCGCTCCTGTGCCTGGCAAGCGTCTGGGAACAGCCCACACCTGCAGTTTCCCTCTGGATTTTCCTTTTTTTCTCTTTTCCTTGTTTCCTCTTCCTTCATTTCTGTCCTGGGAAGCCCTGGGGAGTGGCTGGTGAGGGCAGCGGGTGGGCGCTGCTGGAAGGTTTGCTGTGTTGCGAGGTGAGAATTGTGTGCTCTTTCCTCRGGAAACACTCGAGGAAGGAGCTTTGACGATGAGAGAAACCTTCATAAGCGACCCTAGAAATAACAGGGAAAATTCTGCACCACGTGTAAAGTGTATTGGCTTGTATTTTAATTGTAGTTACAGAAAAGCAAACAGAGAAACCCCTAAAGTCTGTGACACTGATTCAGCAACAATAGCAGCTATGTGAGTTGCTCTGAGAGAAGTGTATCCATGCCGGGAAATCATCAGCTTCCCCCATGCTTGCCCTGTGTTTGTAAGGCAAAAACACATCCACTTTCTCTGTTTGTCTAAGGCTCAGTCTCCACTSCTGTGAGCTCCTGCCTAAAGCCAGGGGTGGAACCAGTTTATCTGTCACTTGGAAGCAAGGTACCTTAACAAAAACACCACTAAAGGCAGTAGATCCCATGTAAGGATTTTGAACGCTAAGCAAACTGGTGATGCTTATTTTGTATGCCATCGGGCAGTGCTTTGCCAGTGATGGGCTTGAGGGCCAAGTTATTCTACGCTGTCCCACTTGCCGGGCATGTTTGCGTGTCCTGCAAGTCTTTGATTTCGCCTGCAAGGTTTCCACTCAAGTAAACGTCAACTGATAACCCGCACAGATAGGCCCTGAGCTTTGTCCTGTATCTAAAACACAATGAACTGACGTGTATTGACCTTTTGAAGTGTTTGGACAAGCTGTTAAATTGCAAATAGCTCATTTTAACTTCCAGTGGTTTGCTAATGCGGCTGTTTGCATTTTCTATGCTCTTTTCCCTGCCTGCTCTCCCGTCACACTTCCTTCCCAAACTTATTATCTTTCTCGTACTTGCCCTTGTATCATTTTCTGTAGTGATTTCCCYCTGTCATTTCTCATTTGAATTCTTTTGTTCTCTGTCAGCACCAGGTAACCTCTCCCACATCGTCCCCTGACTCTATAAAGCCTTTCAGGAGCATCTTCTCCCAAGAGACCCTGACATCAGAAACAAGACCAAGCAGCAGAGGTGAAAGGCCTGCTCACTGACAAATGCATCTGGTGTCCAGATCTTTGTTTATTCATTGGTTTGTGGACCATATGTGCAAGGACTGAGACTCTTAGAGAATGTGCAAGCTGAAAGTGCAACTGGAGAGGGCCACCGCCCCAGAGGGTGGCCTGTGTGTGCACAGYATGTCCCATGGAAAATCCCCTCCTAGCAAGAAATGACATATGAGGCGGGATGGGSGCAATGGGGAATCCATAGGGGAACCATTTGCTGAAGAGACCTGCCTCATACGTGAGGGGCAGAGGCCAAAGTCCAAGCAAGAACCCACCATTAGGGAGGTTTCTTGACTGTTTCTGTTGAAAGTTCACTGGAGCTTCCTGCTGGAACTAGGCATTCGGGGTGGCAGTCTGGACTTTTTAAGAATTTAGGGGGATTCTGTTGTCCTTAGATTTTTAAAGAATGTGGAAGATGTTCTTTGTTCAAAAAAACAAAAAATGTTTCCAAAATTCTTCATTTTGAAAAGAGGAAATCATTGAAACAGGTAATTAAAAGCGAGGGGATTCTGCTGAGCACGTATACTTYAGGCTGTATCAGAAGGGTAAAAGAGCGGGACGGTCCAAATGACTAGTACGCGTGAGACACCACGCAGTAATGGTTTAAGTCAATGCGTGTCGTAAAAATTGCAAAAACGGTTCATGCTGCCGAGAGCTGAGTTCCCGTGCGCGTGTTTGCGTTCGGAACACGCACCCTTGCCTGGCAGCGCGATGACCCCTCGTGCTGCCGAAACCAGGGGCAGTCCAGTGTGCCTGTGTTTGGGCAGAATTGCTTCATTTAGTCTSTGCCTGCCCTCTTGGCGAGAATCGGTGGGAGAGCCAGGATTTATTGCGCTCCGTAAGTTTTTCAGATTTTTTTTCAGAGGCAAAACATCACTCCGCAGGAGTTAATGGTAAGATTTATGGGTCATCATCAATTCCAACCTCCACCCCAGCCAGCAGGGATTCTTGTCCTGCATTTAGGAGTTTTTTGATATAGCTAGTGGTACCTGTAATGTGCTTCAGAGAGGCATAAATGAGAAGGACATAGGTCATTCAGTAGTGCATATTCACAATTGAAAGAAGTCTAGAAAAATAATTGGCTTCAGAAGACTTTTGATTTGTGATTAATTATTCGCAGCATAATTTCACTAGCCCATCTTGGTCTTACACTTTAATGTCTTCAATTTTTCCAGCCTTTGTTGAGTTTATTTGTAAGTTCATTAAAATTAATCTTTTTGCAAAAGAAATCTGACTTTGAATATAATTTTGCTTGTGTGATGAATGTGGACACTTTGCTTTGTTACATACATATATATATATATATATAAAATATATCCGGGGGAACTGCCTATGAAAGACTAGTCCTGTRGATTACATGGATGTGCAATCAGTTATCTCCAGGTACAATAAGTTACAGAGCTTCCTTTTTGCAAGAGAAGGGAGAGTCAGCATGGGCATGATCCACAAAGCAGCGCTCCTCCATAGAGTTGTAATTAAAAAATAAATGAAGATGAGAAGCAGTATTGTGAGTAACTTCAAATTATTTGTAATTTCTTGCTCTCCTTCCCTGCTCTCACTGCAGGTGTTGGAGGGAAGGAGGGAAGAGCAGCCTGTGGCCACAGAGTGAAGTTCACGGAGCTTCCTCAGCCTTGGGGCTCCTGGGGTGGCTGAAAGCCTTGGCAAGATGGGACGTGTAGGGCAGCGGCAGCGCTAGCAGAGGCTGATGCATGGCTTGCTAGGGGGGATTTTAATGAAYGTGTTAGTTTATTGATAGAAATAGTCGAATTACTGTTTAAGCGGTTTGTATCTTTTGTTCCTGTATCTCCTCCCATGTATGCGAGCGGCTGCCGGGGTAGGATTCCTGATTTGCAGTTCACTGAGGACTCTTTTATAGAGCTGTTTGTTTGAGCTTCGTGTGCTTTCTCTTGACCTCTTCAGAAATATTTCTGTATCTCTCTGCAAATACCACAGATCTGAGTGTCTCATCTGAACCCTTTGGGAAATGATAGCGATGCTCTGCTAGTCCATGTTCCAGGAGGAGTGAGGGCCACCTTGCTTTGGTTACTCTGAAACAGTTGCTTGGTTTTCTTCCTCTGTGTGATGAGCTTGTTGGTTCATGTGTTCTATTAATATTAAAAGTAGCTTGCAGAGATAAAGTGGCTTTAGGTGAAGCAAATGGATGCCATAACCCTCCTTTTATAGGAAACTTAAGTGATCTTGGAAAGAAGCATCCAATCGAGAGGCTGAGTGAGCTGGGCCTGTTTTCTCTGGAGAAGAGACGGCTCAGAGGGGATATGATTARTATGTATAAGTTCAGGAAGGGAGAATGCAGGGAGGAARGGGACAGGCTGTTCTCACTGGTGGCCAGCGATAGGACGAGGGGTAATGGCCACAARCTGAAGCATAAGAAGTTCCGTCTCCAGGTGAGGAGSAACTTCTTTACTGTTAGGGTRACAGAGCAGTGGAACAGGCTGCCCAGGGAGGTTGTGGAGTCTCCTACTCTGGRGGTCTTCAAAACCCGCCTGGATGCCACCCTGTGCCACATGCTGTAGGTGTGCCTGCTTGAGCAGGAAGGTTGGACTAGATGATCTGTAGAGGTCCCTTCCAACCTTAAATATTCTGAAATATTCTGAAATATTCTGAAATACAGGAGCCAGCCGGTACTGAATGTCTGTCTGAAAGCGAGCAGTGCATAATAGCACGTTTCGGAGGTGGAGAGCCTGATTTAATGTGTTTATATAAAAGGAAGTGGATGTAAGCACCTGATTATATAATTAACTAAATCTTCAGCACCTTTGATGATCTTCTACCATCTCTCCTCAAGAGATATGAGCACTGCCTGGCAAGAATTTGATATATTGGCTATGCCTGTCACGGAAAAGTGTAGTTGAAATTTGAGCTAAAATTGAGATCTCTTCCCAGAGGAACTGTCATTAATTTTTGCTGATAAATAACATTCCAGGGTTTTGTTTGTAACATGTAGCAGGTACCTCCTTCCTTTTCCTGGTGTTAATATTAAGTTTGTAACACTGAAGTGGGGAAACCTTAAATCCCCCTGAATTAGACCAGAATATATCTCCATATTCATTTCTTGGGAATTATCGCTGTCTCCACAATCATGTAGGCCCAGAGGTTAATCCTGAACCTCTTAATTTTGATTTGATAAGATTCAGGAACCGGCGGCTGCGTACACTTGTACCTAAACGGCTCTTAGTGTGTTATGTTCTGACACGGTTTCTACACATTTCTAACCAATTACTTGACGAAGAATGTTTGAGCAGACATRGAGCATCTAATCGCCTCGTCGTTTCAGCTTAATGAGAGCTGATCTGATTTGGCAAGTGCTGTTCTCACCCTGCAGATATTGAAACTCTCGGCTCTCATGGCACTAGCGACGGGAAATGCAAAGTCTGCCGTTAGTTTGGATGCATTTCATTGGGAATTAATTTCATCGTCACTTGAATATTCATTCTTAGGCAATCAGTTGGAACTTATTTTCCAGAGGAAGTTTCTGGAAGATACAGTCTAYGCACAAAAATAGGCTAATGGAAATTACTGTGGCAGAACAACAGGATTGCTCTAGATAAAGCTGAGCACTGCTTTTAGTTTGAAGGAAAACTGCAAAGTGCTTCGTAGTATTTGAGTTTAACTGCAAATTATTACAATTTTTTTTTTTTTTTTAGAAAGGGTTTGGAGAATATGCACGTTAATGGCTGATGCTAAATGTGCCTATTTCCCTCTAAATTTTGAACAGGTGAGATTATGAAAATGCATTTTTGTTTTGAATGCTCCCAATGACCTGGTGGTGGTTCTGGCCAAGCCAACATATAACCCACAGAAGCTGTGTGGAATTAAAATACTACTCAGTAAGGAATTTGCACTCTCTGAGTGTTTCTCTTACAAACTAAAGGGCATATACTATTTATAACAGAATTACTTATTCTATTTAATTAAATTGATTCAAACACTTCCAGCATGTTAGTTTTCATGGAGACGTTAGCTGAAGTCATTGCTGAACCTTTCCTAAACCTCCTGTCCTCTGATTTCATACCAACCATAACGAAATCAGAAATAAAAGCAAATATCTCTTGTTATAGTCTACTTTGTCAAAGCATTTTTGTTGTTTTGTGAAAGTTGAGTATAGTAGAAAATTCAGAACATGCTGGCACCTTCTGTGAAYTCAGGGGTCCGCGTAGACACTTGCCGTATTCCCTGCCCTTATCTTAGTTTGCTCCATATTTTCATTTCCARTCTGCTCTAGTTAGTCCTAATACCCTGAATATAGCTGGGGGTACTGGCAGATTATTCCCATTAGTTGTTCTGCTCTAATGGGAATAGAATTCAAATTTTCAGCAGTTTATCTTAACCCTTACTGTTCTAGCTTCAAGAAGCTATGCACAACTTGAGATTTGGAGAGGAAACATGATATTATTGGCCATCCCTAATGAATCATTTTGTTACAGAATACTGTTTTCAGCTCAGCYGTTAGGGTAATATCAATATACGGTGACCAAATTCTTTCACTGTATTTGCTTTTGCAAATAACTTAATGGGGCATAACTTCCAAGAGAAAGTACTCAAAATTTCATAAATGTGTAGACTGGCCAGCAGCTAGTTGGAGGGGATTTTAATTTTTGTGTTCCTTGCGCAAAGGTGCTCAGGCTTGTAGAGAACGAAGGCTGCATTTAGAAATTTGAAGGATCCTCTGACTAGAGAGAGAAAATCTGTGTTGTTTGTGGGGGTGTCATCAGATTTATATATAGTTTAAGATATGATGTATCTAGAAGAGAAAAAAAAGTAACCTGAAAGTCTTGAGTAGCCATGAACTATTCCTTACGTGAAGTGGCCAAGTGTGTGGCCAAGGGATGGAGACTGTTGCTTTCCCTGTCTCTGTCTTCATCTTTATTCACTGAATTTCTCTCAATACAAGCACAGCACGTGAGAGTTCCTACCTGCTGTTTGTCCCAACTGATCTAGCCAATATTGTCCCTTTTTTCCAAGCGTACTCAAGTTGGGCAGCCAAATGGAAAGTGGAACACTAAACTCTTCGTCACAGTTTGCAGTGAAAAACCTAATGAAATGCTCCATTAATCATTTAGTTTGACCTGAATTCCCAGTGTAATGAAGACTGAGAGGCAGCATTAGCCCTTCTGAAAGGTTTAAGCATATGAAATTGGTCTTGAATAGGATAAGGCCATCAGTGATATGATGAAAAATTACTAAAGGCTTAAATAAATAACTCGTGTCTTATTACTGGGTTGACATAATAAACAGTGTATGCTCAACAGAAGAGCTTCACAGAGAACAAGCTTGAGGGAAATATAAGATCTTCTAAAATTTACTCATTTTTTCTCTGCTGATTTTTAGTTCTTCATTCTAGTCTTCATCTTTAGTATCACACAAAGGGAACTGAGGTATTCATTAGAGTACAAGAACTAGCATGTAGTTTTATGTATTTGATATGAAGTGTTTATAGGTACCGTATTAAAACTTCATTATTGAAATTTCATTGATGGTTGGGAGTTTTGTTCATTTACTGGAAACTTGGGAAGGTTCTTTGGACAACCCTTTTTTTTTTTTTTTAGTGCTAGTAATGCTATGTTAATAATAGTAAGTGAAAGAAGAATTTCTTTTTTAAAAACAAAAATGCAAGACAAAAATACTGCTGGTTTGTGCAGAGTTTCATAAGTCAGTCAGCAGCATTCTTGTCTCTAGGCCAGACGACCTCAGATGCCAGTTTTGGAGACCTGGACGTGGTCTATCAGTGGTCACAACATCTCACCATGGTGCCCGCTGTCCTGGGTGACATGTTGACCCATCTACATGCTTGAAATGTGAACTGTGAAACTTCATCCATCTACGTTGGATGAAGAAACATAAAGAAATTTAGCAAGCAGTATAATTTATATTTTTCTCCTGTATCAGTTGCCTCTCAACCTTACTAATCAAGACAAAACCTGCATGGAGGTTGGCATTGGTATTCAAAGTGCTTTCCCTTTTAAGTGTCTCCATTAAGTAAATAGACATAGGAGTCATAGCAAAGCAATTTGTTGTTTAGGTGTAGGAAGCAGCAGTGATTGGTGCTTATTGAATTTTAAAATAGCCAGCAAAGAAAGTTAGAGCAGAATTTAGGGGATCGCTATGCAGTTCTTGTTCACTGCTACAAAAAGTTGAGTGGCTCATACAAATAGCACTAATTAATTTTTCAGTAAGGAACCAGCACTTCATGCATACTGATTCTTCAAGACTTGCATGAAATTGGTTGCACTGCTGCTGTATGTAGAAAATTATGAAGTGGTGAACAGTGTTATGTAATCGCTGGTACTCCCATCTCCGTAAGTTCCAACTTAGCTTCGTGTAAAGGCCAAGATTCAAATCCAAATCTTTATGTAGACAACAGACCCCTGCTGTTGTGTTTGAGTTGGGCCATGTTGATACTGGAAGGAAACAAACTCGGAGTAGAGCAAATGCTGTGTGAAGGAGGAAGAGGAGAGCAAGAGCCCCCTCTGCCCCTCCAAATAACAGGTTACTGAACATGGCAGGTGACCACATTACTAGAGATGTTGCATTTGCACACAACGAGTTATCTGAAGATTTCAATTCTGTCTATAAGTGTAATTTGATTAGCATCCCAATGTTTTTGATGAAGACTTCTTTTTTTTTTTTTTTTAATGTTTGATTAGCCAAAAGGCTATTAATACAGCTATTAATACAGTGGCACTGAGGTTGTCACAGGACTAAAGGCAAATTAGTCACATAGTGCCAGGCTCTGTTTTCTCCGCATGCCTCCTGGAAACGTGCACAGAACCAAAGGCAGAGGAAAGAAGTGCATCTGTAGCCTGGGAAGGTTTGTTCCCACACAAACACCTTGTSTTGAGCTATTCCTTGTTTTGTGCACAATATTCTTCCTCTGATGCTCTATTTTAAACCTTTATGTGAGATCCAGTTGCTGACTGATGGTCTTTTTTATGCACTGCAGAGACAGATCTTTGTGTAGAGTGATTCTCTAATTCCTTTGTGGCGAGGGTTTTCCCTGCTTTAAGACAGTCTGCTCTTGCTGAGTGTGACACTGAATCAAACCATCTGATCTCTACCTTTTTGAATTTTGTCTTTCAGTAGATTTTTCTTTGCAGTATATTTGGCAGGTGGTTGTGAAGGTTATATTCTTTTCCTTTTTTTTTTTTAATCTAGTCTTTGTAGCTTGCATATCTCTGTAGAATATTGTCTGAACTACTTATCTGTTCATTTCTATATTTTTCTAAGCCATTAAAATTTTTATTACTGCTCCTTCTTGKGTTAACTGTAGGTTTGTATTATCAGTAAATTTTGTTATCTGTTACTGAACTACTTCTGGCTCTTTGATCTTTGGTGTAACTAGAATCAGTTTTAATGTAGATCACTCTTTTAGATTCAAGCTATTACTCGTTTTGTTCACTTCTTCCATTACAAATAATCCTTTACCAGAAGAGATTATTTTTAAACAGTGTTCTGCCCCCTTTTCTGCAGGTAGACACAAAGCATTTTAATTCCCTCTCCTCCAGGTTGCATCTTTGCAACCTTTTCATTGTTTTCCTTTAGATTCTCTCTAATTTATTAATGTCCATTTTGTAGTAAGTGTCCAAAATGGCACACAGTGCTTTCAAGCACATGTAGTAAATAATTTATTTTTCTATGAATTATTTAGTCCAAAATTCTGTTAATGAACTGATCCTGTCTCCACRAAACATCTCTAATTCTTAAGTGTATGCCAAATATTTTACACAAACAAACTTCAGGTGAAGCGGTCTAATTCGGCTGATGGTGGTTTGGGTGCAATATGACTATTAGCACAAGGTCTTTTCCTATGTCAGCCTTATTAAGATAAATTGGTACAATTATGTCTTAATGAAGTCTTAACAGGGCTTTGACGTGCTGTTGAGTTTTGTGTTGGAGCAAGTACTGCTCATAACTCATCTCCAAGTGGTTGTATCTCCAGCAGAAATGCAAGGTGTGATTTACTTGCCTTTCAGATAAACAGGTTTAGCCTAAGGCATCTATGTTCTTGATTGTGTGTCTAAACCCATATTGTAGCCTAAATCTGTTCCTAATCACCTGCAGCTAACTTGAAGTAAGTGCGTGGTTTAAACTGAAAAGAGAGCAAATACAGACACCCTCCCCAAAAGCAACGCGGCTCCCCAGCCTGGCGCTGCCTTGGGCCTCAAGAGTGAGATTTGTTAGTCTGAGATGAGCAGAGTAACATACAGGGAGAAAAATCCAAGGCAGGGCAGCTGGTCCCAGCCTCCTTTAGTCAGGGCAATAACCATAATYTGAATCTTGCTTGTGGAATTAGCACAGAAGAAATGCCACATCTAATAGCATAAGCACTATCAAAGTGCACCCTTCCTTTGACAAAGTGTCAGAAATGAACTYTGAAGTGGTTTCATTTGTATTTATATCATTTTTAAGATAAAGGTTTTTGGAAAGCACATGGCTGATATGATTTGTCAGCTTCTCGATAAAGSATAATGTTTTATGTTTCTGCTGTGTAATTAATCTGCTTGCCATAATTTGTTGGACTGGAGACATTGGCTCATGACAGGGACACTGGAAGCTCTAACAAGATGTCAAAAGAATGCTCTAAGAGAAATATCACTTAAAATTATTTAACAAGCAATTTATATCTTACCTTCAGATTCCGTGGCACAATTACCTAGACTGTGAAAACACTGTTTCAAGGTCATCAGTGTTTTGCTGTCTGTCTCAGATTACAGGTGATGCACTGTACAATATGTGAAATATTATCTGTACATGTACACTGTACATGTATACTTGTACAGTGATACAGATATCCAGCCATACAGATAGTACATGAACAATTAAATTGTGAATTAGTTTAGCCTTATTGTATCAAGTTTGCTTTTTTTCCAGCCGTGTAAATAATCAGAGACTGCTTTCTCTTCAGAATTCAGGCTCAAAACAGGTGTATCTGAAATTAGAGATAAAGTAATATTGTATCTTGAGATGATAGTTGGGCAGAATTTTGTTGTCAACCTTAGATATCAACTAAGAAAATCAGTTCTAAATCCTCTTCCGTTTCTTTTATTTAGCTCTAAAGTGAATGGGGAAGTGAAAAGCATTTCTGATCTTGGTTGCTACCTCTGATTTTAGAATTTCTCAATGAAGAAAGCTATTTTATTATGTATATCGRAAATGAGAGAAGAATACTATCCCATACTATCTCATACTATCCCATCCTTACATCTTACCAGCAGTGCTGAGGATGGTGTTTGCCTGGTTGSTGAGCTGATTCTGACCCCTAGTAAAAGAACGATTAGTAGTCATATCTATGAAAGATCTATTTCCAATTCCCATAAGTGCTCTTTTATTGTGTATTGAGGACCGGARATCTGAAAGAGGGTATGATAAGGAGACCTGTAACTTAGAATTAATAGAATATCTAGCTTTAAATTAATGTGTTTGGTTGGCCAAGGTACAGCATATTGCTACTTCGTTAGAGTCCATTTAAAACACAGTGCTTCAGAAAAGCCATATGTCCTTCACATTTWTTTTTTTTTATAGCAGTAATAAAATCAGTACAGGTCACTTCTGTGGCATCGATTCTTAGCAAAGTTTAAATGTCCCAAGAACTAAGTTGTATCTCGCTCATTGTGGCTGAAAGTAGTACAAATATCTTAAAAAAAGGCATGGCAAATACATAAAAGTGTAAAGGTTCTAAGGCATGAAGGTGAGAATATCAAAAAGAAGATGCACAATGGAATAGAAAAGGATAATTTTGTGCAGACCAAGAGGTATAAAATAACAGAGAATCTACACTATAAATTTCTTGAGAAACTTCAGTATAATAAAACCCAAGCATTTCACCTTGACATTTAGTGCAAAAGTGTAGCTTGACTTTATTATGATTTGACAAATAGAGAAAAAGCAAAGAAAGTAAAAGGAGGGGAAAAAAAGTGGAAACTTGAAAATAATCGGTAAAGGCAAAAATGAAACACAGTAACACTTGAATCCTTTATCTGAGATTAAAAGGAAAAAAGAAAACCTCAAAGATTTGCTTGAAGAATATCTGTGCTGTTATGCAGCTCCCAGTATGTTGGGTTCAGCCCTTAGGAATTTCTAGAGTTTTATGATAAGAAAAGTATTTACTGATAATGTGTAGATTTGTGAGCAAGATTATTTGGGGGGCTGGTGGAAGGAGATGACAGAAAGTTGGCTGATGTATTTCTGGCAAAGTTGTTTTCCACTTTTTGCCCACAGGCCCAATTCCAGATTCCCTGTAGTGCATTATGGATCCAGCCTCATGTGGAGAGTCTTCTAATAACAATTAACAGTGAATTTCAAATTTGGAATAGCAATGGCAAAAGGTAATACTTTGTTAATACCCCATGGTTATCTTTTAGAGACACCTGGTATAACGTGAGTTATGTTCASAACAAACCTCTATGCTTTTGTTGTAAATATAAAATTATAAGGGTACATCTTCTGGAGGAAAACACATTCTGTCATTTCTTAGTTGTAATGATTTATTATGAAAGACTTTTCCCTCTGTGGGGATGCTTTACCTTCTTTGCCTTTCCTGGCATTGTACATTGTACCCAGACCTTGCAGCCCTGCGGTGCCAGGTACCTTCCCTGGACGCGTAGTCCCCATCACTTCCTGCAGACTTTTGGTGTGACTGTCTAACCCCTTTGGGATGTTGGCTTTGATTTTGTTTTGGACCAAAAAGTAAGCCCAAAGAGGCGGCTGTTAGGAAAGAAAAGTAAACAGTTGAACTTTTTGGCAAAGAGAGATGGCACTTTAATAGCAACTATTTAGGCTGATTTATAATAGAAGAATGTTGGTTCTAGAAAGAAGAGGGAGGGAGGGAGAAGCTTTCTAATCTAGCTAAATATTAATGATTTCTTAGGCTGATGCATCACGTTTTTCATAAGTATGTACATGTAAAGACCAATCTACTGACCAGCTAACATCTCCCACGTGTAATTTGTTTTTCCTCTTCATTCTTGTATTGCTGTTAAAGTTAGAATAGGGAATTTGCATCCAGGCCACCACCACACCTGAGGTGGAGCTGAGGAGCATCCTGGTGGTGGCAACCCAGTTTAATTAGACACTTCTCAGGGTTTTTCCTTGCTCTGCCTGACCCAGTGGGGTTTCCCATTGTGTGCTTCCTGCATATTTGATCGGCCTACGTGGTGTTTTCCTACTGAAAAACCCAACCTCTGCTTAGTGCCTCGGTCTTCGCATGACTCAAGAGGAAGCAGTGGCTTTTTCCCTCTCAAGCGGGAAGACTGAGATGTGCTGTGAGGATGGTCCTGCTSGAGCATCACAAAGGCAACTATATATATGGGGCTGTTTAAGACAGTAGGACATGAGCCACTTTGAAGTTGTTAGAATCTGGCTGTAAGGAGTCATTGAAATTAAACTTTCAAAGGGTTTTCCTTCTCATCTTACTTAGGCTGCCTTACAGTCTATTTATCTATCTATCTATTTATTTATTTATTTAAGTTGTGCATCACAATTAATGTGGTTTTCTGAACAGAAACTTGTCGTGGCTCTGTGAACCAGCAGTGGGTTGGAAACTGCAATCTGGGAGCCCATGGTCTGGATGATGTTCATGAGAGTTTGAAAATAACTTTTCATGGTATGTTCTGAAATTCATGCCCAGATGGATTATGGAGTCTTGATAACAGTGTTTTGGTTTCATATATGATCAGAGAAGGTTAAGAAGCAATATGACAGTTTTCTGAGATAAAATATTTTATAGTGTTTAAACTAGTTCAGAATTTGTGTTTCTTAATGTATGGAATGACCCCCCTCACTCTCACCCCAAGATTCTGGCTTCTATCAGCAGCTGCCAGTGAGCACTCGAATTCTGCTAGTTCAATGTACTTTTTTTCCCCCAAGGTGAATAGTGCTTCTCTCTCTGATTCATCTCTCCTGAATTTATTCTTTTAATTGGAAAATCAGATGGACAAAAATGTTGTCTGGAGATGTCTGGACTGAGGCATCCATTCAATTTTTTGTTATTATGCAGTTTTTCATTATACATTATGTTACTGAGATGCATCATCTATCAAGCCTTACCTTTTCTTCTTTTTTTCTTAAAAATATATGGTTACATCTTGGAATATAGCATGTGGAGTTTCTTATGAGTCTAACCTAACTGTGATGCCTCCCTGTTGGCTAGTTCTAGAGGTGATAATTGAAGTTTCACACTTGTCTGAGCTTTGGGCGAGGCTCTTCAACCATTACACTTGAGAACTGGGCACAGGGACATCCAGTCCACTGGTCCAACTGACCAGTGGTTAAATGAGCCCCATAAAAGTTTATAAGGAGTCTTTCCAAAACTTCTTTAAGGTCTTGGACTCAATCCTAAATAAGCAGTACAGAGTTTGGAAGGAACATTATCTCAGGATGTATATTATATTTGTGAGCTATAGGTTTTCACATGGCGATGCTGGAGCAGGAAAGGGTTCTGAGGAATGGAATGGCAGGAGCTCAATTGGTATCAAGTATATTGATCACATATAAGCAAATAGAGGTGTAATTAATGTGTGTTTTAGTGACTGCACACATGATTCCATTCAAACATTGCTATTAATAGTGAAACATTTCATGACTTCAGTATACTTTAGACCTTCAAATGGAAATACGTTGTATTTACATTTCTTGTAATCTAGATTCTGCTGAAGCTGACAGGTAAATTTTGCACTTTTCAGGGGACAAAGCATGTGTGTGGGGAAAACATGTTGCTACGTTGTAGTAGAGAGGCAGCAGAATTCTGTAACTCTTGTTTCTAAAAGAAATATATGATGGAGCTTATAGCTGAAAGCCAGTCTCAACTGTTACTGTGGAGTGATGGTTGCTCTMTAATAAACTTATGATGCTGTCATGAAATGAAATATATAGTTATAGGCACACGCCTGAGTTATAAATATTTGATTCTGCTTTTTTTTTCAAAGCCTTACAGTTTGAATCATGGGCTTTTTGTGGTTTCTTTTATAGATTATATGAGAATAAGCTGATTCACCATTGTACAAAAATATCTTTGGAGAGGATGAGAAAGATATTGAATCTTTCTGATTCAATTCAATTCTGATTGAACCTCTTCAATAAGAGGTTTATTAAAAAAAAAAAAGGTAAAGGTGGACAAGGAAGAAAAAGACAAATTAAGATACAGAGCTTGTGAGAGTCACTCCATCAAGCAGCAAAATAGACTTGTTCTTCAGTGTGCCGTGCTTTGCAGACACCGTTTCAGGCTGCTGCCTGCTGTAGTCTGTCATCCTTCCCTGGTCTTTGCCTTGTCTCTTCCCTCTTTTGGTTGTTCACAGCAAAGGAAGTCTTCTCTGGAGGACTGTAATAATAAATGAATAGAAACCAGGACATTTGTCTTAGTTATAATAGTGACCTTGCAACTTTTAAGGAGGATTTTCTGGCACAGAAATTCTCTGGAACCTGCTCAGTCGTAGGAGTGGTGTCACCAATGACACCGGCAGCCTTTCTTAAGACATGGTCAGAGCATCACCTAATGCTACGTAACCATGGAAAAAAGTTCTCTTTGACGTGGATGCTGTTAGCTTTGTGACAGTATATATTTTCAAGTATGTCATTGACTGCACATTTCCTTCCGTGTGTTATTATATATAGCTTAGAGGAAAGATAYATGAAAAAAATAATCTTGCATGTTGTTCATCTTCATGTCTTCAGATGAGTCACAGGGAACAGGTAAGTCAACCTGCGTGGAACCTGAGTCAACTGTTCAGTTTTGGAGACAGTTCATCCTTCAGTRGTGCCCGGGGTTGTGTAAGGTTTTTTGCTCTGGAGTAGGTGGTCTTGCTTGTAGGAGGCATTTGCTCATGTGGGTTGCATCTTCCCTGCAGTGTAAGAGCAGCTTCAGGGCCAGGTTGGAGKCCTGGTTCACCTCCATATACTTCAATGTTCATAGGGCTGCCCTGGAGGTAGCTGGCAGGTGGGTTTCTGGGGCCTCCTACATGTCAAAACACTCACAAAAAGTGCATATTTATTTGTTTGTAGCCTCATGTGGCACTGGCACAGGTGTAACAGGCCTTCACACAATGCTTCTTAAATGATCATAAAGTTATATGTGAAAAAGRTAGGGTCTTGTAGCTAAGGTGAGTTCAGGCTGCCCACAAAGAAAATGTGAACAGAGTGCGGGTCTAAGTGGCCTGCACGTGGCCAGAGCACCTCCAGAGGGACCAGAGTCACTGCTAAACCCTTTATTTTTGGTAAAATAGGAATGACGCAAATAAAAGAAGGAATGGAGGCAGAGAAGCTCTGTGCCTCTAGGCCTTGGAGTATAAAAGCGAATACCAAGAGGTCCAAGCTAGGCTGTTGTTTCTTATTCCTCTTTTTTTATTACTTTTTTCTTTTTTATTTTCAGTATGATGCCTCCCATGGATTTCCACATCCACCATCTTTCTGCCTTTGTAGAGCCTCCCCAGGGATATTTTCTGCAATATTTTTGCTCTCTAGTCTCTTCCATGGCTTTCCTTGCTGCTTTTATTACTTGAGCTACTTCTGGCCAAATATATCAGTTTAGATATGGGAATTACTTCATGCCTCAAGAAACCCTAAAATAGTAATAAAAAAGGAGTACTGTAGAAGGAAATCAATCTTTCTTTTCCTTTAATCATTTCAGCTACACTTCCCAACCATCTTTGGTTTGTAGGTACAGCCCTGCATTGGAGTTATTGTGAGCAAGAAAAAAAGAATCTAAAATTAAAGAATTCTGATGATCAAACTGCCTCCAAAGAAATGGCACGTGTCTGCTTAAACAGCAATAAAATAGCAATAAATAGCAATGCAGGAGTAACACGCAAAGCGTTGCCACAGCAGCATCTTCCATGGAGGCAGCCAAGAGAGGCGCCACGTTCCCTACAGTCATTACGGTAGGGGTTGGACTGGCTTGGTGGGTCCCACAGCCACCCCTAGGTGTGAGGAATGAGACAAGGTGASAGAGAGGAAAGCAGCATGAGAAGGAGACACGTTTCTTAATTGAGCAGGGATTGAAAGCGAGGGAGCCTTTATGGTCCCTGCCTGCCCCAGGTAGGAGAAGGGACCTGCTGCAGTTTGTGCCAGAGATGGTTTTTGTTGCTTGCACAGGCACTGCAAACCTCGCACGGTGACAAGGGTGCTAATGTGCATTGGCAGTATTTGCATGTACTCCAAAAAGAAATTGTCGTCTATTTATATGTACTAGTATTAATGCGTTTGGAATTGAAAATAATGGCATGTCTGAATTGCTGCTTCTAGATAAAGTAGAAAGTGCCAGCTATATGAACACGATATATACAGTCTTTTTTAGATGACACCATTTGAAAATTGTTTTTATTTATCATTGTGTTCTAGAAGGTACTTAACAGCTAAAGAGACTTGCTATCTTCTCTGAAGAACTGCCTTGCTAAATGAAGTTCCATTTATTTGAGGTGTTACCATATTTCTGCTAGCAAGTGAGAAGCTCCTTTTGTAGCTATTTGGAAGTTTATTCCCCAAGGAAATGTGTCCATTGCTCAGGTTAGTTGTCCTGATTCCAGTACCTTTTTTTCTTTTCTTTTCTTTTTTTTTTTTAATCCGAGAACAAGTGTTGAATTTGCAGGGCAGAGGGAAAAAACAGGAGGGGGATTGATGTAGCTCAAGCTAGACGAGAAGAAATTAAAGGTTGACTGCTTTGAAAGATGGATGCCTCCCAGCAGGAGCTCGGAGAGGAATTGTGTGTAAGAATAGAAAGTTGGGACAGGTTGCTGGGAAACGGATTAATGAGCTGGAAGATAAATTGAGAGGAAAAATTAAACAGCAGATAGACCCTGCCTCTAGTGTCACAAAGACTGATGTCCGCTTCCCTGTAAGTGAAGAAGCTGTGAGTAAAACCTCCATTTTAAATCCTCGTGCTCCGGGGTTTCAGCCCAAAACGTGTCCTGTGGTCACAGCTGGTGGCTGGGCATCAGCTGGTGTCCTTGGAATGGCGTGTCCCATCCAGGCTTGGTGCTCCTACCTGCTCCAGGAGGCATCAGAAGGTGCCGCAGAGCGCGGCTGAAGGCACATTGGACGTGTTACGTGGAGCAAAGGCAGGTCTTAACAGCAAGCAGTGATATGTTGTGGCACATCACATTTGGACTCAGGTGCCTTGGTTGGATTAAACAGATGGGAAACTTCAGTGATTTCTGATGTGAACTGAGAGGAAGAAAGTCTGGATTGCAAAGTTTATCTGTAAAGATGGATGCAATGCTTGACAGATTGCTTTAGAAGAAAAATACTAAGATGCCATAGTGCTGTACATGCATTGGATCCAAATCAATCTGTAGTCATTTTACAAGCTCTACAGATTTGGGACTAAGGTTGTCAGCATTGTGTCGTTAGGAAAGGACCTTTTTCATTTGTTGGAGAAATGGTGCTAATGCTTCCAACCAAAGGAGACAGTGATGAAACTCATAAGCAAAAAGATCACTGTGGATCCACATATGGTCTCTTTTGCAGATTCCAAGAGTCTGGAAGAACATATTCTCTTTTTCATCTTGCATTCTCCCTCTTCCCATTCTCTTGGAAATACAGCAGCAGAAAGGGCAGATTATGGGAATGGGTGATGCCTGTGGCACTATCCAAGGTTGGAAATGTAACAACATAGTTATAGATGGACCAGCACCACTCCCCCATTAAAGCAGAAAGCAAATACATCACCTTGCATGAATAAGAGAAGATACRTGCAACAAGAACCTAAGGGCAGTAAGAGTTACGTAGTGTGCAGTAAAGCCTTACTGCATGATACGTAGGGCTAAGGCCCTGCATATCTAGGCCATAAGAGATAAGAGAAGGAAAAATAACAAGATTAGGCAAAAAACCTAGATGACCCAAGCTAGATGGGCAACCACTTAGGCCATATGTATCCAGCAGCAGCAGAAACATGAAAAGTAGAAGTAAGTTTGGGAAGGAGCATCTAAGGTACAGTGGTTTTTAGACAACCCTGGCTGTTTTCTCAGTCTGTTTTCTCACCTTCTAAATGAGAGAAGGAGGGGAGATGTGGGAGGGTTTTTTTTTGATTTAATCATGCTAATAAAAACGACTTGATTATTTTTAATTTTTATGCCATTTTGCCACTTGTCAAAATATGGAAATGTGCMTCTTCCTGGAAGCAGTGCACAAATTGCAGCCAGAGCTGGAGGATGCTAAAAAGGTTGATTTAGATAATACGAGTAAACTCTTTACTGTATTATCTCCAATACCCTTCCTGTGTAGAGGCAAGAGTGTGGAGACAGTTTTAGGCTTTACTGGATGCTCTTGGTTTTCTACTTTCTTTTATTACGTGTTAACTTATGAACAGTCCTATGCCTCCTGAAGCACCTAGTTAATCTTTAATTCTGTAGTGAATAAATTCTCCTGCCTCCGGCACTGATGTGAAATAATGGGTCTGACCTTTAATTTCAGACCCTAGTCTTGTGGGATAAAGTGAGACTAATGCTTTTTTTTGCCTGCTCCAGGAGGCTCCCCTTCTAATATTGGCAAATRTATGATAGGATCTCATGTCTCATTATCACAGGGCAATTTTAGGGATTTCATTAGAGGTATTTAGAATAATAACAAGAGATGCCCTATGTAGAAGCTCATGTATAGCACTTGGGTGAAGCTTTTCAACAGAGACTCACTATGCAACATCTCAAGGCCTATTACTAGGAAAACAGCTGTCTCTTGCAAGGTAATTGCACCACCTTTTCCTCACTTTACTCCATGTAATGTTTCTTTTTTAAATATAGTCCCATGATTAGACCTTCTCCTTGTATGATGTATGTAAGGAGAAAATAAGGTGAAGTTAAATTTCCAGGCACATTTCACAGGTTTGAATTTTGTAATGTCTGATAATGAAAATGAAATTTCCAGTAAAGAATCTCTTTACTAGAAGAATATTGGTCAAATGCTAAAATGAAGTACCATTATTTTAAGGTACTGTGAAACACACTATCAAATGACCAGAAACATGCACCAGAAAATTACTTTTGAACTCAGTTACTCCATCAAGTTTTAGAAATGAGGGGAGTTTATAGAATACTTTGAAAAACGGTCATGAAATTGAAATTGCAGAGAATTTAAACAAGAAATCACTGTTTTTCCATCGTACTGTTAGACAGACACTAATAAGGAAAAATTTCTGATTTACTCTTCCCAGTGTTTTGCTTAAGCTTCACATTTGTATTAATGTGTAATTTATTACCTGCTCAAAAACATCATCATTTTCAATAATGTAGAAACTGTGATGGTAAATCTTATCTGTGTAAACTGATGTGGAGATGATGCATCTTAATCTCAAGGTCTCTGCTGTTAAAAAGTCACATTATAATTATGTCTGTGCCTAATAATGTTTCTGAAGGTTACTTTTTTTGTGTGAAATACATTATGAGGCATCAAATTCAACAGTAATTGACAACATAGAACTATGAAGGCTTTGCATTCGGCATTATGAATGTGGTGCTTATGGGAGAAGACCAGTTTGTTCTTTTTGCAATTGTTAAGGATAACTGCATATTTTTATATAGTTTATATAAAATTACCCTTCAACTGGATTAATTTTTTCCTGGCATTGTTATATTTTATTTAGACACATTTCAAAGGTGGAAATAATGTCGTCTTTTCTGTTTTTCTTGGATTTGGATTTTACTGTAGGAAGTGATATCACTGCCAAAGAGAGTGTGGCACTTGATCATATCCCTGATGAGTCCCATTATGAGTAGAAGTTACGAGGATGCTACTATTATAATTTAGTAAGAAACGTTAATTAGTGGGAGGCATCAACAAAAGAGCACAAGTTTTCCTTAGCTGGYATATTGCTGAAACACTGATAAATAATTTGTTTCTAATAAGATTTTTTTTGTATTAAATAACTTGTTTTACTGCCAGAAACTTTGTTCTGTTTCTAAAATGCCATGAAGTGCAAATGCCACGTCTGTAATCTAAGGCTTACTGAGGATTTATTGGAGAAATTCATCAATAATTTTGATAGGAATTGAATCATTGCTGAAATTATTTGGCTTTAGGGCTTGTTTCTGCATTCTTTTAGTCATCAAGCAGTGTGGATTATGCACTTTTCTACTTCTCACTTGCCAAAAAAAGAAACTACTGGGAAGGAGAAGTTTCAAGCATGCTTGGGTTGGGAGAGAAGCACTCTGCTTTCCAGCTCTTAGTAAGAATTTCTTTCTCTCCTAAGGAGTTTCATCCATCACCTATGAAGATATTTCAACTGTGTCATGGTCAAAATTTGCAATTAATATCACTTATTCTTTTCAAGTAAGAAAAGATAATAGGGATTTCTAAAATTGAGAAGGAAAACAAAGATTTGTGGGGATAGATGGAGAGTATTAGAAGGAGGAGCAGAGAAGGGTTATAAATTGTGTCCCTTTCAAAATTTAACAGCAGAGTAGTGACTTCTGCCATTTATAGTTTCTGAATGGAAAAACAATTATGCTCTATAAGATTTGGCTTACCCTAGTTTTTCTACACGATGGCTCAACTAATCTTAACGCTCACATTTAAAATTTACCTACAGATTGAACTGAAATCATATCTAGCTTGAAAACAGATGAAGTTTAAATTACTTTCATTCTGTCTTGGAGAGAAGGGAGGAATTCATGAAATGTGAGTGGTTCAGAGTCTGCRCAACAGCCGAGAGCCCTAATTTATTACAGGGTTCATGATTATAGGGGATAAATGTTTACAATCCCAGATGGRGTTGTAATTGTTTTAGGAAATAATTCTAGAGGCGTAACATCATTGCTCAGAGAAGAACTACCTTCTTCCGGACATACCTTCAGTTATAATTTGGTTTACTATGTAAACGTATTCAAGCAATAATTTAATACCTTCCTTCTGTCTTACTGTGCYGGAGGAAGGCTCTGATTCTTCAGGGGACCCTCTGTTTCCAGACATTCSCATTTTCATTGGTTCTTCCAGATGTCTGTAATAGATTAAATGAGATTCAACTCCATGAAATTTTTAACTGCAGCTAAAATTTCCAAAGTGAAGAACTACATTGTGGGTACAGATGAGGTTCTGACCCTTATGAARTAAGTTCATAAGGGTTTGCTTGCTTTACTACAACCAATTAGTCATATATTGTCAGTTGTTATATTCTATATGTAGACTCCTTCTTACTGTTTCTCAAAGCCAATAAAGTCCTAACCTGAGGCATCTCCAGTCAGCCAGGAGTATATTTTCATTCTCCATTTTAAGATTCAGGTGAAACCATGATGCTGTGAGGTACATAAAATTCTCTCCACCTTTATTAATGAACATCAACTTGCCTTTTAGATTTACTTTTTCTAATCTGATTGTTCAATATCTTTTTAAATTCTATTTTATTTTGTTTTAATCAGAGGAATATTTTAGGCTTTAAGATACCGTTCATTCAAAAAGACACAGAAAACCTCTTCACCCTAATTAAAAAAAAACAGGGTCTTGAGCTTAGATTTATAAATGCAACCCCTGGGTAAATGTCAAAGCCAATCCCCAGCTTTTCTAATCAGTTTTATTTTGGAAGAGGAAAAAAATTTTAAACCTCTCATTCAGCTCTGCTGTTCATCACTTCAGTAGCTCCTCTAGTCTCTATGGTTAATGGTGATTCCAAAGGCAAGGCATAGGTCTGGACTAGGACATGTTAATATTTTGAATTTATGTTAGGCACTGAGACATCAGAAAACATATTTTAGAAAAGAACTCTATACTGGAAATAGGAGTAAGAATGGCTTCACACTTTGAGATTTTTTTTCCATTTGTAATTCATACAATTCTATGGCCGATAGTGGTCGTTTTCTCAAGCTCCCTTTTTTGGCTGCAGCATTTATTTCCACTGTGTAGCAGTAAACTGTGATAGAAGTTGCTATCAAATTCTTTTGGCCTTAGGTCTACTTTTCTTCAGAATACCTTTCTTAAGATCTATAGATATTCTGACCAGTTTCAATAAAACTGCAGGATTGCTGGCAAGGGCACTGGCAGGTTCCTCCTTCTCTTTATAGTGAATCTGAGCTTGAACGGCCTCTACGTAGCCTTTTTTCTCCAAAATGTGTCATTTCTTTTCTCAAGGTATCTGCTGCTTTTGTTCTGAAAAGAACTTTGAAAGGGCCGCTCTGGTCAGATGAAAGATCCTTCCAGTCCTGCTTCCTTTCTCTGAGAAATACTYGTAACAAATGCTTAGGGAGAAACAGAAAATACTTTTTTTTTTTCTAATAATTGATCCAGGCAATGTAGTTCTGCTTTACTGAATAGCACTCCTATACCAAAGAGTCTTTTCATAGCAGCCTTACATAGTCCTTATCTCCATTTTATGCTGAAGTATAATGCCATCTTACTAATTGTCTTTCTAGACTCATATAAATTCCTGTATGAAATATAGYTTGACAGATACAAGTACAAGCATATGTGTACTTCTGTGCTCGTGGCAGGAAGTTTTTAACGTGCGAAGCCAATGTAGAATAAATCTGCTCATGCTGATGTTGGCTACAATATCTCCAGCTGCTGAAAAAGGAGTGTAGAGAATGTTGGAGAAAGCAGAAGCTGAGATGGATTAAGTGACCTTTTAATGCAAGGGAGAAATAATTGTGAGTTAAGGTTTCGGCTACCCAGCATAGCAATAAATCAGTACCTGCGGATAAGACATCAGTTGTATAGATAAATGCTAAGGGGAAGATAGTGATCCTACGTACAAGACAATTTTCTTTTTAGATTTTCTCCCTTGAGCCTCTTGGAGGCCTCTTGTAGGGTCTTGTAGGGCAGGTCTGTGTCTTTCCCCAAACAAGGCTCTCTCCGTCCCTGCATTGTCGTGGAYGGAGCTCGGCCTCCCTCCATTCTCCTCTCTCTCCCCTCCCAAGTGCTCACTTTTTTCCCTGGTGCTCTGCATCAGGTTTACCCTTTCCTAGCAACACTTACATAATCCATTTATATTCTGCTTTCTGCCTGCATTTACATTTCTGCTTTTCTAACTTTCTATTTCCACAGCTTGCTCTCCCTACGAAGCCGCCTCTCTCTGTTWCCTTTCTCCACTCTGAACTTTGATTTGTTATTTACACCTGAGTTTTCTATTCCCATTCAATGGGGAAGCCTGCTTGCCTCATTCATACCCTTTGGAGGATGTTTCTCTCCTGTGCCTGCTGATACTGATATGCCACGCAAACGATATTGTGTATTCAGGAAATGATTTACATGCTGAGATAAAGTCATCATTAGCTCTTCAGTGTTTTTGTGTCTGTTTTGTATTGTTCATCTCATCAGATTAAAAACCTCCTTGGTACATGGCTCCTGGCTTCATTTCTTTTATGTGCAGTATTGAGCATCCTCTCGTCACTGAACTAATCATGTTATTACTGAGCAAGTTGTGGAGTATTTTGCTGCTTTCTTTTCTTTATTCAAARTTGGAGAATAGATGATTCCCATTTTAGCTATCTATAATTTTTCTCACTGCTATTTTAAATCTTTGCTTAATATAAGCAAACAAGGTATTTTATCATCAGTGGCATTCTAGGTAAAATGTACTGTTAGGATGCCTTTGAATCATGATTTAGAAGATTTAGGAAGAGTCGTTTAGAATGATTCCTAAATGAAATGCAATGAATAATATGTTGTGCTCTGTTCGGAAAATGACGGTCTTATAATGTAGAATTTCTTCACAGTTATGTAGTAATTGCTTTTGATTCCAATATGAAATTCAAGTCACCACTATCAATTTGATTAATAAGGTAATACAACTTGTGACATCAAAAAAGTTCAATGTTGATAAAGATAGCATTTGCCTAGGAAGCTGCGAACACACTGTAAATATAGCTGAAGAGTTATGAAGTCTGGCTTGTTGAAAATGTTAGCATGATTTTTARTGTTACAGCATCAAAAAATGCCTGTCATGTGAATGTGCATTTCTCTGTTCCATAGGCCTTAACTGTGAAATCTTAATCTCTACAAGGGTGAAGAACTTTATTACATAAACTAATTGGTTGTGAAGAAAGGAAAAGGGCATAAAATTGATACAAGAATAAACAGAAATGCCACTCGCTTTGAAATCCACTGATTAAAATAATTCAGAAAAAAATTACATCTATGATGAATATGCAGAAAAACATATTGACCTTTTGAATTTTAATATTTCATTTTCTTTTGGGTRCAATACGTAATATTTTGTATTATATTTGACTTTTGTGGTAGAACAAAATATCATCTGTTTATAAACAAACCCACAGGTTTTTGTACATATAAAACAAGGCAATTACAAACAGAGACAACAATACTCAGCAGTTCAATATGCATGTAATTCCAATATGCGGTMGTCTTTGGGATGTACAGGTCAAATGGAGAACGGGAAAGCAGATTTAGGAGATGAATGTTAAAGGGTAGGTGAAAGCAGAGTRTGTCAGAGGAAGAAAGGAAGGACCTTCAATATCTATCAGGTTTAGACATTTGCCTTTTTTAGGAGGTGGAGCTAATAGTACCAAAGGAGAGAGACCTCCTCATACAGTCTCTCCGTGGACCTTCTTTTCTGTAATATCTATCCTCTGAAATAACCTACCAATGTCCTCTTTAAATACAGCCTTTCTTCCCTCCTTGACAGATCTTTCTGTCCATCATTGCATTATAGTCATGCAAACGAGTGTATTTTTATAGATGAGGAAAAGCAATAGCGGTGGGAAGGGCTAAAGCATTGCCGAGTGCCCCCTCATCGGTACCGCCGCTACCTCTCCTACAGCTCCGCATTCCCAGAATTTTGGGCCTTGGACTAGTCTTGTTCCTGAAGCCCAAGCTACAGAGCTGTTTGCATTCCTATCGTGAAGTACATCAGCTTTTAGGAAACTACATCATCCTCAGCCTCATCTCAACTTGTCTTGAGGTCTCAACATCTCCTCTAAACTTGTCTTTTACACAAGATGGGCASTCTGTATGGATTTTGTGTTCTTAATTACTTCTGGTTTAGGGAAGATTGGCTTATTTTTTCCACGTCAATGTAAATTCTTTATATATATAAAAAAAAGGCCTCAAATGGCATAAAATGCATGTTTTAATGTCAKTTTTCTCTAAATCAATCAGCAGTTTTTAAGATTTAAACATTTTAGCCCTTCTCTTGGTGAAGGCTATGAGCAAACCCAGTGGGATTCGTGACTATGTTTGAATAATAAGTTATTGCACAGAATGAATAAGGAGAGCAAGTGCCAGCCCTGTGCAATTTCTAAAATGCTGATGTAGCAAAAGCATATAAAGTTCTGACTGAAAAGTAGGATTTGAAAGGAAAACATAACATAGAACAATATGAAGCAGGGACGTGGCTTAGCAGGCATGGTGTTGAAGGGCTTATGGTTGAACTCAATCTTGAAGGTCTTTTCCAACCATTTTGATTCTATGAGTCTATGAATAAGGCTTTAAAAATACAAAGAGTACATGAAATTGTAACAGATTTGGAGTACATAATGCAGAGTGAAAACTGCAGCCCTCCTCTTCTCCCCGTGGTTATTTTATGCATATGCTTTTACAAAACAAGTGACAAGTTAATGTCTTACASCAATTAGCATTATCTCTGTGGTAGTCTTCCAGATTTTTGTGTTCTTGAAAATACGTGACCTATATGGTAAGATATTAAAATGCAGTTGATTCAATTCTGTCATTTCATGCTTGTGACAAACAAGAACCCATTTGCCCTCTGTATTTTCAGTTATTTCATTCAGTGGTTTCTGCAATACTTAGACTTTGGTTTTCCATGCCAAATAGACCAGAGGGGTTTGATATGACAGTTGAATATGCACTGGTACTAAAATCAAAATATTTGTGGAGTTTGCAGCACAGATGTTACATTGCTTTCAATGAATTTTTACTTTCTCTATACAAATCCCAATCAAAGACCCAACGGGTGGATTTCCATCCTTTTGGTTCTGCATAAGAATTTCCCTTTGCCTGCTGAATATAGAAGCTATATGTCTCAAATCAAAATCCATTCTTCAGAAAAGCTGTCAGTGTCCTAGCACTGAATGGACTGATCCCACCTTCATGTTGATTCTCACATTCTGTATGTGCTTATTCTCTGAAATATGAAATTTTTCTTTATTAGATAGATAAAATCAGGAGGGGAGATGTGTGGAATTATATTGCTTTTCTTGGCATTTAATATTCAAGTGTAATACTATTTTTGCTTTTTTTAATCACTGGTTGCTGGTATGGTGAACTCAGAAATGAAGTACTGCATCAATGTATTTTAACATTGTGGTGTATTGGGATTTGCTGTTGTATTTTTATATCGAAATGTTTTCTCTGTCATGTTTTTGTGAATGGTGTACATTTTTCTGTCTAGATGAACCATTATTATGGGTAAGAGGGTTTTTTTCTCCAAAGCAAATGTTGAATATAGCTTTGTACATGAAATTTAATGCAACAGATGCATTCATGTATAATAGAATCTCAAAGATTCATCGGGAGCAAATGAAAATATATTATTTAGTCATTAAAGGAATTTTGAATTTATTACTAACTTAGATAATTTTTGACACATTATTTTTGACGTCTCATTAGTTAGCTTGATTCCAAAAGAGTCTGTATGTGGGTGAATATTATGAAGCAACATTAGACCTGTAAGAGATGACTGGAAAATACAGTACCAAGCAAACAGGAATTATTTGGGATATTTTGCTGCAGTAAAATAAAGCACATAAAGCACATGCTTTATGTAGGGTTAACATCATTTTACGTGAGTCAATTTAATTTTTTGCATGGTTCATTACAAAACTATGAATTTAGCCCAAAGGGTTTTCTTTCAAGTGCAAGTACAGCTGTGAGATCTCATACAAAATGCTTGTGATTTGGTCTTTTAGTGGRAAATGGAGATTCCCACTGAGACCCAACTGTAATGAGACAGGACGTATTTGGCACAAATCATTCTCATTAGCTGGTGATGATGCTAAACCTGGCCAAAGCAGCAGACAGACACCAAGCACCCAGTAACATTTGAGATTTTCTCAGAGTTTTTACTGCCTTGGCATCTAGCACCCTGTCCAAATCCGGCCTCCTTTTGGTTCATCTATAGGCCTCCGTTTGTGGTGTCTTGCTGGACTTTGTTTCCATCAAGCATATCTTGACACCCGTCTGTCTTTACCATTTTCCCTTTTTTCCCAAAAGCTGAATTTTCTGTTTTGAGTTCTTTAGGATGCAAACCTCATATGAGAGGCGTGATCATATACCTCTTTTATTGCCCCTTGAGCTAGTGGGTTTGTGATTTCTGTCTTTTTGATATTGGTTTTCCCATGTCTTCTAACTTAACTATACCACCAGCTTGACTAATGTTTCTTCTACTCTGGTTATTTTTATAGAGTCTCACTGAATTCACAGTCAGTGAGGTGGTGATGAAATCTTGAAAAGATAAAACACTTGAAATACTTAAAAAGGAATACCTTAAAATCAGTATTAAAAGTAGTATATTAAATGTGAGAAACCTGATTTGTGAATTTTACAAGTTTGGGATTTGTAGTACTAAAATTAGTTATACAATATACCGCTAAGGGAGCACTTTTTTATATGTTGCTGGTTTTAATCAGTAACACTAGTATATTGACCATTGGCTTCGAATTTGTTGCCTAAATGAAGTGCTTACTAGTGGATTTGTTTTGTGCAATCATGGCTTTTGCTGGACACCTGATTAGCTTACATTTCTGCTGCCTTAGACTTGCTGTTTCATGTGGGGACAACCACGTGATTTGGTACTGATTGAATATATACAATTAAAAAAAATGGTGACAGAAAAAGTAACAAGMATTATTAACATGCCATTATTTAAAATGTCCCTGCAGAAAACTCAAGGAAAGAAAAAAAGAATGGAAAAATGAATTAACTGTACATATTGTCCAGCGAACTGTTATCATTGGCACTGGACTCAAGGTTGAAACACTATGCCTGGGATCCAGGAGTCTCGAGTGTTGATTTTTAGGAAATATTATTATAACAAGATGGTAACAACAGTAAAATTCTGCCTGGTAGTCAAAAAGTATTAATACAAGCAGGAGAAATTTCAGCAAAAGAAAGACTAATGGGAATGGCATAAACTCCCAAACCCCATTTATTCACATATTTCATTTATGAGCCTGCTATATTGGCTGGTGTTTCTAACCTTTGCCCACYGTTATGTTCTCAAAACCCTTTTACATGGCTGCAGATGTCTTTGGACTTGTATCCTGCAATACTGTTATCCAGTCAGCCCTCTGTATGACAGGCAGTTTTGTCATAAGCATCTGAGGACAATGTTGATATTCCAGGGATTTTTGGAAAAAAAAAAAAAAAGAAAGTGCGTTGTTTATTTTGAAACTAAGCCATCTGAACATATCATGCCATTTTCTGTTTAACGTGAAGAACTGCAGTTCTCCATGCAGGAACATCCAAGCACACTGAAAATTGTTGTGGCTTTATATTGTTATTGGTACTTAATGACAAGCCATACGGTTTTACCTTCTCAGAGACAAATTGGGACTAGGCCAGTCTCCAGACTGGGCTAGACTCAAGTTGATGCAATATTATTTGTGCTGATGAAAATGCTCTGTTGACCACTGGATGACTGGACTACCTAGGTTTTCCGTGATGCCTGTTGGTTGTACAGCAGCAGAAGAGACTGGCCATCTTTATTCTTTTGTCTTCACTGATTAATTGGTGTTGGCAATGTGATCTGCTGAACAGCTTTTCCTTCTTTCATTAAACAGGGAAAAGGTGAGGATTTATTTTCTTGCCAATGTGGCCTGAAGRACGGGGATGTTTGAATATACACCTGTCTGAAGAGCAGGTGAACTTTTGACTTTCATTCAGGACCAACTTGTGACAATTTGCCTGCTGCAGATGATGGAGCAAAGGCTCACTTTGAGGATCTACAAACTCACAGTGCAGGAGAATCCTTCCAAGTTGATAAAGATTAAATGTTTATTGGTGCTGGTAGTTACTCCGTTTGTCATATTTTTCTTTTCAACCTTGAGAGGTAGGGAGCAGGGCTCAAGGATGATTTTTTGGTGTTCCAGGTACAGAGTCATCCCATACTTACTGCTGGTAAGAATATCTGGGAATTATCATTAAAAATTGCCACCTGTGACAATAGGTGGCAATACTCAGTCTTTGCAGTGCAGAGAGAATTGAAAGGTGCTTCAGGTATCATATAATCTTACCTGTTCTTTAGGTAAAGTTGGGAAATGTACAGAAATACTGAAATGTTAAGTAGTGAACATAAAGCATCATTTGGGGGCATGCAAAATTGCAGATCAGGCCCAGCTACACAGAAAGTGTTAATTTTGTTTTTAGCTKTTGCTTTGGTCCCACAGCCGTGTTAACAATGTGCACATGAGCTTGGAGGTACCTCCCTGTAACATGACTTAATGATTACCTAGAGCGGTTTGATCACTTTCTATMTCTATATGTTTCTAAAAACAGGCAAGAAATCAAGACATTCAAAATGGTTTTAGTCAGCAAACTGAGGAGTAAACTTTGGCCAAAAGAACGGAAGAAATTTCAATAGAGCTGCAGAATATCTTCAAAGCACTGCAGAAGGACAGGGTGGGCAGCATT
Source organism: Nothoprocta perdicaria (assembly GCF_003342845.1). NCBI lineage: Eukaryota > Metazoa > Chordata > Aves > Tinamiformes > Tinamidae > Nothoprocta > Nothoprocta perdicaria. The sequence continues at coordinate 5,961,619 of NW_020454538.1, read as the reverse complement.
AGAGGAGGGACCAGTTTATAGCAAGAGAAATAATGAGCAGGAAATGAGGCGGCATAATGATAAGCTGAAAAAAAATAGATATAAAAAGAATGATGCAGAAAAGGAATGCTGTTTGGAGAGAGAAAAATTACATGATGATCTATGAAATTAGAGAGGAAAGATATATGATGAAGTGAAATTGGATTTAATGATGTAGAAGAAAGGTGATTAGGGACAGAAGAAAAATAGAATTTAGTGATGAGAAAATCCTATTAAATTGTGCAATAAATCTTCTTGCTGCTTCAGATTTCCTTTCTTTCTTCTCCTTATTCCCAGGATGTTTTCCAGTGTAGTGGTCACATTATTTAAGCATACAGGAACCCCAGTATCCTTCTGAAGCACTTTCTCATCTCTCAGGAGGACTAGGAAAATGACAGAAAAATTTTGAACTCTCGACACAGGGTTAAGGCCTTCAGACGTGCAGTCTACAAAATGTGATAATACTTCATCGAGAAGTATTAATATCAAGTATCAAGAAGTATAAATCATGTTTGAGAGCCTGGGCCAAATTTTTTTTTATAGGGTTCTCTTTTTTGGTCCTACAACAAGGTAGTTGTATCAGCCATTCCCTATGAAACAACCATATTTCCAAATTTCCAGTGATTGCCACTGCATAAGTTAAATATTAAGTATCTTCCGACTTTGTACAGGTTGCTTGCTTTTAACATTATTTAGTTTCATATTACACTTCTTTTACCAATTACACCAAAYGAAGTAGATAGAAGCAGTAATCTAGCAAGCCTAGCAGATGGCATTGTATTAGGAAATGTTCAGGGTAATGTATAGCGGGTTCAGTCTGCTGTAATTTTGTCTGAATTATACTGGAAAAAAAAAAGACAAAATGAGCACCTAGTATTTGTGTCAGCCACTCTTGCCTCTTCATTTTTCTTTTTTTGATAGATTGGTCCTAAAATACAGCTCTTTATACCATAGCAAAACCATTCATAAGACAGTTTATCAAAACAGCAATCACAGTGCAACTGCTACTGCATTCTCAATGTGGGGCCTTTCTGCCTTGGTGTYGTGTTATTGAGACCTAATTTGGCCAGAATTTGCCTGTCAGTTAAAATTTGATTTGTCTGGACCGTAGGATGGAAGTGCCAACAAAATTACGCGTTGGAACTCCCTGGGATTTTCCTCRGAAAAACTTGTTTTGGTTGTGCAAAACAAGGCTGGAGGGACTTCAGGAGAGTGAAGCAGGGTGTCCTCGGGGTCAGTGAGGCTGCAGAGATGGGAAGGGGTCCGGGGAAGGCGGTACGAGCAGCTCCAAGTGCCGCTGTGGTTCACGTGGTGGTCATGAGGAGTGGGAAGCAGCTATGTTGGCTGGCCCCGCTTTCCTGAGCCCTCCTCATACTTTAGTTCTGACTAACTGCTATTTTTGTAGGGATTTTTCAAGACTTTTGGAAATAAAAAGAAAAAGGAGAAAGAAAAGCTGCAGTAATACCACTATTTAAAAGGAAAATTAAACTTACATTTTCAGATCTAGGCCTTACTTGCTCATTGAACACCTGGTATTTAAATTAAAGACTCCGTCTTTTAATCCTAAAAATCCCTGTCTACCAAGAAGATGATCAGAGCCTGTTGCGCCAACTGTTTTTCTAGTGATGTGAGTATGAATTTTGCTGCTAGCGATTGACCAAACTGCCACTTTTTTAGTGAGGCTTCTTGCTTCGAGTTCTTGGCAGGTTCCTCCTGTGTCTATGCACCACAAAGTCAAATTGTATKTGAAGTGGAATTTGACGAGAAGACAGGAAGAAAGACTTTTTTAGGGAATATAAAATAAAACATGATAGCAGTAGAAAGTTAAAGGAAGCTTGAAGTGGCAAGAAGAGGGGAAGTATTCTAAATTTATAATGAAAATTAATTATGCATTCCTTGCAGCCGAAGAGGTCAGACATGATGAATTTAAATAGTACATGAGAATGAAGGCCATCTTTTACATTAAAGGCATTGCAACAGGGTGATGTGAGGAGAGGCAGAGAGATACAGGAAGCAAAGGGGAAAAATTGCAACACTTGAGGTGCTAAATAACAAGAACATTAAATCAAACAGATCTGCTTTGTGATTAAATTGATTCATGATTTTTCAGGCAATTCAAAATAATGACAATTTATTGGCCATAAAAATTATACTGGAAAATGTTTAAAGCTTCTGAGGAAGTTAATAACAGAGGGAATTTCACTGTGGCATTCTCCCTGGCTCCACAGCGATAGAAAAAAGCATCAGAAATCCTGTCCCATGGAAGAACTCCTTCAAATTTTATTCCTTTCTTACCTAGAGTTGCTATAGGATTCTTGCTTTTAGAGGTAAATGCTGGGTGAGGTTTTGGGGGTTTTTTTTTGTTTTATTTTTCATGATTTCCTCGCATATCTGTCCTGTTTTTACTACACCAATTCATTTGTGAATATAGTGTATGAGCAAAAAAAATTAGTGCTGAAATAGACTCTCTTGCACCAGTTTCTGGAATACTGGAGCTCAGAGCTATTATGCTGGTTGGCATAGACTCCGTGGAGTAATATCAGTGAATATATAGCATAACCTGTCTGCTTAACACTGTCTTAACATCTATAAACTGTAGACACATTGCTCAGGTACTTTGGGGACAGGAACTTTATTATCATGCATTGCGGTTCTTACAGCAATATCTCAGCTCTGCTGTCAGACCCAGTAGTTTATTTTGACTTCTGTATTGCTAAGGAATTTGAGGAGATGCAAAGAATATGTACATAGAGGGTGAGCAGAAGGTCAGAAACTCTCCCTGTTTCTGCCCTAGCAATTACATACGTGTAATTATGGGAATTCCAGGGTGGAGGGAGCACTTCCAGAATATAATTTCTGTGGCCCTGAGCTAMGTATAGTCAACAAAGAACTAAATCAGAGAGGTTTAGTGGTTAAGAAGGGAAATAGACTGTTTAACAGCAAAATATAAATTGTCACCTCAGGCTTTTACAAAATAGCACGAAAGAAATAAAGCGTTTTTTTTCCTGGAGGGCTGGTTTCATGTGCCAAGTTTTCCATGGGATGCAAGGCCACGAGAAGAGATAATTCCCCTATGGCAGCTGTTATGATTCACTGCTTTTAATATTATCCCCAGTTTCACTTGAGGGATTTCTTCAGGCAAACTTCTAAAGCATAGCATGTAGCCTAGTAGTGGGTTTCTTTTTTTTTAATCACAGACAATTTTCTTTATTTACTTAGGATCAATCTCTATACTGAAAACAGCCCTGTAATTCCTGTAGCCACATTTAGATAACCACAGTCGGACCAAATCGATACCTGTWTTTTGTAGAATTTGTGGAATTATAGAGTGTGGATCTCCTCCGTGTCCTAACAAACACAATTAACGTCGGAAACCTAGTCCAAAGTTCCCCTAATTAGTTATTTGCCAGTTAAATAGGCCATTCATAGTGGATGCATTGCTAAAAAACACATTTATGCTGCCTTCTCACAGGCCACCTGAGAGCTGCAGCGGTGTCCAGCACATGCTGGGTGTGCAGGGACACGGCTGCCTGTCCCCATGGAAAGGGGAGCTTTGGGAGAGGGAGGAAAGGGTCCGTGGAGRGGGAAGTTTGCTTCTTGGAGGGGTGGTGTGCAAAATGGGACTTGCCATCTTAATGCTGGCTGTGTGATTTAATTCAAATTGGGGCTTGAATTGACTGAAGTTTGATTCTGAAATTAAAATCTTATGTTTTTCTTTTTTTTTTTTTTGTTTTTTAAAATGCTTTTAAACTGTTTTCTGTCTTTTTAATGCCTCTGCCTTCAATCAGACGTAGATGCTTTTCTTTTAAGAAGGCACAACAGAGAAAATCCTTCTTTGCTAGGACCCAATCAAATTTTGCTCATCAGCTGGGCTGACAGTAGGTTTAGCACATTTATTAATTATGAGTTCAACTTCTTCAAATAAACAAGATCCCAAACCTTTAGGAGGCCTGGCCTGTTCATAAATAAATAAAAAACATTGAAAAATGCTTGAAGGCAAGTGCTCAGCAATGAACAGAAAGGCTCCTGCTTTGAGATTGTGCCACTAAATGTGGGGAGAATCTTTCTTTTGAGGAATTATGTGGGGTGTGTTAGCAATATAGTAACGGTCGTGCAAGTATAGGCAGAGCTTTTTGATTACAGGAGGTTCATTAGAGCAAAAATGTTATGAATTTGTGTGTGAATCTTGTAAGCATTGTTTGCCTTCAAGACTGGCAGTGGCTCTGCCCTTTTTCTTAGTATCTTACATTTCCAGCCTGTCTCTTCCTCATGCTGGATGAAATTCTGCAGTGGTGGTTGCAATGGGAACTCGGTTCTGGTTTGTCCTGGGCTTTTCTTCTTCTCTAGGAAGCGTGTCCTCCCTTGGTCCTTACATGGGGACCTTTGAAGGACATCCTTCTGGTCACCCTTCCTGCTCAAAGAGTCTAACCATCTTCTCCAGAATTATCACCTCTTCCAAGTTAAAAAATCTTCACCCAAGGACAACTTTCCTGCTGCTGGTGTGGTCTTTGTCTTGAACAGCACCAAAATACTAACACTGGGGACATCAGTAGTCACAGATTAGAGGTGCTTTTTGTGTGTCAAAGGAAATAGAAGATTTCAATGCTAATTACCTGGCATGGTATTTAGAGATGCTTAACTGTTCTTAACTGCCTATATTGCGGGCAGACATTGTGGTCATTTAGTTGGATTGCAATAAGACTATCAGTATCTTGAGAGACTTGTTAAATGTATCATTAAGGAAGGTATCTGTTTATATATTTTTTGCTATGAACAGAAAACTGAAATGAAATGTGCAGTGTTGTTTGGGGAAACCTCATGGTAAGGTGTTCAGAGAAAACAACTATCTGTTGGTAACAAGTACAACCAYATGTCCTGTCCACCCGCCCTGTGTCTCTGTAGTTGCAAACTTCCGTGTTTTCYATTTTTATATACCTTACTCTGAGCATATGCCTTCCTATACTGTAGCTGTTCATTGATACAAAACGAGTGTGAGCAGTTGTGTCCTCTGTTACTTTCTCAGGATCAGCACATCTGTGTCTTTTGCCTCTGTGGGGTCTTTGCGCCCAACAGGTGACATCTCCATCCCTTTCCTRAACCTTATCCTGTGGCAAGCAGAGAACACGTGTGGTCAGATAACCTGCTCATGGCTTACAGTAAAACTTAAGAAATAAGGCTAACCTGAACAACACCTTCTGAAGGAAGTTTAAGAGCATCGTACGTTGAATTAGATTGACCTCTTTCTTATGCAGCTGTTAAAAAGGACTCTGGTTGTGTTAGTGCGACAGTTCCAATGAAATTAATGGAGCTACTCTAGCTATCCAGCTTAGAAATACAGAGGTGAATTTGCCCTGTTAGCATGATTTTCTCTGGATAGAAGATTTGCCTTTACCAGTGCATTACTAGCGTGCTGCTTCTGTAGCTGCAYTAGTTTTTAGAAGACATGTATTTGAAAAAGAGATGAACTGTCAAGCAAGTCAGATCCACAGCAGCCTTGGAGATAATCAGGCAAGAGAAGCATGTGGACTGTTAGGAATCTGTGGCCCAGAAAGTGGCACAGAAAAGCACTTGCTGTGTGTGTGYGGGTGACATTCACCTTGTTTTTTCAAGAACTCAATTATTCTTTTTCCCACTCTATTATGTTTATTGGGAAAGTTCCATGTAGTCATGATCAGCAGAAAGCTGAGACCATACCATTATTATTATCTGGCATTCAGAGTTAGGCACATTTTTTCTTCTTTTCACAGAATATAGTTTTGAAGTAAATAAGTATTAAAAATCATAAGCCAATTGTAACACCGTATATTAGCAGGTAGGTCAATGACTTGATTTTAAAAAAAAAAGGCTGATTCTTGACAATTGCTCAGCTATTGCAAAAATCAAGGTGTCTACTTCGGTACATGAGTTTAGATGAGTTTAATTTATGGATTCTGAGTTACATGCATATTTTTACCATAATCTCTTCATGGCTTGGAAGGTTTTCTTTTACTGGTTTTCACTTGACATAGAGAAAATAGATTTAGATCTAKTTGTCTAAATATGGACCATCAGGAAAGTGAAAGAATTATCAGAGTTTCATGTTTGGAATAGAAAATATCTGAACTGTTCATCTTCGTGTGCTTTGTATGCTAACTTACTGCCTTGGCCTGAAGACCTATGAGATCATTTGAAAGGCTGATACTTATTTCCATAGTTCAGAAAAAAGCCCCAAGTGCTCTGTGTACCACACATGATTTTTAGTAAGTCATATTCTCTTTTTGGAAATTTATATTGAGATTCTTGAAAGGTTAGATGATGGAGGTCTTCCAGGTGGTTCAGTCAGTGACTGACTTTAATAACACTCTTTGGAATTTAGAAGGTAATGTAGATAAAATGATTGAAATTCAATCTTTAGAAATGTCTTTGTGAGCATTTTGGAGCCATGCCCAAGCCATTCTCCATGATTTATGTAGAGAAGACAATATGGTTTCAAAGAAAACATTTTATGCCTTTGTGGATGATATCCTGCTGCTTCCCAACTATTTTTTGTTTGCTTTGTTATTTTCTGTTTCTTCCATCATATATTAATTCTATCTCTTCCTCCTTCAGAGACAGATGGTGAGAGCCACTAATGAGCTCCCTGCTGCCCAGGGGAGGCCGCCTGGAAAGGGCTGTGCTCTCAGAACTAACCACCTCGCCAAGGGGGTGGCACAGGCAGGTTGGATGCACAAGCACCGCAGCAGACTTTCCTCCCGTGCACCTGTGAGCCATGTTTCCCCAAGGGAAAAATCCCTGAAACATCTCCCTGTTAGTCCTCTCCTGACTCGGCTTCTGGGGAGGTGCTATAAATGATACAGCACTTTTTTTATGGAGATGGAGAGCGTCGCGTTGTGGGCACGTGGTGATTGAGTGCCCTGTTTCTCTGGCATTAGCACAGTGAGAAATAAAAACAAAGAGCACCTRCTGTTCCTCCAAAATCGCTCTTTGAACATTAGAAGCCCTTTCTTTTTGGCAGAAGGCCATTCTTTTCTGGGCTAACTTTAAAAAGAATGCAATTAATTATAAGAACCACGGACTTCTAAGGTACCAAAACAATTATTCAGCTATATCTTGTTTAAAATATAGCAGGATTGTGAAAGCTGACTTATACACAGTAATGTACACGATTAAAGGTAGGCCAGGAAGTCTAGTAGTTGCAGTTGTGTGGCCAGTTCAAGGCTGACCACAAAGCTTCCAAATGGGGGCACTTATGTGGACTCAGTATGATCAGGAGGATTTTTTAAAAACTTCATAATGTAATTATAAGTAATATAATTTGTTGGTTACAATTCTGGGAACTTTCTCAATGGATTCATTAAATGCTCTATTGGTTCTGCAGCAAAGATGACAAAGAAACTCATCCAGTTTCCCCAGTCAGCAGAAAAACTGCAGTGACACAGGATTTCTAATTGAGTGCAAAACATCTTATTGTGTTTAAAAACAAACAATCAAAAACAGTAGTATCAGAACAGTTGGCTTTTAAAATGGGGCCTCTTGCTCAAACTACAATACTTTGTTACTGGAATGGAGATTATTGAAAACCACAAACATTTGCTTTCAGTTGTCATCACACAGAGATGTATCACATGAGTTTAAGGGATGGACAGTAAATCCAACCCTAACTTGACTAACTGTTGTAGAGGTGTCAGTCCCTTACAAAGCAGGTGCTTTGGTATCTGCACTCAGTGCACATTTACGTTAATTACTGCAGACGAGCGAGTAACAGATGTGCTGCAGATGGCTAGTGTGGTTAAAAGAGAACATCCCACAAGGAAAGATTTTATAGACTTGTAAACTCACAATAAATAAAAGGGTTAAAGACACTGTTTTCAAAATCTGAAATATTTGAGTAATTGGACTAATAATGTATTTATTTCCTTATCATGAGTCAGTTGCTGTGATGAAGTGTCTGATAGTGCTTTTTAAAAGTCTACATTTACATTTACCGAACTTAAAGTCTTCTATTGGAATGGACTCACTTCCCTAAAAATGCTTTTAAAAGTGTTTTGAGAAATTTGTTTTTGAAAGAAGAGCGAAGTTAGAAAGATTATAAATGCTAGTAAAGGAAATGATACAATCTCACTAATTTATTCATGTACTAGTAGACTTGCCTAACTTCTAAAGCAATAATAAACATTTAGACCACCTTGCCATTAAGTCTCGTCAAGAAGAACCCTTTATGAGAGATTCACAGATTCACAGAATATTTAAGGTTGGAAGGGACCTCTACAGATCATCTAGTCCAACCTTCCTGCTCAAGCAGGCACACCTACAGCATGTGGCACAGGGYGGCATCCAGGCGGGTTTTGAAGACCTCCAGAGTAGGAGACTCCACAACCTCCCTGGGCAGCCTGTKCCACTGCTCTGTCACCCTAACAGTAAAGAAGTTGCYCCTCACCTGGAGACGGAACTTCTTRTGCTYCAGCTTGTGGCCATTACCCCTCGTCCTATCGCTGGCCACCAGTGAGAACASCYTGTCCCCTTCCTCCCTGCATTCTCCCTTCCTGAACTTATRCATATTAATCATATCCCCTCTGAGATGATGTGGCATTGAATTAATCTACAGAAGSTCAGGCTRTTCAGTGTACAGTAGCATGTAAGAAGTACAAAGATCTGTCAAACTTTGGTACTTCAGATGGGAAAGACAAATTAGCTTTTTTTTATAAATTGTTCTTAATAAGATTGTTTTTTTCCAAGTGGGATTACTAATGGTGCTTACTCAGCAAAATAATGTTTGGCTGTTTTCTTTGAAGAAGACGTTCTTCATTCTGAGTGAAATACCACTTTTTGAAAGTCTAGTTACTAAACCTAAGTGAGTTGCTTATTTCTGGCTTCCGCTGTTGCTGTTTTTGCAACTAACCATTAAAGGGGAGATCATTCACAAAGAAGAAAACAAAAGTACTAGGCTTGGGCTAGGCATCATTTTAGACAAGATCCTCAGAGATGCAACACCTGATAATCCTTCTGTGAGGTCAGAACTCTCTTCTGCTTGTTGCTGTATTGCAAAAGCAGACCAAGTTGAACTGCAGTCTGTGCCTCAGTGGTGCAAAAAGGCAAATTTCACAGAAGAATTTTTATATTTTTTTATATATATATATATACACACATTATATATATATGCATTTATCTCAGAAGATGTGAAGTAATCATTCTGGTCTCAACTTTTTAAGTCATGAGACAAGAATGTTTTTCTTAATTTATTTTTTGAGAATAGTGGACCTAYAGTGGAAGAGAGCCTAAAAAAGAATGTCAAGGATGAAGAAAGAACTAAAATACGCCTTCTGGCAAAGACGGGAAGCATGTGGGTCATTTGTTTCAGAGAAAGGTGGGGGAAGATGCAACAGTTTTCAGATGCATTTAAAAAATACCAGCAGAGAGGATTCAGTGTCCATGTGCAGTGTCCAAATGCATGCATGGGGCTGCAAGATAGGTTAGCAGATAAATAAACATCAGGGATGTTTAGGGATGATAGGGGTATAACTCACCAGTCTTGGCAGTGGGGGGAAATGGAGTAATTGGCCTTTTGAAGAGCCTTGCAGCTCTGGTTTTTGTTTCCTGTGTGGGCTTCTCTGTTTATTCTTAYAATTCTCTTGATAAATTCATATTATTAGAAAATAAAGTTTGATCGTTAGGACTACTTACTGCTTTACATAGTTAAGAAAGCCTGAAAATTTTCACACTGATAGATATCACTATTGATATTTAAGTGATAGGAGCATTTCTTAAATTAAGCAGATCAATATCGGTACRCTGATGCATAATTATTTAATATATCTGCAATAGATTAAAGTCAGATATTATTAGTTTCAGTATGCAGTAAGTCATATCTTTCCTCTGGAGGTTCTCCTTTTATGACCATGCCTAAAATAAACACTTTTTATCTGCTCTGACATCTTGATGGTAAATAAAATATATTGTTAGCATTATAGGGTTTTTTGAAGTGTCAGATTTATTCTGATTGCTACTGTGACCTCCTGAAAGCAATAATTTGGAAAATGCAGTGGGAATGTTAACGGGCTCTGTAGGCACATTAGCCTCTGTGGCACTGGGCTTTGCTTCTGACTCCAGTGCAAGTGCTGGGCACGGAGCAGCATTTGGTTCTCGGCCTTTGGACACTTTCATACTGTCGTGCTGTTTATTTGACATGAGACTTATGTGCCAAGAAGTGTAAAYTGAGAGAGGAAACTGATGTAACATCCTCATCTTATGGGGTTTCTTCTACTGTTGTTCCATCCTCACCGTCACGGAGATGAGCTTTTGAAGGAGCTTTTAGAAAAAAGCAGTATGTAATTTTAAGTAAGGGTCGGTATACATAAAATAAAATCCGCTCTGGGGACCAGACCTAGACAAAATTGATACCATTCAGTCAAGAGGGGATGAATTCCCCAAGCTGTTGAATTCCATATTTCCAGGGAGGAGGGAAGCGAAGTGTGCCCAGTAAGTTAGCACAGACCTTGTTCTGCATCTGTCCATCAGGAAGCACCCAGGAAAATATGAATAAACGGAACCAGAGAGATTGATCCATTTGTTGGAGATAGTGAGCAGGGGAACCTGTGAGCTGCTTCCTTTGCTGAGAATTGCGGGTGTGCTGTAGACCTGTGTCTTGGATCCTAAAATAGATTCATAATTCGCTAACAGAAGTACTGAGGACTGAAAAAATTTCACCCAGAAGAGGTATGTTTGTTAGTTGTTTACAAGAGAGAAATATTTATAAGTGTTAGATTTCTGACTGCTAGCAGTGATTTATACTTACGCCAAAGCACTTTTTACATTTCCCGTGTGTTATGGATGTTACTTTTCTGTCCTAATGAATTTTCATCTCCTTTTGTTGCCTTAAATATCTTGTATCTTTTAGGTTTAGAAATATAGTAATTTTGTTAGACTTTTTGTATTAAGATGCAATGTAACTCCATGGTTTTATCACGTTGATTAACAGTAGAATACTTGGCCATGATTAGCTAGCTTGGGTCACCATGCAACTTTGTAAGTGGGTTTGCTCTTGGTATCCTTTAAAACAAAGTTATGAATGGCTTTAGTAACAGCAATAGCCCACTGCACTTGCTCAGTTATGTAGGGCAGGACTTGCAGGACAGGAATTTGGGTTACATGACCCTTGTTTTGTACTGTTATGAACTCATTTTTAAACAAATGCTTTTGGGAAGTATCCTGTTCAGCAAAAAAGGGCACCTGTTGTTTAGTACATGTGGATGAGTTCTGGTTAAGGTTCATCAGGTGAACTAATTCATGGTTTGAACTGTTCTTGCCCATTGGAGAGAAGAAATGAGCTTTGTTATAGAAGTTACTTGTGTTTTGGCTGGCAATATGTTCTCAGTTTGGAATGATTATTAACTGCTCAGACTGATTTTAGGATGAAATATTAAATATATAATGATTAGGATGAAATATTAAATATATAATGATATTTATAATTAGAGATGGGGAAGCAAGGTTTACAAGATGTTCTTTTTTCAAGCACTCTTGAGAGAATCATTTTTTAGCTCAAAAATGTTGTTTTATTTCAACAGGGGTAGTAGAAATGGAGGCATGATGCTGTGATCTYTCCTTGCCTCTGGAGTGGCTTTCCCTGGGAGCACAGAGTGACAAGCAGCTCTGGCTAATGGCATAAACATCCGTCATTCAGAAGAGCTGCTGTCAGTAGATCTGCAAAATCTTCCATTTTCTATATATGTATTTAGGATCATAGTGTAGCATTTACCAGAGCCAGTCTTGCTACTAATGGTTCCTAGATACTGGCGTGTAGTGCAAATTCCTTTTTTCATAGCCCTGGCTTTTGACACTGAGTAATTTGTTTACGAGGAGCAGACTGGAGCAACTGTTGGTGCTCTGCTTTTGTGTGCAGGTAGGAGGGCTGGTGGGAGGGTTGGAGGGCAGGAACCAGGGCCGTGTAGCTCCATTCCGCTCTGCGGATGCTGTGCTTTGATGGACACTATCCTTGTGACACAGAACACATTAGCAAAAAAGAAAAAGGCAGCATTCTTCTCACACCGAGGTTTAAATAAAAAGCCAAATAATGCCTCTGTGGAACCAGCGAGGGTGAAAGCCAGAGGGATGGCTGTGYCCATTAATTTTCCCTTGGAATTCCTCCCTGTGCTTCAGCATCTGGGAGACGGCAGTTGGATTTGGTTTCAGATGGGCAGCCTGTGGCCGTGGGCTGGGGAGCCGGGCTTCCCTGGGCTGCAGAGCACGCGGAAGGAGCCGCATGAGTAATCGAGTCGCCTGTTCTGGTTGAGCAGAGCAGCAGAATATTGCGAGGTTTTTCTGATATTAACTCATGTTTGGAAATTAATTTATTTTTGTTCTGTCTAGACTCCTCTTATGTTCATTTTGCTGAAATAGAATCCAGCAAATGGCAGGATTTGCCAAATCAATATGGTTTAAGTATACATTACAGTAYAGAGTACTTGAGGGCAGCAAGTGGAATTTACAGTGACCGAGGCTCAGCACAGAAGCCGCCTGCTTCCAGTCACAGGTGACCAGGCAAACATTAACTTCCCAGGTGAGCTGCTCCTCCTGAAGCACAGGTGTCATCAACAGAGAGAGCCAAGGAGGCTCAGATCAAGATGACTTTACAGACAGCTGGAGACTGTTAGTGTTGATTTCTCAGAAAATTTACCAGCAGGAGAGAGACTAGGTAAACACAATGATGCAGCAGTCTCCAGTATKCTCCTGTACTGTGATTGATTTAGTTCTCATATGCAGAGAAAGCACAGGGCTTGATTCCAAGTGATTTATTGAGGTCCTTTTTAGTGAGGCCTTGGAGGACAGCTTGTTCCCCACCTCACAGCACCTCAGCCTTCCCTGTGTCYATCTCGGTGGAATATGTACCGTATTTGGGAAATGCAATTTGGCTGGTTTGCTTTTTCTCCATTGCAAAAGAAACTGAGGTGGTGATGGCATCAAGTCCATTCAGAGAGGACAGGCTAAATGCAGAGTAAGTCGATGGAGATGATGCAGTTAAATAAGCAGACTATTGTAGATTTAGATGAACCATTTTCTAAGCATCTGTCATGTTTTTCTCTCCAGAATTGATGGCAGGGTATCAAAAGCTGTTGAGTACTTAGTAATGGCTGTTACAGTTATCTGCAGGCAGCCTATAAAATGCTTCACAGATAGTGGTGGTAGATCCCTGGTCATCTCCAAGTTCATGGGGAAATACTTCGCTGCCCATCGGTGCAGGTATGTCACAGGTGTGTTGTTTGCAGCTGAATGTGTAATGTAGAGTGAGAGGGATACTGGAAATATTCTGACAGCGATCCACTCACCTAAAATTTTTGAAACTACTGTCCAAGGAAGATATGCTGATATTTAAGGCATTTGTTTCCCTTACTATGAGATGAGACAGTAAATTGACACCAAGCACTGGTATGTTCTAAAAGGGCGGAACAGGACATTCACAAGCAGATTTWTATTATATTTGTATTTACTTTCTCTTCTGCATAGCAAGGATACTTCACTTTGCTATCGATACTGCTAGTGATCCTCTACTTGCAGTTTAGGTGAAATTGGTGTCGAGCATGCACAGCTTTGAAGCAAAGTGATAATGCCTTTCTTTTTCCTTGCTGGTGCTAAGTAGAGGCTTGTGTAATGACTGACAAAGATAAGCATAAAATGAACAAGAAACAATGATGTTCTGATGGGGAAAAGGGGAAGAAAAGACAGATTTTATGTGTGATTGGTGCTRTGAAATGAATTTGAAATGCTGTTGCTAAAGGTCAGCAATCTCCAAAGGCAAACTTTGCTCTGTTGCTCATGGATCTGGAAGATGGTGGAGGAGAGAGGGGACAAAAAGCACGAGGATCAGACAAAGTAAGGGAATGGAGTGGCCAGCAGAGGAGAGTGTGTAGTGGTCAATCACAGCTGGTTGGGTAGTGGAACTAATTCCCTTCCAGGCTTCTATGGCATTTGGCACAGTTACTAATAAAGAGCATTTGTTCCCTCCTAAAATCTTCATCCAAAAAACATAAAAGGACAATTATAAAGCATAAAATTGAAGCTTGAAGATTTATCTCCAATATGCATACCCCAGGCTATAATTTCTTTAAGGTATTCCGTTGAAAATTTGTCATAAATGTTCTTCTTTTGTTTCTTCTTGTACTCGACAGCACATGCATAAAGATCTCAGAGTCTGAATGTGGTGTTGCTTATTATAGCTGTTGCTTTTTAGTAAAGCCACAGAGCTGAAATTATAAGTAACCCAAAACTCACACTAATAAGTAGGCATGACTCATGGGTTGCTCATAAAGTATTTTCCCCATTAATCCAACTCTATCATGTGGTTTGAAAGTAATTACATTTTGAATATCACTGTGAATAACTTAATGGTTTGGAATCACTTGAAATTTCTTATCAATCCATCAGCTAATATCCCTTACTTATATTTTGCATTCTTAACAGAATAAATGACTCAAAGCTACTCGTTATTTTTTCTTTTTATAATGATCTACAACTTCCTATTATCATATGGTAATAACTTTCAGTTTTACATCCTTGACTATCTCAAAGGCAACAGGTATCAACAGTATTCAGTTTTTATGCTTCTGACTTACGAAACCACAAGTTTCTCTGACTTTGTACAGTGAGAAATTTGAGGAATCCAAAACTCAGTCATGTTGAATGTAGATTTTTTTTCTCGGTGTATATGTGAAGTGTTAGAAGAATCTGAGATAAATGCAGGAAGTAAAACAGCCCAAATATGTAGAAGCTGTAAGTGCTAATCAAAATGCTATCCACACAGAGCTGCTGAGTAGGTCATATGTGGCCAACGCAAGTACAGGTGTGATGTGACTGTTCATTGTTCTGCTAGATTAGGCTGCTCCCAAAAACAAAACATTAACCTTAGAGGACAACATTTCTGGGATTTGATGGGTGACCTGATTTTCATGTATTGTATTATTCTTACAAATCTCATACTGTAGAGAGATGAAATTGTGAAAAGGTAAGTAAGGAGTGTCCAACCCTGTTGGAAAGATGTGGCACAAAGGATCCCTGTTCCTCCTGGGGTGTGCCTATGCAGCAGAGCGTATGTGATTTTTTTATGTAATGCTGTTTATGAAAGATCAAAAATATTGCCATTGAGAAAGACACTACCCCTCTATCCTCCTCCCCCAAATCTGAATGTGGTGTTTTCATCGCATTTCATCTGAGGCATGGAAATGCAAACCCCCTGTTAGTCACAGAGAAACAAATAGCCCCTACTTTTTATGTGTGGTACATGATGATGAGAGCTAGGTCAGGTAGGATGCCTCTCAAACTTAATGAGAATTTGTTTAGATAAGAAGTGACTTGGCTTTTTAGGTTCTTTTGCTGTTTCAGGAGCAAGTGTTCTGTCTGGTAAGTCATTTATTTGACAGCATAGATAAGGATTTTTTATTTTCTTTGTGTTCATGTAGCACGGCCTATATTGGCCTCAAAAATGGAGAATGTTCTTTAATAAGAAAACAGAGAATAAAAAGTGGCTTAAGAATTGTCATACTTTTCCTTAGTCATGAGGTGGAATAATGAAGTTTGTGTGTCTTGCTTAAAGWATGTTAGAGAATGACCCTACTGTCCAAGCTCATTTACTCTTATTAGGTCTTCCCRAACCTGAGAAGCACTGACAACCTGTCATTAATACTCTTGTAAATTCTGAAGTAAACAGATYTCAAAGACACTTGACTGTTAGTGTGAAGACAAGGTCAAAGAGTTGAATGACAAGTCCTCCTGGTACAATAAGACTACCCATCAGTCAGTTTTACTAGYAACCTTCAAAGAAAAGAAGAGAACCTAACAAAATAGTGTCTTGAAAACTGTGCGTGCAGCCTGTCCATCCATTTTGTTGTCCTTGGACGAGCAGTTCATAGCACATAACTGTTGTCTATGGTCTGAAAATATGCTAGACTTTTGCAAAAGAACTTCTTTTGCAATTTAAAATTTCTCAAAGGGTTTGTCCATTTTTACGTTTTAAAGTGAAATTCAGAAAATGGAAAAGCTTTATTAAACAAAGCTTTCTTTTCTGTTTTGTTGCTACCAGAAGAAGATGTATTAAGGTAACTACAATAAGTAAAATGAGTGAGTTTCATCTAAGAAGTTTTAGTAATGATGATTTAATGGTAGTAATTTATAGTCCTTAAAATGAGTTATTAAGTCCTGTTCACTATTAAGRGTGCAAGTTTCACTGTCACTGTGTTTGGCAAATGCATAGTTCACTAGACAACTACTTTTCATCTAACTTTCTGCTGAAAGTTTGGGAACTTCTTTGGCTGCCTTATGGTGACTTGCCATTTAATTCCCTAAATCCTCCTTGCCATTTATTCTGCTGAGCTGAATGTTAGTGATAGATAATCAGTGATAATGTTAAATACAGCCAATCTGTAATAAATTAAATATAGTGTAATAATTGGACAAAGACTAAATTYAGACAGATGACTCTAGAAGAATAAATTTCCTTTATCGACTAATGTGTAGGAAACAGCAACATTATGACTCAGATCTCTCTTTTTTTTATTAGCATATGGTATTAAGAAGCAGCTAAAAAGCTGTACTTGCTTCAGAAAGCTTCAGAAGCTTTCAGCAGACAAGATTTTACATGTATTTTRAGGTGTATCGTGAGGCTTGTCCCTTTCCCTGTTATCCGTTATCTCAGTGCCAATARTAAGTTTGCCTCAGTAAAAATAAAATATCCAGAGATTCAGGCTAATTTAGTGTAATCAGAAGAGAAAAAAAAAACAAAACAAAAAAACCCCACAAACTTGCTCCATGAAATTAAGCAGTGAAAGAGATTTTCAGAAGATATGGGCATAATGCTGTGGGTATACCACAAATTTCCTGTTATGCTTTTTTTTTTTTCAAATATTAAACACAAGTCTGCTTCCTCATCCCCTATCTGCCCTGCTTTTATTTTGTAAACTTTTGAAGATATAGCTTGACCCTTTCCATGTCTGTGCAGGGTAAGGTAAATCCTATACAGCGATTTTTTTTCTTATTAAAACAATATTGAAATATCTGTCCTTTCAATGGGTATATAAAGTTGATGCAGAACGACTTTCTCCAGTGTCATTTTCATGTTCTGTGGCTCTGCAATTTTGGTTCTGAGGTACATGTAGGCCAATGCCTGACTTCTCGCTACCTGCCTTTCATGTCTTGTGCTTGAAGGCTCAATGGATGAAGCATACTTTTAATTAGCTCAAGATTTGATATTTCACTTAGCGCTTGGAAAAACCATAGAGATGGAATGGACATGTGAAGAKATTAATTGCACAAATTAAAATGCTTCTCAGGCGTTTTCCTCACATAAAAGACTGAGTGGAGTAGTGTCATTTGCAGTTTTGAGAAACATCTGGGGCAGCTCTGAAGACATGGTGGTTTTTGGAAAGTATTGTRGGATTTGGATGTGTAAGCTTTCCTGTGTTTCAGCCAAATAATGTCTGTTGAAATGTTTATATTGATAAACTGGATTGGTAAGGCAGATTTATTTTAATGATATTTAATAAGATTACAAGTCAACAAATAGAACTGCATTTCTTTTCTGTGCATAATGCTCATAACATTTCTCTCATCTCAAAAAGAGTAAAGGAAAGTGCTTTGGTCCAGAGGGAGTTCTCACATAAGTATCTGTTTTATTTCCTGTAGGGTTCCAATAACATTCCCTACAAGTGTTAGAAAGATTTACAAAGCTGTCAAAGCATGAGCCGGAAAATTTTTGAGGGCTACTCTTCACCTTTCTTCAGTATTTGAATAGCTCTTTCATTTCACTCTGTGACAGCTTCAAATTACTGCTGCTTAAGTGAAAATCCAAGATTTTGGTAGAAAAATTTATTTAATTTACACCACAGTACTACAAGTTACTTACAAATAAAAATATTTACTGGTTGATTTGATAATGCCGCTCACTTGCGGCAAYACCCAAGCTACTGAAGCCTTTGTAGAAACAAAGTCTTTGCCCCAGTTCTTCAGCTTTGGAGTGGGAGGCTGATTCTCTTGCCGGAAAAGGAACCTGGAAAATTCGGTGGATCCCCAAACACAGCAAAAGTCACTTCCTCAACTGCAATGGAAGGATCATTAYTTAATATTATTTAATCTCAAGATAAATTTACATGTAAGTATACATTTATATTATGAAGCTGACTGAAGGAGGGCAGATTCTAGTCTGCTGACTTCAATGGGATAATGCCCAAATGTGGCATAATGACCAAAGAAGTGATTCCTTCTCACCAGTTCCTTTTGCTCTTCCCAGTAAGAGAGAACCTGGGCTAAGATTTTTATTTATTTATTTATTTATTTATTTATTTAAGAATTTGCCTTGAAGTGGATGTAATTTGGAAGCAAGCACAGCAGATGTATGTTAATCTCCCTGAACACTGGCATGGTGGTTTACATTTTATTGGTATAAGAGTGAGCGAGCCTGTTTCCGAGTCATGTAAACAGAAGTACTTAATAAAATATGCCTGTTGGGACCAGTGGCTAACATACGGGATCTGTGCGTTTATTTGTAGAGTATTGTACTGAACTTTCACTATGAACCTCAGGCTTGACCGCATATATCAAAAGGTTTTGCCAACACTTCTGTGGGTTGTTTTCCCCAGAGTAGTGGTTTTGAGGGGAATCAGCAATAGTAGCCAAAAAAAAAAAAAAAAAAAGGAAAAAGAAAAGACTTTCCCTGGGCAAAACCACTTTCTCTACTCTGTTTGTAGGCCTGACTGATTTGGACAAAAATTTGTGTGACTGCAAGAAGGAGAAATGTAGACAAACTGTATTTATGCAGCCTTTCAAGCTGCAAATGTGTAGTTTGGGATAGGCCTATGATTCCAGATTCAGATCACCTTGTTGGTGTGCATGCACGTGGGCAGGCGCCCTTCTGCCCTGCTTTGTGGATTACAAAGTCTCTTCTTATCCACAGTCCCCATTTCTTATGAACCTGGTCCACCAATTCCTCATATCACTGTGGATGGTCCTCCCTAGATTAAAGCTCGCCATGTCAGGTRGGCCAGCCTGCGGGCATAGATGCTTTGTTCCTTGCTATTAGGGGGATCCTAGGATCTCTCTAACAGCCCTCAAGCACAAAGAGTATCCCATGGTTGTAGAAAATAATCCCTCTTGGCAACACCAGCTGTGCAGCCAGGATAGACCTAGGTCCAGTCCTCCTCCAGACATTCCCTCCACCACCAGGATTGAGGTGACACCACCCAGGCTCCCTGCCCCAAGGCACTCCRGATACACTCCAGGCCTCCAGGCAGTGTGGCCGGTGCCCACATGGAGGAGCCCCAAGGGCTGGAAGCAGCCTGGCTGTCTCTGGCAGCGTCATGGAGGTGAGGCCCTGCAGGCTCCGCACACAGGCTGAGCTGGGGCCTTAGTCCCTGCGCCTGGGAGGCCTGGGCCGCCGCCGCTGCTGCTGCTCGCTGGTGCTGGGTAAGGGGTCGGCCGCTGCGGGCGCTTCCTTGGCCAGAGGGCCCAGCTCCTCCTCTGCTCTYAGGCTGCTGGTCCTGTATTCACAGGGCTCCTGGGGTACAGGAGCTGTCCCTCTGGTGCCAAAAGTCACCAGCTTCTAGCCTTGGCCATCCTGGACGTTTCCATTTCCCAGCCCAAAGAGCACAGACTTCAGCCGAGTGCGGGGTTTGGGCTCCTCAAGCTGCGGGGTCTCGGGGGACAGGCTGTACTTTTGGCACCTCCAGATGACCAGGAGCCTGTGCACAGACTGGGCAAGAGGCCCCGCGCTCCCCGTCCTGCAGCTGCCTCCTCTCTGGGGGCTCCAGCCGAGCTCAAMGGCCTCTGCCAGGGCAAGCAGGAGAGCACRCAGCAGTCTTCATTGCRACAGGAAGAATCCCTCCTTTTCTGAATCTGGGACACTTCTTATCTTGCCAGTCTCCCCCAGTGGTAGTCAGGCATGTAACTGAGGTTTCCCGTTCCTTGAGTGCTTTGTGGTGTTGTGGATGCAGTGAGCTAATGCTGTGGAGGTGTTTGCTCCCACATTTGAAATTACACAGCAATGGTTTCTGGTGGACTGAGCTTCTGTGAAGAGCAGTTAGTCATCTTCAAGCGAACAAATGTATTACTGTGTCACCCAGCCGTGTATCAGCCTTTAAAGCACAGTGTCAGCTGCAAACATGCATGTCAGGCGATTTTCCTTCCAGAGAGAAGATCCGGCATGGCAGGTATTCAGAAATACTTCTGCCAAGGACTGTCTCTCTTCTGCTTAACTCTCAGAACATTCATTCCCATGGCGAGGAAGTCCCGTAGATCCCTGTGAAAGCGTTAATGGCCATAAAATAGCCTGCTTCCTCTACTTGTTGGTGTGAAATATGATGTTCTCAGTTTGGAAACTCCCACGCAGATGCGTGTGTTTGTCTTTGGATTCTGTTTCCTAGCGAAGTGGGATGCAGTGCAAAACGYGTAGCGTTGGCCATGGCTACAGCCCCTGTAGTCCATCTGTGTAATTTATGGGAGCACTTCATGGCACCCTCTGCTGCTAATGGGCTATCTGAGTCCTGCAGAAAAGGTTCGTTCTGCCTTCTAATTTTAAGAGCCGTGGCGGTGGCACTGTTTTTCTCTTTTCTGGATCCCCTTTGGATTTATGTCTGGCCAAGGGTTTGGAAGAGCTGCTATGAAAGCAGAAACATCTGCTGGGGTTTTACATGCTGCTTGCCTGCCAAGTTCAACAGGAGGCCACAAGACAGCGGATGGGCTCTGCCCTCCCCAGGTGTCACTGTGCTGGCTGGGAGCGACTGCAGGGGAAATTTGGCTGTGGAAGATTCTAAGCAAAACACATTAAAAAAAAAAAGTTTCATCAATTGCAGCAGGCTGTTAGGAGCTTATGAGGGCAATTGTTAACAAGTAACAGAAACAAATCCTGCTGAAGAGGTTGTGAGCTGATGCATTCCCCCGTCGCCCTGATTGCTTCAGCCTCCTACCGTATGTCTCCTCCTGTCATTAACCACACGCTTAACCACTGTGTTTTGCCAAGTGTCAGTTCGGGTGGCATAGCCTCGCTGTGATTTTAATGGCTGTGAGTTGATTGYGAGCTCATGTGAGGCTCTGAGTGTTGCCATAACCTCAGATGCAGCCCAGCAGCCCGGTGCACGGGTGGACACGTACGAGGCAGGCGGGTTGTGCAACACAGCTAATGAGCCAGCGATGCAGGAATTCAGAATAAGGCCTGTAAAGGTCTGGTCGTTGAGACAATGCTAATAACTGGGGATAATCACTTCTTCAACCCTGGGAGCAGAGGAGCCGATGTCCTGGATGAGCTCCTTCTCCACTGGGACACTGTCCCCCTTGACCCATGACGTGCACTAGATGTTGCAGAGAATGACTCTGGGCAACCCCCAGAAGGACTGTGGGAGAGCTGGTAGCTCTCTAGTACATTCAGCCTAAGGCTTTATGCCGTGCAGTGTCTCATTATCTTTACTTACTCTTTGGGGATATTTTCATTCTTTACAGAAACGTGCAACTGCTTCCTCAGTTCTACCAAGCATTTGGCTTCTCTGGCAAAGAGTACCACAGTCAAATTACTGACAAAACACTGACTTCACCTACCTTTTTTATAAAGTGCTACAACCTGGCTGTATAATTTGCTCTCCTTCCTTGCTTCTCCCCGAGCAATCATAAAACTGAGGTCAGTACTTCCACTGCAAAAGCAAAAACATCCACAAATTGAGTTAAAGAAGAGTCCCATTTATTGAAGAGCGAGTAGCTGACTATTAGAGTTGGCAGACTCAATTACTAGAAGTATACATAATCGCATGTGAATGTGCACATATAATTTATTAAAAGATTATCAGTTCTTTTTTAATTTCCTAAGTGTTCTTGTTGCAGCCAGGTCTGTTCAGCAATAACGGGAGAATGTGCTGCCCTATTCAGAGAGCACAAGGCCAGTTCTCTCTTCTCATCCATCCCAACATCCTTCTTCCCTTCCAAGAAGCTGCCTGACCATTAATAGGAGAATACACTTGTTTCAAAAATATTTCAGCTGTGCGTAGCAGTTTAAACAAAAAGGCTGTGGGAAATAACTAAYGTTTTTCTATGGCTGAGAATTTTACTGTTCTTTTCAAGCCTCAACAAAATGTGCTTAAACCATTCTCATTCCCCAGAGATTGGGCAGTTGGATGAGGAGTTTTCTTCTGCTGATTGCTTATTTCCAGTCACAACACTCACAAAAGACAAATTAATCTGGAATCAAACTTTTGGCAACTTGCTTTATAAACGTAATTTGGAAAATCATATTTTAGCCCCAAAGGCTTTTCTTTTTCCTGAATTTTCAGCAAATATTAGTTTTCTCAAAATTTGTGCTAGGTAACATTATAAAAGATGTGAAATGTTTGTTTTTTTCCTAGTTAGTGATTAAATAGTTAAGAGAAGCCACCTTTTTTGTTTTTAAAATGGTTCTATTTCCAGAAATAATAAATTGACCTTGTGAAGGAATGCCTTTCTATTAAAAAATACACACCTAACAGTCAAATTCTTTCTGTACACTTTAATCCAGCTAGCATTTTTATGATACCAAAGAAAACAAATTAATATTAATCATTTTTGCAGCACTGTGTGAGTTATTGGGAGTGGTGTTTTATTTATGCTTCTAATAYGCCAGAGCTGTCTCTCAGTAGCACTCCATTATATACTCCCTTTCTTGGTGAGACTTACTAATGCAGTGTGCTGGATTTGCAGCTACTGAAACTAAATCTAAAAAGGATTGTTTCTCAGGATAGATGTTGTGCACTTAGGGAATAGTTGYATGATATGTTGAATAAGCTCAGTGAAGAAGGTTGGTAAGAAACTCCTTTCCTRTTTTCCACCAATGCACTCTGTCTTTCTAGCCATTTATTTAGGCCTCCATTCATAGCTTGTGTGACTTAATTTTAGGTAGGATTACTGAAATTATCAATGTTAAAAGGTAAGTCTTCAGAAACTGTATTTTAAACTGTGGATCATTTCAGAKACTTTGTTTTTAAGGGGCTGAGAGGAGTTTCAGGGGCACAACCAGGTGTCCTGCAGCTKCAGCCCAGGGACGGCACCGTCCAAAGCCCTTAGCCCCGAATGGGCAATGTAAGAAATACCATGGGGTTAACTTACGTCTTAAATAACCTCATCTTTCTGGATGTGCCCTCTCCCCTGTGTCACGATGATCGAGAGGATTCACCACAAATATTAAGCACGGTCACAGTCTATGCCCTCTGCTATGTGCCCTCGACAAGTTCTCCGTCCTTACAATTGAATTAATACTCCAAGGTAGTTGCTTCCAAGTAGATGCCCTGCCTACACTAACAGTTTCTGGGAGAAGGTGCTAATTGCAGCTAATAGAAGCTACAGCAGTGCTTTGCAGCCCTGTGAAATATGAAGTCAAATTATTGGAGCTGTGCAGTAAAGTAATGAGGAGCTTGATAATTTAACTGATAAGCAGCTTGATAATGGGCTAATGAGCAGGATGTCTGCACTATATTGAAGGACTAATGAAGGGCTACACAYGGTAACTGGGACTGTGTGGACTAGGAGTGTGTAAATACAGTCTTGGGAGGTGTGTGACATACACTGAGTGTATGGGGCTGCTCACTATTGAGATTTAAGTGTACACATATATGTTCGTTGTACAACTAGTTAACCAAAAAATGTGTAATAAAGTAATGGCAGAAGACAACCAACAAGAGACTTTGTGATAAAATATGTGAATGCATGTTATGTAAAAAGAGCCAAATTTGAATCAAGTACCTYACAGAGATAAATTTGACATCTGTCTTTGTCCTCACAAGGAAACAAAAATGATTCCAGTCCTGTGCTAAGYTGTGTGTCTGGGCAAGTGGGAGAGAGGGGACAGGGTTTGTTAGACACGCTTTCCAGAAATGCAACATGTGGATAAAAAGCTGAGTCTGGCATGCCTCTTGTGGCTCTGACCAGTGCTGGTTAAGGTTGGAGACAGTATGGACAAGCCTGAGGGGAGAAGCTGGCACATAGCATTATTTAGCAATTTTACTCTTTATTTTTCAAGTTTGTATTTTAAGTAATTTTTAAGTWTTTTTTTAGGTATTCCTCATTTTGGTGGTGGTAACCACAGTTCCTGTAAGACATTGACTTACCAAAGACATCCAGCAGGCTAATTCTGTATTTTTATTACAGGCTACTAAGTATTGTTTTCCACTCTCAGTGCAGAAAGTTGAATCAAGTATATTTTATGTATTGAGCAAAAACTGAGTTCTAGCGTTCAGAAAAGCTAGATTCTTTTTGGGTTCCTTACTGGATACAAATGCAGCTGCTCAGTGTTTCATTTTCGGTGATTTTTGTGTGTTTTATTATTTTTCCTATGGGTGTTTTGGAGTCAGTATTTCACAGTCAAAGATGAAGAGATATTTACAAGTCACTAAAATGTTCTAGAAATGGCTGCTTGTCCTTCCCTGTGCTGCCAGGAAGAGGTGGAGACTGGAAAACTACATTATTGTTTGCAGTGTCTGCAGTAATGGGCTGAAATCTCTTAAACAGTATAAAGACAGACAGTGTATAYATATATATACACACACACACACACATACTTATATTTATATTTATATATATAAAGACAGACAGTATAAAGAGCTGTCCCATATTCTGTGCTCAGCAGAGTCTTACAGAGAAATTTGTTTTAGCCAGAAAGGTTCTTGGAGGGACTAGTGTAGCAGTTCYTAAAAATACTGATAATGTTGGTAAACAAAAACAGAATAAATACCTTTTAAGTGCGTATGTGAAAAGATAAGCTCTGTACTACCTGAACTTGAGGTTCGCAAAGTGTTTAGCTGTTAGATTTGCTTACGCCTTTGACTATTTAGAGTAAAACTAGATTAAGAAGGAGACAGTTCTATAGTATTTCTGTTTTTGAGAGCAAAAATATCACTGAGGTTCAAAAAGGTTCAACTTTTGTGGAAAGCAGAGAGAGGCATTTTCAGACAGTGCTGCAGCCCGGCTCACAGCTGGTGGGTAACGCAGCAGGTGATCGCTGCGTGGCCTGGCCTGGCCTGGCCTGGCCTGGCCTTCTGCAGCTCCTGCAGAAAGGCTCTAGAGCCTCTGGAGAAAGGCTGTGGGTTGGGGGGAATTTTTTGTTGATGGTGTTAGCCTTTGTTAGCCTTTATAAGACTAACTAATATCCTTGAAATTTCCACACTGTGCATACAAGGGCCTGTGATGTCTTGCTTGTGAAGAAATAAAGATATATTAGTATAATTTTTTTTAAATGATATTCCTCCTTGCAGTAGGTTTGTCCTGGCTTCCATGTTAGGAAATTTGGAATGTATCTGTTTTAAATATCCTATCAGCCAATCCTTCATTCTATACTGTCTTGTAGATATCTGTATATTTTCCTTATAATAGACATTTGAGATGTAGTAGGTAGCATTATCTCTATTTTTTTTTTTTTTTTTTTTTTAAGGAAAGAGACTGGAATGCAGAGAAAATCCCAGTGTTAGGTATAAGTCTGTGATGTAGTGAGAACTTGACCTCATTTCTCCTACACTTTAAGGTTAATGCTGTAACTATTGGATTATTCTTCTGACCAAAAGATGGAGAAGGAGAGAAGAAGTCATTTAGAATACAATCTGGAAAAGATTTAGATGGGAAGAAGTCCAAATGAGTGTTAAGCATAGATCCATGCTCCTTCACCCTGTGATGTGCATCTTGCATCATTAATTATTTTGGACAATTTATTCCTAATCGAAAACAGCAGATCTTTTCTGTACTTAACTAAACTTACTTAACTAAAGTAATCCTTTTGTCAGCTGAAGCTTTTTCATTGTTATCTTCTAGGATTTTTGGTTAGTTGGAGAAAATGTACAATAGCACCCACTTTGCTAGCATGAAATTGAATTAAACTTCAAAGGCAAAAGGTAGAAGACATCTGATCAACATGTACGTGTTTAAATCACTGTCTTTCCAGGCAGTCACTTCAATTAATTGAAAATCAATGAAAATAAAAAAAAGTATTTGCAGATTAATTTTTTTATTAAATTTTGCTATGTTGACTTATTTTAAAAAAATAAAATTTCACTACATTTTAGTATGTTTGATATATATTTTAATATATATTTGTAAATAAAATCTTGGAAAACGTCTAATTGAGCAATACATCATCATCACATAGATGTGAATTGTCAATGGAGAGCAGTTTAATGACACTGGAGTTTGAATAGGTAAACACTTGGTTCACATCTCTTTCAGTTTGTCTTAAATTTCTTCTTCTTCCTCAACATTTCTGCTGAAAGACTCAAGAGTTTAGGTGCAGTTCTAAATTGTTAGGCATAGTTTTAGTTTAGCTCAAATATAATAAAAACTACATTTTAAGGGAGAGATCCACTTTTAGTTTAGGCTTTCTGAAGCTTTGATTTCATCAGGGTAAGTCTCTGTGCCACTTAGATGCTTTCCCAAGTAGAGTTTGAGCTAATAGTATTAAAACAAAAAATACCCAATTCTGTCCTGGCTGTAATACCATTGTACAGTTTTGCTGATTGTTATTTCAACATGCTGTTATCACAGTGATTTTTTCAGAAAGAAAAAGAATTGAAGAGGAATTGTTCATATTTCAGCAACTACGCTCCCTTTCAAAGAAGCTATTACCTAATGGGAATGCCAGTCAGAAACTGGTTGTGTGGCTGGTGTCTGCCTCTAGATATGAGTAATCACATAGTCCTGGCACTGGTGTCTCCACCTGCCCTGCGTGGCCCATCGCCTCAGTCCGTAGAGATGTTCTCCTTGGAGTCTTGCACTGAGAGCTTTCGCTCTGCTAAGAAACACGCGCACAAGCTACAGCCTTTAGCAGAGGTGGAGGAGCAGCAGGAGACAACCCCAGAACCTGCTGTATCCATGGGAAGGTCTCACGGAGAGCAAACCCCATCCCTATCTGCAGGTCCTTCCACAGTGCAGGTCAGGCTTATCTTTGAGAACCCAGCCTTTACACGCCATGCTCTTCTCTATGGAGTACCAGGATTGTGCTGCCACTGCAAATAAGCCGTGCTGYAGGAGGACCCTTTTTGCTCTTCATATCACCACCCTGTTACATCCTCTTTCCATTTTTACCTCAAATGCTTTTTAATGATTTTTTAGAAAGGAAGAAGAATGTATTTATCCAAATAAGCACAGCTGCATTTCTTTCCTCTCCTTCGCACTTTTGACACAGCACAAGCCTGGCTTTCAACATAGAAATAAATCCCTTTTTGAAAGGTGGTTGCTCCTCTCCTGCAGCTAGTATGAAACACACTTTTTGCTGTTTTTTAGCCTATTCCTCAATAGTTACAGTCAGTCTGAGATGCCAGAATTTATAGTTCTTCTACCCCTCTATCCCCAAAGCGTTGTTCCAGGGAAAGCTGTCTGAACCAGGTCACTCTATACATATGCAAAGGGAGCTGCTGATGTTGCTGGGTAGTCTGGGTTTTAATAACAAAGATTTGGGGATCTGAAGAAGTTCTCCAGAGACCCACAGGTGTCCTCCAGCTTGGACACGAGGCACCTTTGTGTATGTGCACTAGCCTGTGGTGTCACGTAGGAACTGGATTTCTTCTTTTTGGCTCCAGCTTTTATTTTCCTATTGAGATAACTAGTTTGTGCCAGAAAATAGAAGATTTTGGCCATATAAATTTTCTACATTTTGTTTGCAAATAACTCGGTTACACTAGTGTACTCTTTTTTTTTGTTACAACTTTATTTTAGCCTTTTAATACTCTTTATGAGTCTTGAGGGTTAGAACAGGCTGTTTTAGAGTGGAGCGTCTAATCTTTAGAGTGGTTTATTCTCTTTGGATGTCCTCTTTTCTCCTGGCACAGCTGCTGTCACCATTAGTCCTGTGGAGTTACTGTCTAGCGGTCCTGTTGTATTAATTCTGTAACTGCCTCTTCAAAATAAATTTGATCACCTTTAAAGTTCAGAGAATTATTTCTGGGTTTTATTACTGGGCAAACCACTGGACCAGTATTTCTTTCTTTGCAGAGAATATACTAGGTTCTTGTTTGCATTGTACCCACTTGTTCTGCATGGTTTTGGTCCATCTAGATGAAATTAGTGTTTTAGAGTTTGCTTTAATTTCTATTCTGTCAAACACCTCTAGGAAATTCGTGTTAGCACTTTCAGTGTCCAGCCTTTCCCCTCTTGAAAGTTAATCAGCTTCATGCCAAATAGCCAGTGTAGTGGAATTGTGTGTAGTTGATTTCTATGTAATTATTTGTTAAAACTGGATTATTATGTTTGCATTAACTTTTATAAGGTATTGTACATCTGCAGGCTAACCAACATTATGAGGTGCAAAATGGATCAAATATTTTCAGACGCCTCTGTAAAACAGATAAACTTGTGCCCGTACAGTTGAGTCAGAGCCATGGCTCAGAGTCTGGAGGCTGGGCATCCCAAATAAGAAGGGAAAGATTATTTTTATAGGAGACCATATGGTGCATTTATATCCTGTATAAAGCATGGGGCTTCATCCAAAGTGATTTAAGTTCAAATTTGCTTTGCTTTGAGTTTTGCTGAATAACCTTTTCCTTAACTAACATCTTACCTGTGCATTCTTCTTGTGCTACACATTGCCAATACAGAGACTGAAACCAAATGCTGTTTTATCCTGTAGGTTTTTCAGGTAAATGAAGTGATATTTCTACATAGTCCCCACAATTACAGCATGCACAGCTTTGTGTGCAATGCACAGCGACAGTTGGGTGCTTTTATTGCTTTTATTTATCCAAAGCTATAGGAATCATCTGAAAACTGCTGGAGGAGGCCGATACCTTTATCAAGTATAAATTCTCATAGAAGTCCATTGCAGGTCTCCTAGAGGCCAGGCCAGCTTGCTCTATTATGCAGCCCCAACATCTGAAGCCAGCTTTTCCTTTTCTACCTAGATGAATAGGTGCTGTTAGTGCCCCAATACAAGCCCTTGCTGTGATTACTTCACTTCTTCATGGTGTTGTTGGGAGGCTATACGTTCTGTGAGCCTTTCATTGCAGCCTAGTGTCATCCTGAGCACTAGCACTGCATAGAATTGCAAAATACAAGGCAGAACTAGCAATGTGTTCTCCAACCTGCAAWAGTGCCCTCAATAGTGGCAAGTTTCTTTGAGTTGCTAATGAGCAGGGAAAAGAACAAAAGGATGGCAGAGAAGCATTGAAAATGCCTACTTAGTGTTACACTGTTTTGCTGCTGAGGCCTTTAGAAGAACGCACTTACTGATGTTTGATTTCTTTCAGGTCATCAGATTTTGGGACTTTGTACACAAAGCTGAATCTACAGCCGGGGATTGCCACTGTTATCGACAATTTCTACATTTGCCCCACCAACAAGAAAAAGGTATGGCAAAAAAATGACTTCTTATAGTGCAGCTGAGAAGCTGCTACTGCATGAAGTTGGTTTTATAGGTTTTTAAAATACAGAGAAGTGGATTTTGCAGAGCTGCTGGTCACCACAGGTACAACTGTGACATATGGCAGTGGATTATTTACTGCTGCTGAACAATATAGCAGGGGACAAATGCCTTGCTGAGCTTCTGAGGATGTTGACTTCTGGAAAGCATAGGCTTGCAGAGATCCATGGATATTCTGGGATTAACATTCAGTATCCTTAGCTGTTATACATAAATTCAAAGTACCTTGGAGGTTGCTTGGTATAAAGTGTAGGAAGTGGACGATGTGTCTTTGAGAGTGATGTTTATACTGTGTAAAGCCTGCATTAAAAAACAAAACGACTCTTTTCTTGAAACTTTTTCTTAAAAAATGTTCCTGCATTGTTACTGAACCAAAAAGCATTTTGTGGAGTCTGGGAAGATTAAGTGGACTTTATAAGTGAGAGTGAAATCGACCCACTGAATGTGTTTACAATGGATTTTATATTAGAAGCAAGCAAGAAGAGTGATTATGAGAGAAAGCAATAACAACCCTTCTATGTCTGCAAAATGTCCATGATTTAAACTGCAGGAATTGTGAAATATATTGTGAATATATTATTGTGAGAAACACAAGCACGGTAGGCCCTTCATGAAGTAGGGATTTTCTTTTGATAGAGACCTCTTAACTACAGTGTAATGCGGAAGAATTGATTTCATGCAGAGGCTGCTGATCGGGAGGACAGCACTAGTTGTGTTTGCCTGTCTGTTCTGCCTAATCAAAAATCAGGATATCTCAGAGAGGCTGCCTCTATTTCTCTTGCAATTGTGACTGGAGTTTTTGTGACCAAGCAATGCTATGCCCGAGTTAGATAATACATTTTTAATCTGCTGTGAAGTCGGTAATGATTTTTCATTTCATGAAGTGGGACTACCACCAGGYGCAGAATCTCTCTGAGCATTGTACATCTCAGAGCTAAGATTGACTGGTGATTTCAAGTACAAAAAGAATAAAATAWAATTAAAAAAAAAATCTTTACTTGTGGCAGTTTGTGGCATGAAAGCTGGAAGGAGGAAAAATCTGGGGAGAGCTTTGCCCAGCTTCTCCAGCTGCAATGAAAAAGCCTCCAGCATGTGAGGTCAGTAACAGTGTGAATGTGCCTGTTGTCTGGCAAAATAAACAGTGTTAAGAATTTTGAGACAGAAGGACACTCTGGTGTTTACAAAAATCTCCTGTTAACCCAATCTCAGGAATATGTAATTTCTGCTCAAGGCAACTTGAAGTCCATAGACAGATCAGCTCTGCTTAATAAACTAATGTCACATTGGAATTCACTTGTTAAATTTTGGTAGTCATTAAATATGCTATTTTTATGCTGAGTTGGGCTTTCAACAAGATGTTCTGTAATATACAAACAACAAAAACAGAAGGGCAAGAAGAATTTCAGGGCTTGTAAATGAAGCCAGATGGAGATATATTTATACATACGAAGGTGCATACATACACACACATGGTAGAGGCCTGGTGAAAGCAGTGCAATTAAGTTGTTTAGCCAATGTTTTCAGATCTGCCTTGGGGGTTTTGTAGCCCCACATGGTGGTTGAGGGAGATGTCCTGTGGCAAGATCTGGTAAGAACATTGTCAATTGTAATGGCATCTTTTCTGAGGTTGGCTGTTGGATTAGGGCACTGAGATGATGTGGAGATTCCACTAAAGTTACTTGGAAAGATGGAAGATGTCTCTCTATTTTGGCATAATTGTGCTGGAGTGGAAAAGACAAAGAACAGCTCTGACTCCTATACCTAGCTGAGAAAAGTCTCAGTGTTTCATTCTTTCCATTTCCTCAGTGTAGATGCCATCTGCAGACTCTTCACAGAATTACAGAATGGTTGAGGTTGGCAGGGACCCCTAGAGATCATCTAGCCCAAGCCCCCTGCTCCAGCAGGGACACCCAGAGCACATGGCCTTCGTCCTGCTCAACACTCTTCCTCTCTTGCAGACACTCAGAACCCTTCCTGCAGACACTGCTCGTCATTTCCACCTGAATGCCACAGAGAATTGACCTGATGTTATTTTAGCCATGTAGACTTTAGGAATCTACTCTAAGCTCACTCTGTCTCCCTCTGAAGTCAATGGATAAACTTGGGCACCTCCACAGATAGTTGATCCTTTCAAATATCCTATCAAAATCGTAGTTAATCCTGTTTATGAGAGTAAGATTGAATGGTCTTGCAGAGGTTGCTGTAAGTGCCTTTGTGACTCTGGTCTAAAGAAAATCTAACTGTTGCTGCCTACAAATGTAGATAAAGAGCTGGGAAACAAGTGGCTTTTATTTTGCAATACAGTTACATCATGTTTGCTGGAAGGCTCTAGTCTAACTCTTGAACTGAAATTACTTTCTCAATTTATCTCCTCCAATATACCAGCTCCTGGAGTGAATCAGAGCTTTACTGAATGTGCCTGTAATCTGTGGGTTGTAATTATACCATATAAACCAGTGGACTTAAATGTGTGGTTTATAGTGCAAATCTGAAATTATACTGAAAGTGTTCAGTCCCTGCGGATTGCTCTAGTTTGCACTTTCTTAAGAAGACCAGTTGAAAAGAAAATGTTGATCCTTCTTATCTTTCCTACCCTCTTGTTAAAGACGTTAAAATTCCACAGAATTATGCTTTTTATTATGAAGTGCATTAGCAAATGCAGAGGTTAAAACCATATCATTTTCACCTAGTGCTCCGTGGAAAAAGGATTGTATAAGAAAGAATCAATTACAAGGTTTGCTGTAGGAATGCTGGGGACTTTGAACTAGCTGGTGGAAGGAAATAAATCCACTTATAAAGTCCATTGAATCCATGCAAAGAAGCAGCACATTCATTTTCTATCTTACTTTTCTGTGAACAACTTGAGATGACTACTGTTCCTAAGTCTCCAGGAGCAATCAAGAAGGAGTTATATCAAGACCATGTCTACACAATCTTTTGCAAATTGAGATAAATTCGCTATGCCTGCCTCTTGTGCTGGCCAGATGAAATAAAATTCTGATCTAAAAATTGTATTGTGGCAAGGACTGTGAGACTCAAGCTAACAAACCCATTTTTGACATGAAATGATGGCAGAAGTCCAAGGGGAAACCTTTAGAGCCCTTTTCTTGTTGCTGTGACCCACCTTTCTAGTGTGTTTCTGATTCAGAGCTGGACTGCAGTCAGGCAGCAGCAAGAGAAAAGACCATATAGGCTCRTCTGAAATGCTATGAAATAAGAGAGTAATGTGAGGTGTAACAGAGTAGTTTGGATTTAGCACTTCCTGAGGACAAGTTAATGTTTGCTGTACAATACAGCKCTTTCAGTGTAGCAGAAACTTGCATCTAAAGACAGGAAAATTGTTAATTGCATTGCTCTGAGGTGGCTTGGGAAAGTGGTAGGTTAATGAGGGTGAATCCTTCTGTGCAGTATCTCTGTCTTGGCCATTTGGAGGCACTTCTTCATACATCTATGATGTAAAATAATCTTCCTGTCCATCACAGGCCACACTGCAGTCCTTGAAATGTCAGCCATTGATGAGGAATATTTTTATGCTATAAAACCCGGAACTTAGTAATTATCTCCTTTTCAGTAATGACTCTGTGCTGATGTGATCTGTAATGTCAAACTGCTGTAGACATCCTAGAATGGACAGTGTGGGGAAAAATGATTAGATCCTGGTCTTCCGTTTTCTAAAGCCACTCTGTGATTGTGATATGGAAGTGGTGCAACTTTACTCACAGGACAAGGAATTCTGATTCCCAGCATGTCAGTTTGGAGCCAGCCAAAGTTAATACTTTCTACAGAGGATAAAAGTTATCAAATTCAGTTTCACTGGGACAAATTATCAAGAAAATGTATAACATTTTTATAGAGAATATATGCTATTACGTGTATAAATTATGTATTTTAATACTGTCTGTGTAATGTTGCTGGGAAGGAGTTGAGTGAAAATTGCTTTTGTTCCACATTCAGCAAATATTTTAATTTTCATTGATACAAAGGCAAATGAAACATACATCCTTCTGTTTATCCTTTTCTGCAAAAGAGGCAGCCAAGCAGTATACATACAGTTTTCATATTAATAGAAAATAAATATTGATTGTGCATTTACTGACTTTACTTAAAAGGGTTGAACACTTACATTTCCCAGCTGTCACAATAACCAATAGCTGAATATTTTTCCAAGCTAAATGAAACAATGACAAGTGTGCATTGTTGCTAAACTAGCCATGCAGAACACTTCTACAGAAGATTACTATCTTATCTATAAAGAACTAGGCTGTCCTATATAATATTTAAATTCCTGATACTTTAAAAATAGCAACAGTGTGAATTACACATGATAGCAAAAGGGTTTTTGCCATGGATCTAAAAACATTTCCCAAGAAGCAATGGAGTTGAGCAGTGTTTATCAGCACTTACAGGTACATACAGTCCTATTGCATGTTGATATTTGTCTTTCAGAGCCAAACACTTGTGGTGGAACTTGTAAAAGGCACTTCTTTTTTTTTCTCAAGTATCAATTTTCCTCAGAGTACCTATCAGAATATCTTCAAATATACTGAGTAGCCTTTGTAGTTGAAATTGTCAATAACTTTCAGTAACTTGAGTAGGTACTTCAGGAAGGATTCCCTGTGAAGCTGTGGAATGTAAGTCCATATGTTGTGATGATGCATCCATCATCCTGCTCTAGTGTTGTGTTCTCCCTGTGTAAAGTATCACTATTCAATAACATGCTAGTCAAGTAGCACCCAAGTGCTGCTGGAACMTGACTGTGTCGTGTTGCTTAAGACTCCTAAGACTGTTCAGTTCATCTCCAGATTTTCCAGACGCATCCAGAATTATGCTTAGGGATCAAGACCTTGGTCCCACTTCCCTCACCCAGTTTGCTGCTTAGGTGGATTGCTGTCAGAAGCAGCACTGTGCAGAACCCCACGTTTTATTGACATGCGACTGATGAGCTGCTGCCTAATTGTCAGCCTTCCTGGCCAAGAACCGGTGTGTCTGAAATGGTAGCAAGTTCTGTGCTCTGTGCTTTGGTAGTTTCATTTGTAAAATGTGATGTTAATATCTGTGTGATGGTTGGAGATACCAGAACAAAAATCACTGTAAAGTGCAAAACTTTACTGTCCCAACATCAAAATAATATAAGACCAAATACCATGTATGGTCTGTCTGTTGGCTTTTATTGACAGCCAATCTAGGGAGCTGTTAGGCACCAGTGGGACTGGATATGTTAAAACAGTCAGGGTGCACTGAGATATCACCATCCGCTGCACGGGTTCCTGCAACACCTCTGAAACCACGCCATATGGCAAAAAGGTTTGATGGATGCTGGTTGATGGGGTGGGAATATGTGTATCTGCAGAAAGTATGAGACAGGTTTGAGAAGCAGAGAACTGAACAGTTGGAAATTAAACAAATATATATATATATATATATATATGGAAGAATCATTGGGAATTTAGCTATTAGAAAAATAATTCTACTAAGTGCTGCCTGCACTGGGGCTGGGAAGTTCTGCTTTCTCCTTCCGACTGATTCCTGCTGTGTTTGGAAACCAGGGCTTTTTCACACTTCTTAGGTAAACAGGCTTGCATCAAAAATACATACAGCTTTAACATGATTTTCACCTCTCCTCACACCTTCTGAGCAAGTCAAAGGGAATAACAATATTACGGTATTATTTACGTAAGCCATATCCCTTAAACTGTAAACTTTCAGTGCATATTTCTGTATAGTGTGATGGAGAAAGGTTTGCTTTCTTATATATATATATATATATAAAGTAATTTACATGCTTTCTGCACATTTCTGCATCTCAGATTTCTACATAGTGAGCTTGAAAACAATCCCCTGCTCTGGGTATTTAGATGCATTATTGTCTTTGAATAACTTTCTACATGCATTTTTAGTAGAACAGTGAACCACACAGTTTGAAGCTATTTTTAAATTTTCTTACTCCCTTTTGACATCTTAATGTTTTATAGTGCAGCACTTGGAGAAGATGATGGTCAAGGGCTGTACCTAATTAACAAATATGAACCTGGCTAGCTGTGAACAGATTTTCGTGACTAGTCTCTAGATTTTCCATGGCTTGTAGGATAATTACTCCTTAAGGTAGAGGGTGTGGGAGCTAAGGGAGTTAATGCTTGAACAGACATTCTGTCTTATTATTGTATCCTATAATTTGTTTGACGTTTAATGTAGAGATCCCAACAGAAGTTTTTGAGGTTGACCTTTCACTGGGATTTTTGTAATCAAATGTATGACTTTAAAAAAAAATGTAATCAAATCTGATGTATAACTTGTGCATTCTCTTGTGCTCAGGCATGAAGTTTTTTAAGCAAGAATAGTCTTGTCTTAACTGCATGCTTGCTATAGATTTGTTTGCGCTATTTTTATGAGTTTCCTGTCTAAATCTCATTAATCACAGATGCAGACCAACAACTACAAAAAGCCCTGATGGTAAATTAAGTTTACTGTAGTGAAGCCAAAAATAAAAGACTAGTTTGTGGGAGTATAGCATAAAAAAGATTTATGTAAAATGGAAAAGACCTGCAAGCAAGTGTTAAGAGACCATTGGGCAAGTGCTTCTGCACTTGAGAGACATCCATTTTCCTCATGGTAATTCTGGGAAGAGAAGGAATCCAAGCATTGTATTTTCAGCAAGGTTTTATTTCCTATTACAGTGAGCAGAGAGTAGTTGCTTGGAGGAATAGGAGGGGTCAGGAGCACATAGGAGAGGGCATGTCTGAAGGTACCCTCTGCATCTGCAGAAATGTGGCTGCTTCATGGGGAGCTGGCCAGAGGCCCGGCCCTCATTGCGGAAGCAGGATGAGCCATACCAGAGGGGTTTTAAGCTCTGGGATTTTGATTTTTTCATGCCCTAAAAATAAGGGCAGTTTTGCCAAATTGAGAACASGATGTGGATTCTTAATCCTAGGCCCAAGTCTAAACCTAAGCCATAGCCAAAGACAGAAACCTGGGGCCATGCTGGCAGTGCCTGTGGCGCGGACCCTGGGCAGGCCGCACGTTTCCCTTGACTTGCCTGTCAGCTACRTGGCTGGCCTGAAGAGACTCACAGAATTACACAATCCTTAAGGTTGGAAGGGACCTCCAGAGATCATCTAGTCCAACCCCCTTGAACACGCAGGGCCACCTAGAGCATGTAACACGTTATTGTGGGTTTTGAAGGTCTCCAGAGGAGGAGATTGCACAGCCTCCCTTGGCAAACTGGACTGTCACCCTCACTATAAAGAAATTTTTCCTTAAGTTCTTCCTGAATTTCTTCATCACTTGAGAGAGGAGCTTTGGGAGGAACCAAAGTCAACTAACCAGCCCAAGCTGTGAGGGATAGTAGTTCCTTGCTAGGACAGCTCTCCAGACCAGAGGGAGACCTCAGCTTTCCTCAGGCACAGAGACTTTCTAGTGTCAATTCTGGGGCTGCAACTGCCATTGTCTACTTAGGAGCTACTGAGGATCACACCTTTTTTTGAAGATTAAACGTTCCTGTGAGAATGTAGTCTTCCTGGTAGGTTTTCTTATGCAGTACAGTCCATGCAGAATTAAATAGAGCAAAGAGGCAAATCATAATATGTAGGAGAGTGTAGTCATAATCATAATATGTAGAGAGTGTAGTTTGGTTGTGTCCAAAAAGAGAAGTTGAAGTCTGTGTAGAGCTGTTGGTTTGTGTCTGCTAAGAGAAGCATATCAACATTGCTGGATCTTTGCAAAGAGAAAGAGAAGAAAAGAGAGGAAAGCCAATCGTAATGAAGAAATAGTAAAGAATTAGTAACCAGCATTTTACATTACAGCATATTTAACTGATTGCCCGGTGTGGTATCATGAAACAGGTACAGTCATATCCACAGAACAGTCAGATTTCCACTGAAACACCTGGCAAGCCCAAGATGAGATTTTTTTTAATGATTAATTTAAGATTATTTGTATTTACTGAGCTTATAAGATGTGTTGAGATGACTTTCATCTAATTATTTACTGAGCATCACAACACGCCTAGAGGCATGTGTGCCGGCTCCCATTTTGCAGAAGGGAGCAAGTTGGGAACTCTTTCATCTTAACTCAGAGCCTCACCACGAAGATGACTAACCACCACGATGATGTTAAGGCAGGGGCGTATGAACACTTCTCGACAGGCTATGAAAAAAAGATGATTAATACTGTTCAGGAGGTCTGCAAGGGCAATGTAGAGTACTCATATTCCCCAGCTGGCTGGAAAATAATGGTGTGGCACGTCTGAAACATTCATCATCTCGCTGATGGGTCTCCCGCGTCTCTGGGAGGCCAGTGCCTTTCCTGCTCGTTTCCCCAGGGAGCGAAGGGCCACCCGCGTTGCGGGTTCCGGCGCTTCATGCTCTGCTGGCGGCTTCCAACCTACTGATGTGTCAAATTCTGCTTCACTTCTCTGCGGCTGCTCAGCTGCCCTGTGCTCGTGCTGACCACACAAAGTCCTCTCGGGAGCGGGGATGTGGCAGGATGGCTTTCCCAGGGGTTGGCATGGGAATGAGCAGGGTTAAGGCGCTGGCACTAAGGTTTTGCAGGGCTGGCAGCGTGATCATCCCACTGGGAATCCCTGGGAATGCTGACCCCCTGCGGTGATGGGAATGAAACTGTCATTCAAACTGTCATTTAAACTACTGCGATCTTGCATTCACTACACAAATACTCCTAGAATTGAGCAGGACTCCTAAAGCACTTTGGTGCTTTAGTGTGAATCTCATTGCTAAATATTGCATTAATTGTGTATATTCTGAGCTCTGTAGCACTAGCTATAAAGCATGAACATGGTTTTTAGTTTGCCTCTTTCTAGTTCTGAAATTARAATCAAATCCCAGTAGCCCTCACTCGGCAGCAGCAACTGCTTTGGAAAGGGCAGGACCAGTGTGACAAATAAATTGTAATCATGCCTTTCCCATACAGTCCATTCCCATTTATTGGAATATAGTTATCAAAAATTCATGCAAACATAAAAGAGGGATTTTTTTTTCATTTCACACTATGTGCCTCCRTCAGGCAGAGAAAGATTCTCACTCATGGAACCTGAAATCCCATCATTTTAACTAAGCCTTCCCTGAAGCCTTCGTGATGGTGGCCTCTTTCACAGTCTAGCGCTGGAGACAGATTTTTTCCATCTGTTACAGTAAAACACTAGGTTGCTATAGTTCCTTCAGACCAGAAGATAACTATCAAATGAATGGTGGATTCTTCGTAGTTTCTCATTTGTTTTTGAAATGGGATCTTCTACAAGTGCTTGCTTTGTTTTATGTCCAGCCAGTATTTCTCTCTACACTTTCTTAATGGTTTCTTACAGCTTTTCATTGCCTTTTTCTGTCCATTCATCTCTTAATCTCTTTGTCTCTTTGCAGCTTTTTTTTTTTTTTTTTTTGCTTCATTTCTTTCCTGCATTTCTAAGCATTTCTGCTGCTTTCTTTTTACCGCCCAAGTAGCCTCTGGAACAAATTAAACCTTTTTCTTTCACAGTTACAATGATTAAAGAAAACTGTTATTTAGAAAAATGTAATTAATGTTCTATCTTTCTGTTCAAGATCATAATTTTGTTGGAATAATAATAGAACTGCTGAGAGCTCCCTAACTATAATTCAAGAAATGAATCTCTTCAATCGGGATGGCATAGAGATTAGATCGGGCAGCTGTTAGCCAGGAGACCTGACTTTCAATCTCTATGACCTTGAGCAAGCCTGAACCTCTCTGAAGTGTGGCTTCCCATTGCCTTGCACCATGTAATATCATTTGCCTTGTGCAAAAACGTTATGACATGACATGATTTGACAGTCTACATTGAAGTCAGATTACAAGGTTTTGCTGAAAGTGCAGGATTAGTCCCTTTTGTTTTTCTTATTCATGAAGTTAAGAGAATGATACTTAAGTATGCAGAACACCTGTGATCCYGAGATAAAAGGTGAGTATTTTGTGATTCCATTTTGAGAGGTATACACATTTATAATGTGGTTTTTTTCATGCCACTTTCCTGCAGTGCTGTTCAGCACTGCAGGACTTACAATGTACTGAAAATAATTATTGTAAGTATGATCCCACGTTTTTCAAGATTAATTAGCATTTCTCTGGCATGGTCACTTCAGAACAGAACTAATACTTTGAAWATGAGAGTAGTATTTCTATTCCCATATAAATAGGGAAATTTAAGCAACTTTGCCGAAATAGAACAGAACTACTTTTCTGCAACAGCTGCTGGAACTATAACTCACGGGCTTTCAGTCCTGTTCCGAGTCTGCTGAACAGCACTGCCACTGTGGATGCCGAAAAGGTGTTTAGATTGGACTTAATGCTTTCCTTTTCCAGCAGACACTAAGCCCCTGCAAGGGGAGACGCTGGAGCGCCCTGGCAGGAGCAGAGCTTCAGGTAGCACTGGGCGATCCRGAGTGTTTATCTTGTGAAGCTCGCTGCCAAAACCTGCCAATTGCTGGTTGCATAAAAAGCTCTGCTTTCCGTGTAGCTATGACTACAGGAACCGGACCTGCATCTTTGGGAATAAGCAAACATCTCATGTCAATTTAAAATGTTAAAGGCACCGGGTTTTCTTTTTCTTTATTGCTAAYGTGTGTCCTGTTTATTTAATTCAGTCATATCTGTGAACTAATTTTTTTTCCACATTGAAGTGCCTCATATGATTTGGGGAGTTAAAAAGCCTTTATAGTTTGTGATGCAGTACGGGCAGGAATAAATCAGTGTATTTTGGCTAAGAGGCAGAGTCTGACCCTGTGAACATCAGTCTGCGGCACCTGGGTCCTTCTGTGGGCTCCTGGAAACAAACGCATTGCAGTCATATGTCAGGCAAGTGSTTTTCTACATTGCAAGGTGCTGTCAGCTGGAATGGGAGATCTCGGCCTCCAGTAAAAGGAGAGTCTGGGAACTGAAGGGTTTCTGCTCTTCCTCTCAATCGCAAAGCAGAAAGGCTCCTCTGACACTCTCCCACGCTGGATGTTATTGCAAGGTCCAGGCATAATTTTTCAGTCGACTTAGGCAGACAAAGTCTATAAAACTGTCATTTCTGGAATAAAATGCCRTTCAGAAGGTGCTAATGTTCCAGGCTAATATTGTTTGGTATCCTATAAGGCCGTATTAAAACCGCTTGTGAGTTGTACTCTATCGCAAGCTCGCAAAACTTTATATGCATGTAGATGGTTTTGTGTCTCCTGCTAATAGCTTTGGGAATTCTGAAGATTGGATTTCTGCACATGTGGATGCACAGAGATGTAAATGACTTGCTTGGGAAATAAATGAGAGAGATTTAATAATATGCCAGGTTTCTGTGCCAGCCTCTGTGCTTCAAGCATGAGACTACCCTTTGCTCTCCTCAGAATAAGAGAGAAATTAATTCAAGCACATCTCTGCCAGTTCAAAGGAAAGGTTTGTGAAGGGACTATTGACACTATGAATATTACCAGCAGCTAAATATATGGAAGCTTATTTTTCAAATAATAAAGAAAAGCTAATATTTTTAGAATGTAGGATGGAAATATGGGAAGTATTTTTAATGGTAAAATCAAAAAGAGCCTTAAATAAGGAAACAAGTTAGGTTTTGTGTGTTTGTGTGTTATTGTTTGGGAAGATTAAATAGMTAAATCTATAGAATTTGGTTATAGGTATCAATCAATAGATAATTTGAATCATTAAATCAATAGGTTTCATAATAGTTCAATAATATCTCTCTCAAGACTAAAGATGTGACTCCTAAGCCAAATATGAAACTTATTCATGAGATTGGTTAAAAAGAAGTAAAATAAAAGAAAAAAAAAAGCTTTTTTAAACTATTAGAGGCAGTTGGAACTGCACCTTTCAAGGTTATGTTGAAGAACAAAGAAAGAAGCTTATTACAGATAGGAACCTGATGTTAGGTATTTTGTTTGAAAACACTGGTCCTGTAGCTCTGCAAAATTCATAAAGTTCACTCTTAGCATTCATCTGCTGTAAACCAGTTACTCTGTAAAACACGTCTGGGTTGGAATAGGGCCACAAAAGCTTTTCCATCCCTTGAAATCTTCTAGAAACATTTATATATGATTTATAGATGAAAATAAGAATCTTAGAAAAGAGTTGATAGATTCAAGGTAAGGCAAAAGAGATTAGATTGGCTGAAATATTTTGTTGCAACTGTGATCTTTCAAAATGTGGTATTTTAAAGRTATTTTGTGGGGAAACACTGCATTTTTTTCCACTGTTTTCAGCCTTTTATTTCCTTTTTTTTTTTCTGAAAATTCCATTTTGAACATTTTGTTAGCACATTATTTGGGGTAGGTTGTGTTATTTGGTAGCACGTTTGTTTGGGTTGGAGTTTTCCACCCTTTCTCTCGCCTGCCTCCTCCTAATGCAGTTTTTAAGTAGCTTAGGGTGTATACTTCACTGTTCCTTAATACAGCTCTGGTACCTGGCCCTGCATTTAAATTGTGTTCACAAATATAAGCTATATGTGTTGCCTGCTTATATCCCAGAACGTAGCTGGATCTCTAAATGGTCATGAGAGCAAGTAGATTTATTTAAAAAGCACCATGTGATGCAGTTGTGGAACCCAAGAGTCCTCCTTTTTGCCACCTTTGCAGATTAGTTTTTGTGCTTCAACTACCAAATATCCACAGTGAGAACACCAAGACTGGCAATGCCATCTGCTTTGGTAGGGAGCAGTGGGCAGTGTTTGAAGATCTTAACCAACAAGAAAACAACCACCACAACAAACCGTTAAGGCTATTCTCAGGACATTAACCATTTTTATTAGTCCATAGAAGAGTGAAGGATAATGTAAGAATGCACAATAAATTTTTCAGTCCACTTTCTAAAACAATAATTGTGTTGATAACTGGACAGTGAGATATAGTGCTTTTTCCCTGCAGATTTTCCAACTTTGAGTTCTTAAGGAACTACAGCGATCAACAGGAGACCTCCAGCCGAGCTTGCACAGCTCTGTTGTGCTGTGTCGTATGGTAATCGGAGCTACTGCAGATTGATGACCTTTGAGCTAGGGCTGCTGTTTAACAGTGTGCGGTGCTGCAATCTGGCCTTTCACGTGGCTTGAGTATTGATTTTCTAGATGGAGAGAACTGCAGTGGTAACCTGGGGAGGGCTGGCATCACTGTGACCTGGTTTGCTTGTATTCCCTTTGGCTCCAGGCAAAGCAGTCGGGTTTCCCCAGCATAACCAGCTCTCCCTCTGGCTCTCCATTCCACCTTCCTTCTTTTCCCCTTCTCTTTTTCTGTTCTCTCCCTTCCCGTTGCAGATCAGCCAGCAGATCTGGCCAGCCAGAGCTGAGAGGATATTCCTGTTAGATGTAATTTTGGTCAGTAAGCACCTCAAAGCACTACTCTGCTTTGATATTATATCTTTTTATTTCCTTGGGACAAAGAATAGGCTTATTCAAAACTCTATGTAAATTTATTACTTCTCTTTCTAAAGCTCTAGGGTATGAATCCCTTTTACAAGAGGATACCATGGTGACGAGTGACTGAGAAATACCGAAGACAGAGAGTGTGRTGATGGTTGCTGTGGTACTCTTAATCCCCTCCTGATCCTCTTTATATGAGACTAATTTTGTGCGAAGAAGCTATGATCCAACCTAAATTCTCTCCCAACCATATGAATGATAATAGGGGAGCAGTGCAGTGCTGCCTMGGGGGGCCGCTGAGCTCATGACCCATGTTGGTGCTTGTGGTTTCCATTTGTTCTGTCACCAGATGCTCCTGAAATCCTTGATAGTTTGCCTGATCTAAAGGACTTTTTCAGAAACAGGGTTTTCTCCCATGAATGAGTTACTTGCAGATTGCTTCAGCATATTGTCGATATTGGTTCATCACCGGTAATGGCCAGTATGTAATATTTATAGACCCTTTCCATAAAAATTTCCACTGGGAATAGCAGGATCACAACCAATTGCAACAGCTGCTGCTTACAAAAGCCAGCTCGGTTACCACACCTTGGTTGGAATAATCTATCCCTGTATTATATTATCCAATAAATACACTACAGTTGCTATCTGTTTGAAGAGACCTCACTCATTTCACAGTCTCGGGAGACCACTAAGCTGTGTGGTTGAAGCGCTGAACAAGAGAGAAGCCGTTTGYTACCTGCAGTAACAGGGCAGCATTTATTTCACTGCAGTGTGACTGGCAGCCTGGAGGCTTGAAAAATA
The DNA here is from genome assembly GCF_003342845.1 of Nothoprocta perdicaria. Taxonomy (NCBI): domain Eukaryota; kingdom Metazoa; phylum Chordata; class Aves; order Tinamiformes; family Tinamidae; genus Nothoprocta; species Nothoprocta perdicaria. The sequence continues at coordinate 5,918,072 of NW_020454538.1, read as the reverse complement.
TGTTCTTGTCTTCAGAGAGCAGGGACATCAACTTCCTACATCTCAAGAGGCATAAAARCACTGTCTGATGAGTCAAATCGCAATCAAATTAGCCTTGCTAGAGCAACACGTTGAAAATGTTGGCAATTGCCATTTCACATTTCCCTTTTTTAATCATAAAAAATCCACTGTGATTTCTCATAACTTTTCTTGAGCTTTACAAGACAGAAAGCTGCCCTGAGCTATTATCTCTCTGTCTCACCCAGCCTTCTGGAAATTTTAACCTCAGAAATGAAAATAAAGTAAAAAGTTAAAAGGCTTTWTTATTATTATTATTTCTGCTTCTATTCTCATACCTGTTAAAAATTACTGAGTTTGTCGCTGAAGATTTACTGAGTTAGTCACCAGATGGGAAAGCTGTGGAACCTATCTCTATTCTGGAAAGAATAAATTATCAATTGTTACTTTTTATCATTTTAGATAATGCTTTGACTGACAAAAAAAAAATCCTGAAGAGGCAGTTCTGCAGATATGTGTAGATACCTAGTACGTCATGTCAGTGTTCAGATATCCATGCCATCTGTTTTCACGATTTTGAGAAATCTGTTACTTGTAACCTTGGGGTAGTTTAGAGTTTATATTTTGTGGCAGAAGACATGAGGGATACCCACACCTAGAGCACCCTCACGCTGGTGGAGAAGAGGGGGATTGATGGAGCTTGTGAACACCATTGCGAACATCARCATGCTTGCAAACAGTCCTTGTGCAAGATGAAGACAGAAGACTTTTGAAATGGCTTCAAAGTCCACAGGTTTTCTATAAGGTAGAGCCAATTCATCACCAGAACTAGGAAAAGATGAGGGACCTTAGTTTGCAGATGATCAAAACAACCTGTTCAGAAGAGGTGTTAGCCATGTATGTAGAAGGGGTTATTTGCTCTGGCTGGATCTGTAATTCCATCATACTGCTGGGTACAAGGTGTGTGGGTGGGTGTTAAAGGAGCTTCGCAGCAGAGCAGAACTGCTGCTTCTCTTGAATCCCAGGACAAGAAACCAAAGCCGTATTCTGTCCAGACTCAGCTGCTGAGGTTGGAAGCAGGGGTTGTTTGCGTGACCCCTAACTGTAGCTGATTCCCTGGAAGAGGCTCAGCTGGGACTGTGACACATCGTTAATGGAGGGATACATAACTAGTGGAATATCAAATGGGCAGAATGTTCCAGTTTCTGGAGTGGCTTCATTGCTTGAATGTGTCCATCTGCCAGTGTTGTAGACCAATCCATTGTTTCTTTACCTTATCCCTTACATTGATTCATCAGTACTAGAGCTAGAGAAATAGAGATGGCTTAATTGTCAGGCTTATAATGGYTCCTAAGCAATGGCTTATAATTTCTGATAATGCAGAATAATTCACCTCAGAATTTCTTTTTCCTTAAAAAAATCATAGAATGCTCCATCAGGGTCACCTAGAGCACATGGCACAGGTGGCATCCAGGCAGGTTTTGAAGATCTCTCGAGAAGGAGACTCCACAATCTGCCTGGACAGCCTGTTCTRTGTTTATAATAGAAATTCAAAGGAATTAAGAAAAACCCTTTCAACTTCTGTCTTCTTGCTATAATGAGAAGTTATCATCAAAATGGAAAACCGACCATTCCAGAAAGACCAAATTTTCTTCACTGAGAAATAATACAGAAAATGAACTAAATCAATAGAGATTCTTTTATGAGCATACCTTGTGTTGTTGCACATTGATTGCAATTATTGAGAGAGCTGAATGGTTTGTACGTGTGACATTGCCTTCYGTTGACATCTTTGCATCAATATTTGGCCACATTCTCGAAACCAGCAATCCCCAACTGATTCTGGGCAACATTCCTGAGTAGGTGGCAGAGCACAGAAAACTCTTTTCTATAACTTTACTTTTTTGACATTTCTGTGACGATGAACAAMATGGAAGAGCATTGCAGAGAGTATGTGGTTTCCAGTGCTACTTTAAGAGCTGTCTTAAAGATTAGTAATTAGTTGAATGGTGGAAAGAAAAACCAAGATGCAAATTAGATGGATTTACTCTTCAGGATCTAAGCTGAGAGGCATTTAGGAAAATACTGTGAAAAACTTTTTCTGTTTTTACTTATGCCACCATTGCTTCATTCACACTTCATCACCCCTCCTGGAATCCATAGCCTTTTGTCAGCCACAAGAGTTGAGTGTTGAAAATAGGCTCTTAATTGCTATATGCACTATGAATAACTTTTATTATCAGATTATATCCCTACGGCGCAGAGTATAGTTCCAGATCTATATAAAATGCTATCTAAATATGATAAGAAGTGTCACTAGAGCTCATCCTTGATTAAGAATTTATTTCATTCTCCTCTTAACAAGGATTGACTGGATCACAGGCCATTTCATTTAGAAGGCTGTATGTGAGAGCTTTGTTGATTTTTAATTTTCTTCCATTGATTTTCAGCATCCAGAGAGCACTTGTTCTCTAATGGCTCTCAGTGTTGGTGTTTGCTTCCAAATTGAAGTAAAAGATAAATGGCTTTCAGGATAATACCTCTCCTAGGGCTCTCACTTGAGGGCTGGTGACTGTTAACAGAGCTGCAGCGTGTTTAGAAAAGTTGTATGCTCAAACAAAAGCATTCTTGAGCCTCTAAAGAGGACAGAATTGGTTTATTCCTTGGCCTGGCATCACAACAATTTCCAGTCAATTGGGAATTCTTTGTAGGGAATAGCTCAATTTGTCCCTATTTATCTGTAAAAGTGAAATACTCAGCACTTTTGTTAATGGGGATTCAGATATTTTTCTCATGTATATTGTGTTGTTTTTCCTTGACAAGCAATTGATTTTTTTCAGTAAAAACAAGGGGGAAGAGCTGCTGGTATTTGGCTAGTTATGAACGAGTRTTTGTACTAAAATGCAGCGTGCTTGTGCTGAGACTGAAAAGTTTTGTCCCTGTCTATTGGAAAACAYTATCTGGAAATGGCTACAAATTTAATTGACAAGTTCTTTGGTGGCTTATGAATCTGAAGCTCATCTGTAAATCCGAACTCGTGGGCACTTGGGTATTTCAGGGCTGCTTTTGTGTTCTTGCTGTGGTACATTACTGTGTTGAGTTACAGCCTTCTGTGGCACAGCCACAAGCACAGAAAGGGGCCTCTTCAGCTCTGCTTATTCATCACCTACTCGGGCCAGACTTCACTGTTTTGAAAAGACGTGTGTTCATTCAAGGCTGGCAATAGGAAACCATGGAAAAAGGGAGTGAGGCTCTGGGAGCCCCAGGGAGCAGGTCCCGTAGACGGGAAGCCTCATCTCGGAGAAGTGCCGGGCAGCATCTGCTCCCGTGGGCTCCCCTGGCCTCCTCTGGAAATGTCAACATGTCAGAAGATCCTGTTTGTGTTTCAGGTATTTTATACGGCATTATGCAAGCTGCATGATACATTTTCCTACATTTGAATTCCAAAATAGGGTTAATAGGAGTTTTTCAGAGAGATCAGCTGCTAAGTGAGTGTGGGCGTTCAGCCTCACGGAGCTGGGGAAGGGTACGCTGGAAGTAAGGACATAGGGACAGGAAACCTCCTTYGCTTGTGGAAGTGGCAAGTAATTGCTTGCATTATGGAAGGAACTTTTTGTTTTTTTTTCCTGGCAGTAGAGGGCAGGAGACTTTGTAAGCAGAACGGTATAAACTGGAAATTATAAATTACCTCGTTTCGCAGCCCACAAGTCATTTTCTCTGGTGTTAGGGGGAGAGGAGCTCTGTGTAGCAGCAAAGCATTAGCACTACTTCCTGGCAAGCAGGCAAGACTGATATGAGTGAATAGTCCCTCAATAAGACCTAGATGGACAAAATAGTGCACGTTTTCCATAATAATTCTTTTTAATTAGCTCCCTAACAAAGGAGTGGAGGGAGGACATTGGCGTGGCTTGGAGCTGCAAATCAAGTGTTTTTATGGAAATAGATTCAGGAAAGCTGCCTGCTATAGAAGTGCAATTATTTCTTTATCAGCATGAGGTTTGTTCAATAATTGAAATAGGGTTCCTAAAAATATGTGCTGTCWGTTTTTTATATCTATAAATGCCATTTGTAAGTGGACTAGATATATAGGCCCAGAAAGCTTGGAAAACATTCTGCATGCTTTGTACTAATTTGGTAGCCAAAACACAAAATAAAGGTTGAGTTTATGAACTAATGGCAAATGACTGGTGTGAATTGGTAAATGGAGATATCTGGGTGCACAGTGAGGTCAGGATGCTGAGCTAGGAGACCAGGGGAGTCCAGGGCCATAACACTCACTTTCCACCCCATTTATTCATAAATATATTTAGCCTGAATTAGCTTTTTGATAAATTGGATGAGTCAATTCCTAACCTGGTCTGTTTGAGCATGAGGCGGATGGAGACCTGCTGAGATCTGCTGTCATGCTGAGGTTACTGAATAACAACTAAACGCAATCACAGCTCAGTTTCATCTGTCTGTGCCTATTCTCTTGGTTCATCCTGACAGAGTTTATGATTTATTTAATGTGTTTGTTATTTCATATGTCTATTTGTTTAATTTAGATTAACCTGTTGAAGATTGTTTTTTTTTTTTTTTGCAAATAGGACAAGAGTTATGAATTGTGCTATTTATGATACAATCTGGTGATGAATTGCAGAGTTAAAGATACCATGAGAAGGGAAAATGACACGCAGAATAAATCCTTGCAAAAGATCTGCTGAGTTTTGAAGTCTGCTTTTCCTCCCTGCTCACAGTATGAGAATGTGTTGGGTCAATCYTGCAGTTGGCCCAATGGCCCCCATTTTAAATGTACATTTTCCGTGTCATGTCCTTGCTATCCGTTCCCCTTTGTAAGGGTCTCAATGCGACTCTGGCAGGAGCACAGAGGTTCCTGCCRCCTAATTCCTCCCACTGTGCCTGAGCCAGGAGCCAGATGAGAATCGGTTCCTTTTTGTTAGAGGGGGAGTCTCCACAGTTCTCAGGACGTGCAAAGCCAGGCTGTTGTCAGTCAGATGACCCAGGTTCTCCTGGTTGTGTTGCATTATGTGTGTTGATATTGGCTCCTTTGTCACTCTGCAGCCTCCCTCTTTGGAAGGCTACGTGCGCCGAGGCCGCACGACCCCCGAGGCGCTGGTGGTCTCTTGTGCAGGACCTGGAGCTGTGGAGCYGTGGTGGGAAACCCATGAATGCTGCTCGGTTCTTGTGGCAGATGCCATTAGTTATGGTTGCCCTCCAAACAAAAGGTTTGCAAGTGCCTTTGTAGCTCACTGACTGGAAAGCTGTTTTGTGGGACCACAGCATTCATGCCATTTGAGAGCAGAGTTCTCTTCTGTGTATTGTTTCTATTTCCTGTACGTTACACGTTTTGTTGTTTATCGACACATTTATTTCACGTTCTCCCCATTTTTTTTTTTTTTTTGATTTAGAGTATGAATAGCTGGCTAAATTGGATTATACCTTTTGCTTGACTGTTCACCCAAACATTTCCAACGGTGCTTCAGACCTCTATCTGATCCTCAGCAAAACCATAAGGTGCTGGAGTGCAGTTTTCCATGGAAAAGGAGCCAGCAAGGCCTAGGCAGGAGAGGGGTAGATAAGACTGTTTTTTCCTTCCTTTAAAGAAGGCAGGCTGCGAGGGTCTGGCATGTGCCCCTGGGCAAAGTGCATCCTGTGGCCTCTGTCAGCTCTCCCGGGAAACACCAGAGCACGGATTGATGGACGTGGTTTCATGTCAGCTCTTCCTCTGGGTTTCTGAAGAGGCAATGTGGCTGTTGAGATCAATACAGCTCAGGCAGATTTAGTGATTACACAGTTCTCTTTTCCCAAGACAAAGAGCAAGTTAGTAATTGCACAGCGCACTGTATTTTCTGCTGGCTCCATCCAAGCAACCTGTCAGGTTGCATGTGTCGCGAGGCAGAATTCAGGTGGCTTCAGATCTCTTTCTTCTCTGTGTTGCTGCATGTTGGTGGACTTTGTGTAGTGCAGAAGGAGAAATAGGCTTTTCACAGCCTGAGCCTGTCACTGCAGAGCCTTCAGAGCTGTGACTGTATTTTGAAAGAAATGTTTTGAAGTTTAAAGGTAGTAGACTCTGACAGCTCAGTATCCTGCTTTAAAAAAGAGAGACTGGTGTAATATGTTCAATTAGCCTAGACTGCCAGCAATTTTATTTATTTATTTATTTATTGAAAATGTAATTATTTAGTTGTCAAGGGTATGCAAGGAACTTWGATCGGCATTGCCTGTCATTAGCGCAGCAAAGCTTTGGAAGCCTGCACTGTGCAGGAAAACATTGGGCTTTGGTTAAGGTTTGGGCCTCTTGTGCAAGCTACATGCCAGTCAAGAGAAACTGATAGCTGAAGGCTTTGAGCTGGGAATAATTAATTCATTTCGTCAGGCCTAGCTGGATGTCTGCAAACCACCGCGCTCCGTGTTAATGGCAAGTCCCTCAGACTACCTTTCCCCCGCCGGGTTTGCTGAAGCAGGTGCTGCTGCTCTTTGAAAATGCAGCTCGTGTGGGCCCCCGGAGAAAAATACATGCTAAATAACACCAAACACTTAGATGGGAACTTCCACTCCTGTAATCACATTTTTCCCAGAATTGCTCTTTCTTTTTAATAATCTATTTATGGCTGTAAGAAGGCTGCAATTACTGGCCTGAAGTATACTTGCTGGAGTACTTGGTAAGTGGTTCTGCTTGAGGTATATCCTCTGGCTAATTGGATTGCCTGGCAGGGAGTTGGGGCTTCCTGCCTGCTTCTTCCTTGGAGCCGCTTCCGATCCTGCTGCTGCCAACTCCCTCCTGTGCTGGCCCTGCCACAGGGCGCTCGTCTCATCGGCTCATCTTGATTTGTCTTGCTAAAGGGCCACAGCTTCCCCCTGCCTTAGTGCCTGTGAACACGGGCCTGCGGGGAGGAAGAGGCTGAGCGGGGCCTAATGCTGGCAGGGAGGCAGGGCCACCGTGGGCCGAGCCCCAGAGGCTTTTCTGGCCTCTGGTCAAAATCTGGTCAAAAACAGATTTCAGGAAGATGTTTGATAGTCTCCGAGCTTGGTTCTCCACTGCCCTGAAACCTGTTTAACGGCTTCTAAAACTGCAAGATAACTTTTCAAACACGCACTCTTTTTTCTTCCAACTCGATGACAGGCTGAAACAGAGGTGGGAACRGAAGGGTTTGTTCTTACGTTGCAGACACAAATGCATTGAAGATCCCATGCAAGGGTTAATACATGTTCTCAAAGGTAAAAACAGGCAAGTTCCCTAATGGGTATTTTACTGCATTTCAGGCAGTCATTGCACCAACATTAGCCTTTTTGAAAGAGCCTGACCTGTGCCCAGGCACAGCTTTAACAGAATTAGGCCACCTCTTAATAGGGAGCTTGCAAAGCTGTGTGCTAGAGTCACAGCTGGTAGGAATTGATGCAATTACAGGGAGTCTCGGGCAGCTCTGCTTGTTACACAGCCCAGGCCCAGTGGTATTTGGCTTCTGTGAGACCAAAACGCACCATGGTGCCAGTCTGGTGTTTTAGGAGCATCTTCTCTTAGCCCTGTACTTGAGGAGGAGCTGTGTTGTAACAGGCAGAYTGGATTTGCATGTGAGCATGAGCTCTACAGCTTCAGGTTGGCAGGTAGGTGGGAATGGTGGTAGGGAATTGGGTGCTCATCTCTTCCCTGTCACTGCTGCCTATAAGATCTGTATGTGTGGCTTTCTCCTGGAGACTTCCTCTTTTAGGAGTTATTTAATTCCTTTTTAATATCATGTGTGGTTAATAATTGAATCACATCAACTAATTTTCTCATAGTGCCCTTAAATTATAAAGCTGGGTGCCATACATGGGTCACTATCGAAATGAAGAGGAAATGGAAAAAGCGCTGGACTCCTGTCTGATCTTGCTATTGTCAGGATTGACCTGTGATCTGTAATAAGTTGGGCTTTTTCCTTACCTGAGACTGTGAAATAGTAGCTTGTGTCACAGGKGTTGCTGTGTAGTAGTTCTTGTTTACTCCTACACGTAGAACCAAAAGTCTTCAGAAGAGCAGTGAATAAATAGATGCTAAAAACAGTTTGAACATCTCTTTTCAGTCTTGGTTTAAATGTGCAGAAATAGCATTTTCTTGGTTTTTTTTTTTTTTTTTCAGAGAGTTGCTGCTGACTGTTTCTTACAGTAGGTAGTGTCTCCCAGTGGGGATGCTAGAATGAGATTTTAAGTAGGCAACTAAAATGCTTATTTTTGCTCCGTAGGCTGCCCGTTACAGTTTAGGGAGTAGGGCAGCCAGATGTTTAATGATGCATCTTGGGCCATAGTTTGGCCTCAGAGGCAGGATTAAAATTCAGGAAAAATCAGTACCCTTCCTTGGGCTGATACCTTTCAGTGAAAACTTTTTTTTTCCTAAACAATATATTATTATTGCAGTGATTTTAAGTTTTGTGGGAGTGTGTACCTCCTTTACATTTACAGTTACTGCAGCTAATTCCCTGTGCTAATCCATAACATTCCTAGGGACCAATAGGAGCGATTGCTGATGTGTGAGATAGGATGGAGATGGATGCACTCCTGCTGTCCTGTAGCTTAGCGAGTGAAAGGGAGCAATTAGGTCCAGGTGGGCAGGTAGAGAGCCCTGGCCCGGGAGGGGAACTGCTGGCCCCTAGTGGCAAATCACCAGGAATTTAGGAGCCAGGGCTGCTCCTTGCAGCGAGRACGTTTCGCTCAGAGACCGTGTATTACGATGTTTCTTCATGTAAATTATGCCAAAACTTGAAGYATGAGTGAGACGGTGGCTGTGACTTCAGTTTTATGAATTCTTTCCACTATAATTCAGACAATCTTCAAATTAAACACTTCATTCTTTCCCCTGGTGTAAAGCTCAGGCTGTGCGTGAGCTTTGGAAGAAGGGGATTCTTGTAATGAAAGCCAAGGATGGAGTTATTTTAAGGAAACAGACAGCATAATTTTTCTACAAAAATTRTAATTTCCATAAAGATGACAAACCTTCTTAAGGCTGCTTCTGACAGAGAATAGGTATCACTATAATGTATGCAATCCTCTTAGATGCACTTGGAAATGAAAAAAACCTTTCTATCAGGAGAGATGTTTCTCCTTGGAATTAGTGCCATGCAGGCAATTCTGTCTTTGTAAAGTTAATGAGGAAAATAGWACACAGGTCAGTGTGGTGGCCTAAGGGTAAGTGCTGGGGCCAGGACCCTCGGGAAGGGGGCAGAGGCTGACACAGAAGTTGCCTTTTCAACCACTCCCCTGAGCTCCTGTGGCTGCTCTGAGCCTGGGATGGTTTGAGGGAAAGGAGGGGGGGAAAAACTCCTTCATTAACCCCCAAAGAAATTAGCATTTGAAGCAAGAAGTGTAATTATTCTTACAGCTTTAATTTGCATAGCCTCAGATGTTTTTTACTTTGCTCTAATTTACTTGAATGAATTTGTTCAAGTGAAGCTTATCTGCTGTCTGACCTGTAACGGTATCTATCCTTTAGTGCTTTTTAAGAGGACAGAAATAAGGGCCCTGACCCCTGCTCACTGTGGCAATGTGAGGGCAACTACACAACAACCAAGAGGGTTGCACCGAGGTGAAATCAAAATGCAGATTTGGTTGTTTGGGCCAGTTGACCTGGGAGATCAGCTGGCTTTGGGTTTGTATTAACATTTCTGCAGTTAAATTCCTCTAAAGTTGCTCTAAAGAGTTCAGTCTCTGCAAGAGGCCTTCCCCCTTCTGTAAGACCTGCTTCATACCCCCCTTTTCCTCCCTCTTCTCAGCCTCCTCCTGTCTGGTGTGACAGAAAGGATCTGCTTACGCTTTTATGCACCTCAATAACAGCCYTTGCCAAATAAGCTTTGGCAGGACATTCTGTGGTGACTGAAAGTTTCTCTTTTTGTATCAATTTACTCCCTTTTTTTTTTTTTGTTTCTTTGTGGCCATCTAGGGAGTCTGCTGGGTTTCTGGATGCTTTTTTTGTCCAGCAGAGGAGGGCATAATATGCTGAGAAATCCCAGAAATACAATTTACTTCTCTTTGTAAAAGATAATTTTCAGCCCAGATCCTTTCCCTGCAGACAAAGAACCAAATTCTGTAGCCTTGGATTTTCCCACCCACCCTGCCTTAGGCAGCTCTATAGGAATTATAAGAATCTGACAGTAGAAATTGGAGGGGGGGAAAAAAAGCCCGATGCTGCAAACACTTGTTCAGCTGTTATAGTTTCTGTGAGTCCACGTATCTCTTGTATGTATGGTACTGTTTGAGATTCACCTCTGAGAGCTGCCTTTATTTGAGCAGTTTCCAGGCTTTCTGGGGTGTCCCCACCTTTGTGGAGCAGGGATATTCCCAGGATTGCTGGCGAGTGCCTTGGTGCCTGCTCCTGAGCACTGCTGCCCTCATTCAGGAGGAGCAGGGGCTTGGAAGGAAGGATGAGGCCCCTCCTGGCATTCCAAATAGGATTTCTTTCCACTTCCAGGCCCTGAACACGGCTTAGGCAGCTGTGCAGGGCTTGATGCCATTGAATGGCTGGCTGAGTTGTTTTTGAGACAGGCTGAAGTTGTCAGACAAGTTATGTCTAACATGGATGACTTCTGTGTCCCTTCTTAATTTCTGTGCTATGTTCAAGCTAAGCAACTTGTAGTACTTTGGGCAATGCTTTGATGTGCAGCTTTGCTGCATTTGTGAGGGCTAAAGAGGTCGGTTACTTCAGCAGTCAAAGCGTTCAAGTGGCAGCGATGCCAAACTGGAGACTGATGAATGAGCTGCTTTGCCAGGGAAGATAAAATACCTATATGTAGGTCTTCAGAATACCTGGTGAATGGGATGCAATAACTGCGTTGCTTTGGCTGGTTGGTTTCTTCCTTAAAAATTTCCTAGATTTTTCAAGTAGAAACTGAATTATTAAAAGTGAGACAGATTTCAAGAATATGGCTAAGGAGACACCCTACCTTGCTGCATGTATTTAGTTGTCCTCTGCTGCACTGGGCTCTTCTGATGACTTGAGCAGCTTAAGAGAAGAGTGAAGGGCAACGTGAGGAGACCAGGTGAGGCTGGTGAGCATGGGGAAGCATCATGAAGAGCTCTAAGGCCTCCATGGCAGCAGAGCTGTCTATCAAGTACCTTGTTTTTTGGAGAGCTGTGTTCCTATACACATGAATGGAGTCAGCTGAGCTGTGGTGACTTCCCGCATCTAGTYTGGTCTCAAGTGATCCATTACCCCTAAGACTCTGGGCTCACAKCTGTGGATTATGTGATGTTGATCCGTAAGTAATCTGTGAGATAACTCATGGTTAGGGAAATAAGATTAGGAAACCTCATCTGTACAATTTAGGCTTTGCAAAATTGACTAATTCCAGGCAAATCAACCCAAGAGTTTTCTGAAGCTGTAACCCCTGAAAGACCATTTTGAATTTGGATTCAAGGTCATTGAAGTTAGACATTATTTGGCCATCAAAGGGAAGCTTTCAGATGAGTGCTTTTTCAAAATGACTAATTCTAGGSTTAATATCAAAAAGTTGCTCAGGTATTTTGCATAGTATGTAGTGACTTTTGAACATTCRTTCTGTGTATGGAAGAAGTTGCAGGGTCAGCTATTTAATATATCTTAAAATACATCCCTCCCGACAGATTGCTTCATTTTCTTTCTTGCTTCTCTTTGTTTTTTTGGTCACTTTCTATGGAAAATTGTCCCTGTTCTGTATAAAATTTGTATTCCTTACATGAAATTGYATAGATACACAGATACACTTGAAAAACGGTTTGGAAAAAAAGCATGTTAATCCACAGATGTTGGCTGTAGCTTTTATTCTGTATTCTGATTGAATAGGACCACAGAAGAGTTATTAGGTTATACGATCTTGTTTAGTATCAGCAATCATTATAAAAAAGTTTTATATGTTTGAGTGATCGGCTCAGCTAAGACTGTAAAAGCATCACTGGCAGCACAAAGAAACAGGCCCAGCTAAGAGTGAGAGAATGAAATGCCATGGACCACTGAGAAAAGAGATAATAAAAACGAATCTTCAATCTTTATCTGAAAACTTTGATGTGATTTCCAAGCACTGCTTGTGTTGATCAAGGGGGTATTGTCTCTTTTTTTCTTGTATTATATATATGTGTAATATATAATATGTGTGTGTGTGTGTGTGTATATATATAAAGATAAATTATATATAGTGAAACTGTAGCTAAGAGAAGTTCAGAGACTTTTCTAGGGCTTCCTGGGGTTATGAGATGAGTGTGTGTAACCCTGTACAGAGCCTTTGCAAGACTGCTTTTCTCCTCTGCTACCTGCATCAGTGTGTCATCAGTTTTGAAGTGGGAACCATCACTTTTTTGGTTTTTTTTTTTKTTTTTTTTAATTAACTTTTTAAAAACTTTTTTAGCCCTCATGTGCTGTGGATTGCTTGTATTCTTTAGCTTATAGACTACTGACCAGCACAGAGGTGAGTATCCTCTACATTGCTTCTGCACAAGGGGCATGCCACCACCAGCACATGTTATCCAGTGGAAGATGTTGTCTATACATCAAYATACAAAGGGGGAGGACAGGCAGATCTCTTTGCCTGTCAGTGGCAATTCTTTATGCAGATTTACATCCCTTTTTGACATGAGGAAGGCGATGGGGTCAATGCCCTGTATTCCATGTGCCCCCACTTGCTCCACTTAGGYGGGTTGCTCACAGACCGTGTAAAAGGATAAGCTCCTTACAGTCTCCTCCTCATTTCCTTGTGTTTTGCTTCTTTATTTCTTTKTGCATGAGCCAAGCAGTAAGCCCTGAAACCAAATGTGCAGGAGAACACACTGTCCACTTATTATATCCATTAAAAGTAATACAGCCTTTGAAATGTTTTCATTTCTTTTGACCAAAAATGTCAAATTGGTCAGTGACTGTAAAGCTACTGCTTTGTATTAAGGAGGAGATGTTGACATAGTCTCTACAAGTTTCAAAGCCTTTAATGAGCAACTGTTAGGGAACAGAGGACCTTAAATAATTGCCTTGCTCTTAGGTGTTACACTGTCGAGAACAGTCATCTTTTCCTGAGAAGCAGAGCAGTGTTTTTAGTGAGATGGATTGAGGTTCTCCTTCCACACCTAAACCATGGTGTTTCCAAATGCCTGGAAAATGATTATTGGTGCTGTTGTGAGGCACACAGACTCATGGAGGTGGTACAGGACCATTGCTGGTGCACTGATGTCCTTAGACCAGCCTGGGCTCCATGTCATCGCGGTGACAGCACTGGGCAAACCAGTTGATGTCACTGTGTCTTCTGGCAATTTTTAAGCCAGACTAACTGTAGACTTCTGTCTTATGAAGTTAGGCTTCCAGTGGCAGTGAACTGAGGCACTAGTTGCAGATAAAGCAATGGCCCTTACGGGTAGGGCCTCACTCCTTTGGAGGGTTGAAGTATGTGAAGCCCATCAAAACTAAAGTAGTCATGCCTTTAAATGCATGCCTTTAAAGGCAGTTGTATGGAAGAGGTGATCATCCATACTGGAAGATGGCCCCATRTTTGGGGTCGAGTCAGAAGAGAACTCCAACGATTAAAAAACTGGACTGCTGACTGAACTTAAAGATGTCCTTATTTCCCTGAGAAAAAACATTTGTCTATTTAGCCATAATAYTTGTAGGATTAATCCAGAAGCAAACTCTTGTGTTGCGATTGGTGCTAACAATATTTTTAGCAATGCACAGTAGTAACCTAGCGTGTCATGGAGCTGGATTAAAAAACAAGGCCTTCCTTTTTTTCTTTATTTCCAAAATGATAGATCCTACTTCATTTCCTGATTACATAATAATTTTAAGGAACTCTCTGCTTGACAAAGGTTTAGAAACTGGATTTGGCCGTACATGCCTAGAATATTTAGACTTTTTTCTATTAAAGGTTTTCGGTTTTTTGGGTGTTCACATCATTGCTAGTGACTGGCTTCTAATTGCTACTGTTTTTATTTGTTTTCTATTTACTAGCACTACACCTATGAAAATTAGATTAGATTCAAACCACATAGTAGTAATAAGGGCTGACTTGTTGGCTGCTGAATGTGTCGGTTGCGTGTCCTCACCTGTCAAAAGGTGTTGTTTTTTGACTGTCGCTCAAGTTTTGAAAGGAATGAGATCTTTTAGATGCCTTTTGGTTTAACAAAGAGCATTTGGTTATATGCTTAATGAAAAAGATTGCTTTTGTGGATGCTTTCACTCTAGTTTCATGTGTTATGTGTTCATTGATCTATGACAGCAGTTTAATTGCACTGAAAATGAATATCTGGGAATAAAGAAGTAAATCTATTAAATCTGTATCATATACTTTGCTGAAATAAAATAGTTTACTGTCCTTCCAAAGACTACCTGTAAGGAATGTTAAAATGGGGATATGTTGTGCTGTGTGCCCTTGTCACTAAGTGCTTGCATTTAACCTCTCTACTATTAATGTTAAAATCCAGGATTTTATGTTAATGTCCCAATCCCGGGATTGAGACTGGGAATTGATTCACAGGGGAGAACTTTGTAGACTTCGGGAGATCTGTCTTTATGCATAATCTCAAGTTTATATCCATCTGACTTGTTGATTTCTTTTAGATGCACTGAATGCATCAGAATTAACTGTCAAAGAGAAGGGAATGGGCTTGACTGTTACCTCTATAATGYAACATAAAAAGTTATTGACTGCCCTTATCTGTCTCTTAGCCGTCTATACGGAAGCATTTTGGTTGAGTGGAAAATGAAGATTTTATTGTTTTGCTACAAGAGAGTGAATTCTGGTGGCTTTTCTTGATGCTGTGTGTTGTTCAGCCGTGGGAATTGCCAGCTGTGTTTCCTGAACTGTAGAATGCAAGACATTTAAATCTGTGTGTGCGACACAGAAGGGTAATTGGTGTTTAGGTCAATTCTTTGAATGGCTGCTCAAAATAACATAGTAATAGTGTGATCAGATTGCTGCTAATCTCATTTCCTGGACAAGAAAATGTTTGAGATATTTGGCTCCATTTTCTGGCAATCGGTTGAGTTGCTGCGTAAAAATACAGTAATTTGGAACAACTCGCATTTCTTTTTAACTCCTTTCAGTAACTGGGTTTCTCAAAGTTGATAACTCCTTTAATTATGGAGGAGCAGTGGAATAAGTATCTGTAGGACTGCGCAGGTGCATTTAAGGCTGGGCTACATCACCTTTATGGCAGTCATGCTTAACATCAACTGAGCGTGCTGTTCAGGAGAGGGGCAATCCTGGTAGGATGATGCAGTGATTAGTGTGACTATAACCACCACTGGGTTTTTAAGCTTTCATTGGGCAAGCAGCTGCTTAAATGGGCAGGAACCATGACTGGTGCTTTAGCCATTAGTGCTGTAAAGTCGCTTTAGTGGTGGATGCCCAACGTGTGATAACCCAGCAGTGACGGCTCCCCCAGCTCCTCACAGGGCTTGGTTGGTGGCTCCGAACTTCCCAGCAACAAGTGCAAGGCACGAGCTGCTCTGTAGGGCTCATTCCTTGCCACCCTCAGATTTAATCGCAAAATTCAGATCCTGACTTRCAGGTTCACCTGTCCGTCCATAAAATAAATCAGTTTTCTATTGATGGTGATCAATCTATTTTTTTTTTTTAAAGTGATTTTTGGTCTGCTTGCTAAATGTTAGGATGTTAGCTTCTGGAGAAGGGACGGCTGTGATCTACCTGCAGGAGCTGAGTTGCAGAGACAGCCCTCGCTGACTGTAATGTGCATAATATATGTCAGGGTCTTCAGCTTGATCCCAATTTTGGTTTTACAACTGAAGTAGCAAATGTTCTTTATCGCGTTCCCTGCTAGACCATTTATTGTATTCAAATCTGTTTGCCATGTTCTCCTGAAATTCAACCTGAGAATTGGCTGTTGCAGTTTAGTGTTTCTGGCTCATTTAACTTTACTGTATTTAAGTGAAGTTATTGATGTTCCTCTGAGCTTTATTTGTTATCACTGAAAGGATTCAGTGGTCCAATCAAATAAATCAGGCAGAGAAATAGCTGCAAAATATTAACAAAGAGATGAACCAGAAGGAGAAAAAGTTCCTAGTAAAACTAGGAATCTCTAGTTTCCCATAATTTAGGAAATGAAAGCATCTCGAGCTGTATAAGACTGTCTTGAAGAATGAAATTTTCCATATGATTCTTTGATTCAATGACTTGTAAGAAGCAGGGAGGGGAAAAATAAGCTCTTCTGGAAGGTAGGCCGTACTTGTTGGCAGAACCATTTGAGTAAACTAGGTGTGGGTAAGCTGGGAGACCGGAGGGATTCGCTTCCTTCAACCATACCCTAACTGCCCCAGTTGGCTGTTCATGGTTGTTAAAAATCCATGAAAATGCCATGGCATTTGAGGGTTTCTCTTGCTATCAAGCTAAAGTGTGAAATAACTGGAACTCCTTGCTGAATGAGAGGAGAGAGGAGGCCACCAGATTTGTCTAGACACGTAGGCAATTTTCGCTTTTAGAAATAACCAGCGAGGAAGCCTTAGAAACAGGCTTTTCCTTGTCAGTATTGACTTCCACTTTGTGTATATTTGCTGTTAAATGTTAAGTATCTAATCCCATGTTACGTTTGCRTTTCCCAATCAATGCTACCAGAGGAGATTTCTGCCTGCAGAATTTATTTTGTATCTGACAAATGAAAACTAGTCATGAGGAATTCCTACTTTCCCTCTGCACTTGTACTGCACACTGTAAACTGGTATCGAATGATAGACTGATGCTACTGGTTGCCTAGTCATTCATCTTCCTTTCTTTGGTAGGAATTGCCTTTATTGCTATTCTTYAGAATACGTTGAGTGGAAATTTGTGTTGCTCTTGATACTTCTCCTTGCACCAAAAGGCATGTGGAATACTTTCAAGACAATAAAATATGACTTCTGAACTGGGAAGTGCCATATAAATTTCACATTGATGTGACGAGGGTATGGCAGTACAGAAAAAGTAAATAAGATTAATAGTAGAACTAAAAATGTCCTTTTATTCAGCAAGATCAGAGCCTGCCTGGAAATGAATAAAATAAATGGCAAATATCTGGTTGGTTAATATCTGATCTCTCAGAAATATGGATGTTTCAGCTCTGAAAGTAACTCTCTTCTTTTGCTTTTCAGACTGCCTTCTTAACCTTCAGGAAGAAATTACCTGGAAAAAATGAGAATTATATATATGTATGGCAGGCATACATTCAAGGCATAGCAGATTTGAGCTCAGTCTTACTAAATCTCTGCTAAAGTGACTTTTTGCTTCTACTAACAGTAATTATTATGAGGGGGTGTAAATTTAATTGTAAATATGCACAAGAAGATATGACAACATTTAAAATATGTCCCTTGTTATTTGCTATCCCTTAATAGGACATTAAAACGCTACTGCATGCTTCCCTGGGAAGGGTGCTATTGAAGTACAATCCATTACATGTTTTTCAAAGCATGCCATTGGGGTATTAATATTATGATGATATACCTGGAGATATGGCAAGTCACTGTTTTGCTACCCAGCAAAAGACTCTTCCAAAAAGAATAGAGAAAAAGAATATCATCATAACCAGACCACTCTCACACCATTATGAACCATAGTAGGATTTGCTGTGGGCTTATTTTAAAACACTGCAAGTAGTACATGGTCTGTGAATGGTGGTAGTTCTAATAAACTGTAGCCAATAAGGTATGATTGAAATAATTAAATTTCTTTAGAATTAACTTTTAATGAAAACCTCAAAATGATTAATGAAGAAAGGAGATCCTTTGCAAATCATATCTATTAATAGTATCAGCACTGAGATGTACTGAAAAATTGCTTGATATATTTGTTGAACTTTAGTGTATTTAGTGGATGGTAATGCATGGTTTCTCAATGGAGTCATGAGGGAATTAGTTTAGCATGGTGCATATCGGATATGCAGCAGATGTGATCATCATCAAGCTAATGKTTGGGCATTGAATTCAACACAAAGGTGTCTCGTTGAAGAAGGAAGGTCTGGGCGTTACCTGCTTGGTAGAGGTCCTGAGATGCTATAACTGAGGTGATGGTGGGGCAGGTTGTTGCTTTGGTTTTTTTGTGTGTTATTATTATGTAATTTGTATTGTTATTGTATTATTTAGTACTAAGATAATTGCTGAGGTCTACAGTTGTGCTTCTGCAGCTGTCAGCTGTCTCCATTGYGGAGCTGTAGCTTTCACTGATGCTGCACATGACTTGGAAGTCTTTGGAGATCAATAGATTTGCTGTGACAGAATTGCCGTGTACAATGCTGTTAAGAAATGTAAATACTGAAAGATAAATTATCCAGGGAAATTCAGATCTTAAAAAAATATGCCCTGTGCTGCAAACTTTTGAGGAACGGCAGTAATTGAGACTTGCGTACTGAGGTGAGCCACGTTTGGCTTTTGACTCTTCCAAGTGTCACAGATGGCAGGGAGGCAAATTCTCAGTTCTTGGAGGAAACGGTTGTGAGCACCGTTTTCCTTTTGGCAGGTGGGTTCCACAGTAAGGCCTCCAGGCTGTAGTTTCCACTGCTGTTGTTGACTTACGAATTCAGGGGAGTTAGCACTGGATCAATAGGGATTTCAGAAGGCTTCAAGGCTTATACTGGGAGGTGAGCAAGTGATATCCTTGGACATTCAAGAGGTGACTCGGTAATAAATCAAGCAAAGATATGAATATATACCGCAGCAATTATATTAAAAAAGGGATCTGTGTAGCTTGAGACACATTAATTTTTCCTCTAACAGAGGGTTGCGTGTGTGACTTCGATTCAGTTAACTGAGCTTGGTAATTGGATCAGCAGTTTCCATGGGAAAGCCTGACAACTGATCGTGCCGCTAGATCGGTGTTTCTGTCCTTACCCCTCTGCRGAGCAGAAGGGCTCCTGTCAGCCCTGGGTGCTGTCAGTGCTGCTTTGGTGAGGCAGCAGGGCCTAAGGGAGCCTCTGATCCACCACGGCTTGTGTGGGACACGCGGCGGCGTATGAGCCACATCTTGGACCACTGATGTTGCCACAGAGAAAAGGAGAAGAGACGATAAGAAGACAGTGGGTACCCCAAATTKCCACTGATTTATTACAGGAGCAATTGGAAGAGATCTAAATCCTTTTTCAAGACTTGATTGAGAAGTAGATAGGGGCCAGGATAGGCTCTCTGCGGTATGTTCTTGTTGCAAGAAGGTGGGGGGCAAGGAGGAAGATGAAAAGGCAAGTGTGCACATCCTGATGCTCTGATCCCTGATACAGTCAGGTATCCAACGAGGGAAAAAAAACACTGGATTAAACCCATGTCAGATCTGTTACATCAGGTAGTATCCAGTGTGGAGGGAAAGAGCCTCTCATAGGAATTGTGTCTGTCTAAACAGTTATAGGGATGGCTTTTATACCAGGTTAAAGCAGATGTGCAGGAGTGGAGGATCAGGAAGCAAGCAAAAGGCCAAGTGTGTACAAGTGCACTATCATCTACTGGTGCAGAAAAAGTTATTAAAAGGCTTATTCAACTTCAAGAGGAGATGGGAGGATTTTGTGATGATGTGGATGAAAAAATGGATGTGGAATACAGGCCAACCCACTGAAATTATTACCTGCAGGAGGAAAAAAAAAAAAAAAAAACAAAATCCTCTTACTGAGCCAAAAGGAGCAAATAAGGTTATGGCAGCCCCATCGTATACCTCCCTTGCCACTGCCTGTGGCCTAGGTGACACTGTACCTTGTTCCACTATGTTACCTGCAAGTGGCTAAAATATCTCTGTTCAATTAATTTCTTTGCCCCTTGTTCAGAAAGTGTGACTTATACTTCTGCAGAAGTAAGGAGGGAAAGCAAATCTGTGAAAAAGTAGTGACTTTGTACATTAATGTATGCAGTTTGTAGATTTGGTGGTCCCAAGTGTCAATTTTTTACTGAATGCCTGGCAGAAGGGAACCCTGATTGCATCTGGGCTGCTAAGCACTGAAATGTACAAATTTATGAATTGTAATAAAAATGACCACGCTACCTCTGACATTAACACATTTAGAGGAAACTTTAAGAACTTACTGGAGGTGAATTTTCATATTCTACCAATAATAGTCTTTTAATTAACTCAGTTGCTGAGCACTTGTGACTCTTGCTCTGTATCAGCCAGGAGAAATCTGTGGGGGACTGGGGACCCCCCAGACATGGGGAGTCTGGAAATTATTATTGAAGTTAGAATAAAAATGCAACTATCCGATTGCTGAGGTGCTTTAGGGAATGTTAGGAACAACCTATTGGGCGCAGTGATGCGAGCATCTTCTGGGTATGCTGGTGGATGAGGCTAACGAAGCCAGAGCTTGAGAACGTGAAAGCAAGTACTTAGTGGGAAGCCATAGGCAAAGTATTCAGCTGGATATTTAGAAATGAGTAAAACTGCAATGGAAAGGAGGYTTAAAACAGAGGCTGATGGGTAGGAGAGGCGAAGGAGCAGTGATGCCCCTGGCAGAGGAAGCGCGGTGCTGCATGGTGCCTCATCATCGCAGGTCATCCTTCTTGCAGAGTGCCTGASACCAGAAAGGGGGGTAATGAAATCATGTAGAGACTAGACTGGCTCTTAAATGTTCTTGGCAGTGTTGGAGTGCGCCCAGGGCGCTTGCTGAAGCCAGTTGTGCCCCAAAGCTCTGCGGGGTGGCGGGGGAGGTTGGGGCCCAGGCAGCGGCAGCAGCCTTGGCAGGGCCAGCGGCGGCCTCTGCTCTGACCAGCGCCACAGGCCGCAGCTGAAGAGGCACTTTCTGCTGCCCTCAGACAGGGAAATCYCTTCCCAGGCCTCACTGTAATGCAAACAAGGAGATGATGAAACTGAACTTTTAAGCTTATTTGCAATGCCAGGGCATGGCGCCATGTTATTTTTTTTTTTTCAGTTATCATATTCTGACATRCGTGTGTTGGCAAAACAGAGCGTTTCTCATCTGTTGCATTTCTTTTGCCCTGTGTGGGTACGGACAGTGAGCTCTGACCTTTATCATTTGAAAGATGGACAGCTTTTGTTCTGGAAGCCTTACATTTTAAGACTGACATAGCAGCCTTTTGAGGAGTTCTGTGTGTGGTAGTGGCCATGTATATGTTGACTCGGTCTAGCAGTGCCCTTCCCTCCTGATTATTTAACACTCTGCCTGTCTTCATGTGTCACCTACAAACTGTGCTAGCAAAAGAACCTGTCCTTGGTCATTGATGACAGGTAAGTGGGAGAAAACCATCTCTGAACGCTCCTTAACTAGGAACTTCRGTGCTGTAACTAGGGCAGCAGAGTGTTTCCTGAGCTCATTACAAAATATGTAATTGTAACTGTGAGCTTAGGTTTTCAAAGGCTTTCTTTGCTGGCCAACTTCTACTGGAGACCATAGTAAAATCCTTTTCTTCTCCACTGGGAACAAAGTTAGACAGGCAATGAGAGACTTGGAAAATCCCACCCTACAATTATGACCGAAAAATAATTTTATAGCAAATGGTTGTCTTTAGAGTTCCCTTTTTTAAAACCGAGCCACCCACTGAGAGTTTGATTCTATAGGACTGTGAAGATGATTGGAGAGGAGAAAAAAAATCCCTAAAAATAATTTGGAGGAGATYTTTCATGCCTGGACAAAGGCACAGTTGTAGGCCTGTCATTTCTGGCTGATGAGTAAGTGGAGGATGCAATGGGAAGGAATCAGTGCGCATGTGGATGTGCACATGTCTGTGTGCTCGGTGTTCCTGTGACACGGGAGCTCTATCAGTCTTTGCCATAGTTGGGATGAGTTAAAAATATTTATTCAAGAATCTGGGTTATTCTCTTCTTCAACATCCTTACATTTGTTATGGGGAATACCCAAAGGATGGTAACACTTCATTAAGGCTATTATTAGCTAAGTTGTTGGAAGTCTTCTGGTTATGGTGTATGAAATAGTAAAGCTGTTGCTATAGGAGACTCAATCRTCAGCTGAAGTGCAGAAAAAAACGTATATTTATTTTTTTTTTCCCCCTCTTGCTTTGCAAGTAGAGCAGGGGACATCTAAGGGGACTGATGAAAATGCCACTTGGGAAAGAGGCGGCCGAGTTCCTGAGCATAGAAAGCATCTGCCTTTTCTTCCTCCTAGGAGACGGTTTGTGTCACCTCTTGGTTGCTTTCAGTTTTCAGAGCTGGTCTGACAGGTATGCAGGGGAGTTTTTCCTCCTGTGTATTTGATTTGAAAGGCCTGGGAATACCATCTTTCAGCTTTTCAGGATGGACATCATTTGGTCTTGCAATGCAAATGCATGAGGATTTCTACAGACCTCTGCAGTGTGCTGATACAGCCAGCAGCATTGATTTTGCCTGGATTCTGCAGTGCTTCTGCAAAGAATTTTCTCCCATTTGTTTTAAAATGTGGTTTGTACTTGTTTTATTGCATTTATTTTACTTTGGGGCTCCAGTAAGACACATCAGCCTGATAAATGAAGTATTTGCAATCAGATGCTACTCAGGGAGAGGCAAGTATGAAAATATTGCTGCTTGCTTCATAAAGAAGCATATTAATCTCACTCTACTAGGCCTTTGTAAACCTTTGCAGGGGATAAATGATATTACAATTTCTCAAGCATGTAGAGCAGTGAAAGCTGGTTGCTTGACTGGTGCTGTCAGCTATCATTGGCAACATAAAGTCTGTATTCCTACAGCTGCTGACAGTCTGGAGAAGTCATGAATAAAAATATGCATTTTTAGTCAAATTGTGCTGCCTAACCCCAGTGTGCTGCTAGCGTGATATCCTATTTCTGGATGGAATATGATAGATCTGATAGAATAATTCTGTTTTGAGTTTAGTACTTCATCTTTCTGCCTGTATTCTCAAGGCTATAAATATATTGCAAGGTAGTCAAAATGGTCACGTGAATGAGAAGCTCTGATAATTCTTGAATAAAATAGAAGAAAYCATTTTCAATTTGGATCAAATGTTAAATATATACCTACATAGATTCATGATTGTGTAATATGATGTTTTTGTCACTGTGTTCCAAAACCTTATAATTGCATTGTTAYTAGTCTGTGATTATTGCCACAAAGGGTTTTTATGGAAATGAAAGTGTTGATTGGTGATAGACAWGGTAGATGACAAAAAGGATTCCCCTTTTGCTTTGTGGAGGCCATAAATAGAATCATAAGTATACTGCAATAATATCAATTCTAATTGTCATGTAATTATAGAAAATGTGGATGATTATTTGTCCCCTGTCATTTGTTGGCTCTGTTTCCTGTAAATGCCAGCTGTACCATTTTTATATATTTTTCCATTTCCTTAGCTGAAGGAAAATGTCATTTCCCAACAGACTAAGCGTCTGTAAATAAAGTTAAATCAGAAATGTAAAATGTCACCAACTGTTTTCTTTTAAGGAAGGCCATTTTGCTTGCACATGGAGAAGGCATTTTTTTCCTTCCTATTTTTGCTGATAAGGGTGSTATTTCAAGCAGCATTTTTAATTTGTCCTTCTCCAGGGGTTGACTGGTATAAAATAGTGATAATGAATTATTAACAGTTTTCACAGAGATGCTGTCAATTTATGAAGTGCCTTCAAGCCGCAGCCTGGCTCTGTCCTCCTCAGCAGTGCAGTAAGGTATCTTCTAAAACCAGTGGGGCTTTGGTTGTGGTCAGCAGATGCTTTAGAAACCCCTGTAGTGGTCCAAGGAATCATCACCCTGGTCGCATGTGATACTGGGTTTGTGTTGCACATTCTGCTGGGAAACAGTCCCACTGGCAGGACAAATTATCTAAGTGCTCTTCAGCTGCTTTGATGCAAAACCCACTCTCTCTGTTTAATCGGGTCTCTTGGGTAATCAAAATTAAGCTGTCTGACCTTTTGCTGAAGAAAGAGTGTTTATTCAGCTAGGTCCTCAATGAATGGTGGGAGTAGTAGCCTGCAGCTGAAGAGAGTGAGCCAAGGGCTTGTGCAAAGGGAAATCTGACCCCTTGTAGAAAACAGGCAGCGCCCTGTAAGTTATTGGGACCTGATGCCATTTTAAGTGCCCACATTATTACCCGTTTGCGTGCCATAAGATGGGATGAATTTGGTGTTAACAGCCCAAGCATCCTTTTAATATATTGGGYGACTTTGCCAGAGGAAGCTTTCCACAAGTTACCTTCAGTTTACCTTTTGAGCTGTTAGTGCATTAATTTCTTACCATTTAAGAGCACGTGTGCTACAGCTGCCATAGATCAACCTTTGGTAGCAGAAACAACTGGATTTGGACTCTGAGCACAAATTGGATGTGTTTAAAGAGAGTCTTTTTGTTTTTAACTGTTGAATTTTGTGAGTACATTTTATGTGTTAAGAAGCCAAGAGTTGCATTAATAAATCAGATGTAACATCTGGCTCTAAGAGCAATTATGAGGGGAAAACACAGACATTTTGCACAAGGGAATGAAGTGGAAAGAGCTAACCTACTTCCTATCCCCTATTTGCTTTTTCTGGTGTTGTTTTTATTTCATATTTTTAGTATACTGCTATTCAGTTTCACTGTCTGACCCTCATTCCTGCGTTAGGAGAGAGCCAAAGCAAAGCTCCCTCTCAATATAACTCATTATCTTAAATGCATTAATTACACATCGTCTTGTTTGTTTCCCTCCTGGGATAAACACTGCAAATGTTTCCAAATCCTACTTCAAAGGAAGGAAACTGTCTGTAAAGTTTTCCTGGAAATAGGGTTAATCTTGAAAGTATGTTCCAGACACAAACTTTTCTTAATAAATGTAAAATGGCACTACAGCAAAGGGTCATGGAAAAAGATGGAGGTGAAAAAGAATGACCTACCTGTTCATGGACTTTGTGCTACAGCTGTTAGACTCAGAATAACTGATATTTTTGTGGAAAATTTATCTTGTTCTGTTTTGGAAGATAGGGAAAGATCAACATATTTCGCATAAATCCCACAATTACTCATATTTTTGAGTAAAGTTGCTGAACTGCCCCATTCCTCATTAAAATACTGGAATCAGTAACACAGATGTATAAACCAGGCAACACACTCACTAGAGAAACACAGAAAATATATTTATGAGAATAAAGACAACACTTGGTCTACTGCTTTTTACTGTCTTAGTTGATTCTTCCCGTTATAGCTTCCCTTTATTCTTTTTTCATCTTTTTCTTGATTAATACAGCTAAAGTTACCTGTCACAGAGTGATTGAGATTGGAAGGGACCTCTGGAGATGCAACCCGCCTGCTCCAGCAGGGACACCCAGAGCACGGGGCACAGGGCGGCATCCAGGWGGGTTTGGAAGATCTCCAGAGAAGGAGACTCCACAACCTCCCTGGGCAGCCTGTGCCAGGGCTCTGTCACCCTCACAGGRAAGAAGTTCCTCCTCRCATGSAGATGGAACTGSCTGTGTTTCARCWTGTAYCCATTGCCCCTTGTCCTATCACWGGGCATTACCAAGAAGAGTTTGGTCCCATCCTCTTTACATTCTCCCCTCAGGTATCTGTACATGTTAATCGGTTCTCCTCTCAGTCTTCTCTTCTCCAGGCTAAACAGGCCCAATTCACTCAGTCTTTCCTCGTACGAGAGATGTTCCAGTCCCTTAATCATCTTTGTTGCTCTGTGCCTGGATCCTCTCTGGAAGCTCCACGTCCCTCATATACTGGGGAGCCCAGAACTGTCCCCAATACTCCAGGTGTGGCCTCACCAGAGCTGAGTAGAGGGGCAGGATCCCATTGGCCTTCTTGGCCATGAGGGCACATTACTGAGTCATGATAAACTTGTCAATCAGTTGTACTTTCTATATTTTCACTGTATAGTCATAGCAACCTACTTTGCCTTGACATAGTATGAATCATGATGGCAACGCACGTATCTTGGCAGGATATGACTCATGCCTGAGAGAGATGATATGAATACCCTTAGTATAGACTACTTCTATGGTATATTTAGTACCTTTAAGCTAGGTATGAATTGGAGCACTAGAGTTAGTGCTCACATCCTCAACCATGACCTTGAGGGTGTGTGAAGGTGTGTGTGTGTCTACATGTATATATGTGTGTGTGTGTGTGTATGTATGGGGAATTTGAAAAGCATTTCCTCTGTGAGAACGGACTTTTTAGCATCTCACAACTTTAATATTTAATTCAAAAGTTCCTTATCCTGGTGGTCATCTCTAGATACGGTTCTTTGCGGGAGCGCTGGTGCTCAGTTGATTACAGATCAGAAAGGGGATTGAATAGCATTAGAATGCGTGTCAGGGAATGCTTCAAATCACAAGATTTGTTTGGTTTGCTGTYGCACAGGCACAATGATATCCTGAAAGGGCCAAGGTAGTAGAGTCACTTTAAATTAGGTTTTAAAGCTCAATATATTTCTTGCATAATGATAGATGACTGGCTTCACAATACAAATAAAGTCATTGGAATTAATTATGGGGGATAAAATTAAACATGAACTTGCTGAGTCCTTGAGGAATTGTGGTCTAACAGTTATTACATTCGGGAAAATTATTAGATTTAAGTACTTCTCAGAACTTGGCTTTCAGTTTGGGAGATGGATCTGAGCTGACTGCTTGAAACATGGTTTACATGAAAATTGAGAAAGCAAAAGCAAGTTTTATGTGAAGTTAGTTCTTTATGTCAGTGTGGAATGTGGTGATGGGTTTTCCTTTTCCTTTTTCTTTTTTTTTTTTTTCTTTCTTTTCATTTTAAATAGCTTTTCATTGTCCCATTCTGTGTAACTGAAACTTGGTCGACAACAGGTAACTCTTATGAAAAGGTCAGTAAGACCTCTCATACAATGGACCCAAGGGCAATCTAAAGTTGTAGCTCATCTGTTTAGATGCTACTTTTAAAAAATTCTTAGTTTATTTATTTTTTTTTTTTGTCAAGAACTCAGAGTATATTACAAGGGCAGTATCTTCTGCAAGTGGTGTCCGACTGTACATTCCTTGCTTAAGGAGTCCATATAGTTATGGAAGAGTGCAAAGAGGGGCTTAATCTTTACTAATTATGTGTTAAAGCATAATTAGTATCTCATCTTAATCTTGCATGGCTTGTTTTTGCTGTAGGATAGCAATAAAGACTGCTTGGATTTTGTATAAAAACAGGAGATTCAGGTGAAATAGGTGCAAACTTGAGGATGTTCAAATCTATGTTCTATTAACATAATTTAATCCTATGCATTTGTGTAGACTTCTCAATATGGTTATATTTCTATTATTTAGCTGCAGGAAAAAAACTCCTGAAATGCAGCAAAATGCTTCCTCTGTTTGTCACTGAAAATAAAAACCCAGTCAAAATGGAAAGATGCAAAATGTGTCTATTCCATCTCTGTATAGAAAAGCTGCATAATTTTTTTTTGTTATTTACTTAAAATGAAGCAAGATTTGACTAAATTTTGTTCTTCCTTGCTTGTTCATATCAAACATCTATTTTGCTCTGTCCGCAAACTCTTACACATAATTTAATCCTTGTTCATAGTGCAGCAACTGCTCTGTATTTGGGGAAGAAATCATGGCAGTCAGCTTCAATATTAGTCCGTATAYTTGGACTTGGGACACTTTCCTCTGTAGCTGGGCAATTATAAACTCACTGAATTACTTCTTCTTGACAGGGGTTAAACCAGGAGAAATTTGATGATTAAGTTACTCTGAGTAGCAAAGATCCAAAAACAGGGTCTAAAGGATATGTTCCAATCACAGCAGACTGGTTTTGTTACAGCAATGTTGCCCATGTAATCATTCCGCTAAAATATTTTGTCTGTTTAAAGTATTGATTTCTTTGTCAAAATCCTCTATAAGAGGGGCAAATATACTTAAATCAGTGTCGACTTAAAAACAGGGGATTTGCTTTCCCTCCTCTGTTCTTTTTGTGATTTCCTTGTGGTGCCACAGACGTACTTCTGATGATCAAGCTGATTTGCTTGAAGGCTTCCCTGCTGCTGAACTTAGTCAACAAGCTTTTCATGACTGAAGCAGATGTTTGTGCTACTTGAGTCCACAGCCTTTTCCGGAGCCTATTTTGCTCTTTGTTCTACTCGAGAAGTAAATGTTGGCAAGGGTGCCCTGAAGTGGCTCTTTGGTGACAAAGACCAACTCTCGCTTTCTGACCCAAGGCTTTCCAACTCTGTCCTTTCTGAGGGCTGAGGAAGACTATGTCCATATGTGTCCCATGATGTCCATTATAATGTGTCCACTAATGTGTCCATGATTGAGGGCTGCTTTTTTTTTAAAATCTAGCCACTTGAATGGGCTGTRTGGTGCCTTGTGCTTTCACATATCTAAAGATGCTATACCACAAATGATGAATTTGACCATTCACTGTCCATCACAATTATGCCATATAAGTGCACCTGAAAGAACATTTGTCTGTCATTAAACCAAACAGCTCAACTCCTTACAACAGATAACAGTTTCAGATCATTCATCTATCTAAGCTTTGATCTACTGTGAAAAGCAATGCCAAAATTTATGTGCTCAGTCACACTGTTGACAGATTCCTCAGGATGCATTGAAGGAATCTGACAGCTTCAATTTAAGTTTACTAATGTGATAAAGAGCTTTTTTTTTTTTTTCGTTTTTAAGAGAATAAATGTTTTACACATGGAGCAGCAATTTTGCTGTAGAAAGTGTTTGGCTTTACAAAACTGTAAAGCAAACAACTCTCCCCTCCATAAAGTAAGAGGGATTTACAGTGAAATTAATAGAGAAATTTAGGTAGTTAAATTTGCAGAAAGTTTGCTAAAGAAACTAGAAGATTTTGTAGYTCATTAGATTCCAGGGAGGGAAATCCTGAAAGTTTGCAAGTATTCTAAGAAGAAATGGTTGGTTGGTTGGTTGTTTTTTTAAAAACAAAGCAAACGAAATCCCACTTTTAATTTTTCACTTAAGTATGACATATTGGCCTAAATATAATTCTCTATGGAAATACTTTTAAAAGGTCAAATCTGTATCTTTGATATTTTTAGATAGTACTTGTGGTTTTAAGGGCTGATATGAAGCTTTGTTTTTAAACCCTCAGACCTAATGTCATATCCAAACAGAGCTACATGATTTAGGGTCATCTCCAGACCTTCATCAGAGCCGGTCATTTTGGATGTGTGGAAAGAGAGTAAGAGTGCAGTTAATGTAATTGCTTTATCCAAACGTATACAGGCAACTTCCCATTCAAGAGAGAGAGATGCTACAATGCTTCTATGAGCCTTGTAGTGTTCCTTATTCTCTGACAACAGAGAGTAAGAAAATATATCTTTTCTCCTCACCTGGACTTTAAGCAAATTTCCTTAGTGGCTTTACCATAACATAGGTCAAAAGGAGATTTTTTAACCTGAGCTTTTGGAAGGACTTTATTATGCATTATAGTACAGCAGAAATCCTGAATATCAACGTTTTTCATTCAGTAACATATCTTGTTTCATCTCTAGAAGATGTTCAATACCAGTCACTCTGGTGTTAAATTATAAGCACCTATAAGTGTATTATTTCCAAAATCACAGTTGTCCAATGAAGATAAGCGGTTGGTTTGGCTGGGCCAGCTGTGCTGGGGCAAACTCTGGAGCAATTGAGGGAAGGCAGGGAGCACATATGGCCTGAGACCTCCTGCCCTTTTACACAGGGGCATCCAAGAGGAGATGTCTGAAACTCAGCAAAGACTCTGTAAAATAAATGGCTAGGAGCTGCTAGTATTCGCCTCCGAGCTGAAAGGAATTTAAGGATGAAATAGCTAAATTATTAACTGTGCCATGCAACCTGTTGCTTAAGTTTGCTACGTAGACAGAGAACTGTGAGGTGTCCTTTTTAAAAAAAATTGAGATGTAACTGTGGAACTACTAGTAATTAAACCCAATACCTATGCTGAGCTGATCAGTGGAAACTCTCMAAATAGAAATGATAGACATGTGGATAAAGATAGTGATAAAGTTCCAGGTGAATCTGAGTGTCTCAAATCTATAGAAGTTTGTCTGGAGAACTYAAGTACTACTTGAATAAGAGAGACTTGGTTTATGGGTTTTGTAATGCAGTTAAACAACAAAAAACATAGTGGTATATGCYTACAGTTGAAATTCCTGAGGATGAGAAGCCCTCCTTTCTTTCTTTGTCTACTGCTKGAAGTGTTTCAGTATTTGCATGAGGATTTTGTGCTAGAAACCTATGTTTCTAGGGGACTGAACAAATTCATGGAAGAAGTAGTACTAGACTTAATCAGATTATTAGGACTAGAAAAAGTACTAGACTAACAAGAAAAATGCTGCTCTTTTCCTGGAACCCACTCAACTGTGAATTGCTGGAGCTGGGAGTGTAGAGAAATGGCAAGGAAGACGCATAGGGCAAAGATCTACTGTCCTATTATAGTCTTCCTTGGGAATCTGCTCCTCTGTAATTCTGGAAACAACAAAATGGCATGGAGCTTCTATCTGCTTTATTATGACGAATGTTAAGTATTTGAAGATTATGAGGCTGTAAAAGCTTCTGTGTAGCATCTTCATCCCTACTGTAGTTGCATTTTTTATATGAAATAATAATAAAAGTATCTTTAAGTCAAGAGCAATGATTATTCTTTGACCTAAGAGAATTGATATTCTAAAATACAATTGAAAATGCTTATTTAAACCCTTCCGGTGATCTAAAAGATGTGCCACACATGATTGTCCATTCGGAAGGATGCACTAAAAGGCAGATCAGGGGTTATACCCATGAAATACCACATTCTTTTTTGTTGTCTATATGGAAATCCCCTCTCAGCTCCACCATATGATGCTTTCTGTGTATCATCTTTAAGTGATAGATTCGCTGGATGAACATGATATCAGGTGTTCACCTTTCTCATAGCTTTCTAAATCTTCTCGTTCCTTTTAGGAGATAGACAGGGATAGAGGCTTCTGCGCAGATACGAGTGCACAGATGCCCCCAGTTATTTGTGTCTTTGCTGCTTATACCACACACCTTTCTGCTAAGCCTAGCTCAAAAGTTAGCATCTAAATACCATTCAGATAGAATTGAAGTGCAGGAGAACAATTCTGAGAATTGACACTTGAATGAGTTACAATCCGTAGAAGCTCAAATCTCTGCACTAACAGATTTATTTAGGGTTTTATTCTGTGCATGTCTAGAGGTGCCTCCATAGTGAGTTGAATGTTCTGCACCTCCCTCGTGCCTGAGGCAACATGCAGGTCCCAAAGCAGGCATTGCATTGCTTAATCCCCAGTGCAAATAAATTAGCAGGGATGTTCAGAACTTGTCTAGCGGGCACTGAAAGTCTTGCACGACAAAATTRTGGCCACTGGAAATACTGCAAGCAGTGGTTTTATACAGGTAGCTCAGCATCAAAGGAATCCAGCCAGGGACTGAAGTTGCCTTCCCAGGTGAGACTCAAGGGTCTTTTCTCCATTCCTTCATCCCTGCCCCTCAAATCTCCTCCTCTTGTGTAAACAGTAGCCGTGAGCTGGGCAGTACCCTTGTCTAGGCTGGTTGAGAGCTTCTAAAGTGGGACTGATTAATTCTCTCTGTGGGAGCTCTACCCACCTTGTGGACATGACCAAAAGACTATTTGGATACCTGTTGTATAATTCAACACACTTTTATCTACAGAACTTCTACATTTCTATACATTTCCCCATGGGGGAGTAACTAAAGCTGTAGAAATTTTGTCRGTAGTTATGTTGAATATACCTTGTAGTATGAAGCAGATTTGAAGATAAAGTTCAGTAGTTTGTTCTAAATGGATGTGTAATTACAGGCAGGGCTGCTTTGCTTCCACAGTCCTGAATGGGACAGAAGGAAGGGAATGACAGCGTGAGTGGGAGTATTGATTGTACATAACTAGACTCTTAAATGAAGGCAAAAACTGCATCATTCAGCAGTGCCACTAAGGAGACGATAACACGTTCATCTGTCACCATGGAATTAAAAAAAATAGAGTAATACTTCAGCTTTTGATATAGATTTAGTTTAGCTTTTTTATTCTTTTTTAATTGGATTAGAAATGTTGGACTTGACCTTTTTGGTAACTACTTATTCAAGTATTGACATTTGTCTGTGTTTTATTAGTGTCACTCTTGTTATGCAAGTATCTGGACTACAAACAAATGAGTGTCTGAATCCCTAGAAATGTCTCAATGACTACAAATTCCAAGAAAACACATGATTTATAATAATATTGATTTTTTCCATGTTAATKCTTTCCTTTTACTTGAATTTAGCAGTATCTGTTCACATTGACAGTGTGCACTGTTAAAATCAGCTGTGCAGCTTCAGATGCAACCAGAGCTCACACAGTCTCCCTGTAAGATTAATAAATCACTGCAGCCTCTCTGAAAAGTCTTCCCTGTCTGTTCAGTAGAGTTGGGAGGCACTGCGTTGSCTGTAATGGTTGTATTCAGTGAATATAGAATGTGGAGCTGTGCTGGATAAAACTACTCTCTGAATTTCTTTTGCATTAATAACTTTATTAATTAAAAAGAGAGAAGCTTGCAAAATGTGCTTATGCTACAGTGATGTACTGATTTTTTTTTAACATCATTACGTTTTAAAATTGTCGCAACTTAAAAAATGCATTAATGTAGGTGATTAGGTTATGAATTGAGTTTTAATCCAGTTTGACATTAAGTATCTGGGGGTAAAGTAAGTGCATCTTAGAAGCATTTTTTTTAATAACTACTTCTAAATCATTCCAAGTTAGCAATTTAGAAATTTGTGGTGAGGAATTAGGAATTAAAAGTATCATACAGGCAAATCCAAAATATCTTGGAATTAGAAAGCCAGCACATTGTCACGGTTGRTATGGAAATGTAACGACAGTGTGGCACACCCCATACCTAAATGGAAACAATGGATTTGAGTTGGTGAAGAGTTGCATATTACGAGTGAACAAATATATTTTATCAGAAATGAGAACAGATGTCACAGAAATACTAGTCCATTGAGAGCTCTGATCATGGGGATTTGAAGGATTTCTCATTGGGAAATTTATTGTTTTATGTGCTTCTAAAATTATGTTCAACAAGCCCCTTTGCTGCCCCATCTTACAACGTCCAATGGATCTTAGTCCTAGAAGTTCAATGTGACAATGTGAGACAATACAGCACCTGCACAATGCAGAGAAACACACCTGATTTGTGTGAAGTAGTAGCATTTGTATCTGCAAGTGTAATACTAGTATTTCCAGTTCATTTTTTCCCAAATTTAGCCATCAGGAGTTGGATTTTGAGCAACATCTGCAATATGAATGTACCGAATTAAAGAACAATTTTTAAATAGAATGCTATACTGTTGTTCCAAATGTAATTCTATTCTGTTTTAGTGAAAATACCTGAGATAGCTGGGCAAACCATACCCATATAARTAGTCCTACAAATGCTGAAGGTGGTGGCTGGTTATGGTGTCACCGACCAGTGGGTATGGCCAAATGAGAAGAGCCTTGTGTTGTCATGGGGTTTCTTCAAGGGACAGCAAGTTTTCTGCCTCTGCCAGTATGGGCATGTTTTCTGTCGGTCTTTAAGCCTTGAATATATGTTCACCTTAACATAACTGGTCAATTATTATGTGTGTGAGTAATTTTTCTGAATTGAGTGGGGACTATGTGTGGGATTAAGACATTGCAGGGCTTTAGAGGACTAATTTCTTTGGAGTATTAATTTGCTCATCAATCAAGCTCAATCAATAAAGCTCATCCTTCAAAGTGCAGACCTCACTGTTTTCACTGTAAGCTAATAATAAGTAAATAATAAAATATCAGGCTTAGATATATCAGTATCTTTAAAAAGAAACTGAGAAAATAGCTTTTTGCCTTGTGCTTGGATATCTCAAACTGTCAACACAATCTTGTATTAACCTTTCCCCAACACTTTCTTTTCGAACCAAGGCCAAGCATCCTAGATGTTTGCTTTCTGAGGAGCTAGTCACGATGGAAAAGACAGTTAGAAGTAAAATAATACTGTCTCAGCTTGACCTTTATCATCCCCTGATGCTCTGTGAATAGCTTCAGTGGTTTTCCCTTTGGACACTCATGTTTGAAAGAATCTGTAGCCTAATGATTCTCACACTGATCCCTGCGCATTATTTCAGGTTCTCTAGCACAGCTGTGGTGGGAGAGGCTTAGGCTAGAGACAAGCTGACAGAGGTGGTGGTGATGGTGGTGAGGCTTGGCTTGTGGTTGCCCTTCACCTGGGGAATGTGGATGTGCTGTGGCTGGAGTCTTCCCTCTGCCTTTTCTTCCTAAATTTACTGCAAATATTTTTTTTTTACTGGTTTCTCATAGAGCAGCATCTTCCCACRGGACTCTCTGTACTGTGCACAAAACAAATAGCCTTTTGTCTGAACCAAGGCAGATTACCTTTAGCATACCTGCAATTTTTATAATTTAAACATTTTTTGTCTTTTCAACAAGTCAGGAAGGCAAGAAGCAGTTAATTCCTGGTTCACTCTGTGTTATTTTTTTCTGCCCTCCCTTCCTTGATGCATTTGGTGATCAGCTCTAAGATAGTGCTGTGATTTTAGAGCTCCGGTTTTATTGTAATGAATTAGCAATGRTAGCAGAGTGGCAGCAACCAGCACCAGGATGACCTTTCCTTCCATTCCCTTCTGGTGGCTTTTGTAAACCACATTGAACAGCAGCCTTGGCAGCATCCTCTGAAACAACTCAGGCTAATAATCTGGGTCACTTAATATTTTTCTTTTAATCTTTCCAGTAAATGTATTTTGAAATTACAGAAGGTTGCAGCCAGAGGAGAATGTGGAGTCCAGTCAGGACAGCACCAGCTGCTGCTGCAAAAGGGGATTGGAGGGGACTTTGAGGACACTAAGTGGGGATGATGAGGACAAAAAGCTACGTGTCCACTTTGAAAAGCTTTGAAGCTATCATAGGATTTTGTGTTGTTTAGAAAACCATGTGAGAGACCTCTTTCAGCTTCAGATACTGGTGATGGCATGAAGTTAAATCAAAAGGGATGTGGTGTGAAGCTGCACTAACTGGTATCAGAAAAAAGTGGAAGGCACAGGGGTGAACAACAGCTGACATATCAAAGAGTGAAGTACGTTTTATCTTGGTTCTCAGTCCTTTTATAAGATGTTAATGGTTTATTTGAAATGCAAATGAGAGAGAACTAAATTTTATTACAAAATCATACTCCACATCTGAACTCAAACTTTGAAGTTTGATTATACAGAAAGAGTGCCTAAAATTTTCCTGTAGTTTTAGAGACAGCTCAACATATTCTTAAAGGCCCTTTATTTAAGATAAAAGACCGGATAAAGAAACAACAGATGTTGTTGTGTTAAGTGCAACCACTATTCTCCAAAGCATCAGACAGAATAATCATTAAATCCCCTTTGTTTAACTGGGGTGGAAAAAGGGAACAGGAGGTAGGCAAAGACATTTTCTTCACAGAGACTATTTTATATAGCCCCTTTGTACCACCTGACTGCAGATCAATACTACTTTATTGGAAAACAAACAGCAAAATGAAAGCTCAAGGCTGCCTGCACTGCCAGTGGGAAGTGAGATCTTGCAGCATTTGCACAAGAGAGGTGCTGCTGTTGGGCTTCCCACTACATTTGATTTCTTTTTAGGACCTCTCTGGTATTTTCTCTACAGAAAAGGTACCCTTGTAGGTTTGTGGAATATAGACCACATATTCCCCAATGTACGGTACCAAAACTATAGTTTCTGCTTGAAAGGGTTTCACTTTTGAATGATGAAAGGGCTGAATCATTGAAATTCAAATTGAAAAAAAAAATACCAAAATGAAATGGAAGCTTTTCTCTAAATACAATGAAAAATTGTTTGAGCAGAGCACATTTTTTTTTTTTTACTGGAAAAAAAAGACAAGGCAGCAGTAAATTGTGAATAGAATGAAATTCTTTTTTAAATGTTACAATAAAGATTCCTGACCTGTTCTGATAAGCTTCTCTTTTCCAAACRTGCAAACCTCGGAAGAAATCCTCTCCTAAATTACAGAAGTTCCAATAATAATTTTGTCTTTTATCTTTTTTTTTTATTATTTTTTTAATAGTAGTAACAGTTGCAATTGTGAAAAGAAGGGATAGTTAACATTTTGTGTGGGGTTCCTCTAACTTAATGTAGATGTGAACATCTGAATTGGTTATAAACACTTCAGCTGCTGGGAAGAACTATACCTTCAGATGCAGTTCATTGAATGGCTGTCCAAATTTGTAGCCTAAAAGTTCCTGTCATTATTTTTTTATTGCTGAGAGTAGCTGAATAACTAACTCAGATCTAGGTATTTATGTAAATAGCCTAGTTTAGAAGCTAATTTTATGATTTGACTTGACAGTGTCTAGTCAAAAATAGACTTCAGTGTCAGGGTAGGCAGGTGAATGCAGGCTTCTGCTTAATATGCAATAGCAGCCAGAGAATAAGTAAATGTTGAAATGTTAAAGGAAAGAGAAAAAACAATTTTAGAGTGCTGAAAAGTACTCCTGCTACTATTTTATTTTAAAAATAAGTGCTGTGCCCTCACCTAGGATATTGTGATTGGTTCTGATTGCTGCATCAGAAAGACATATTGGAGAAAAAGAGTAGCTGAAGATGAGAATGATAAGGATATGGAGAAAATGTGCTCATATAAAAAGAGATTGAAGAGACTTGGACTGTTTAGGGAGAGATAAATAAGAGTGAAACTATCCAAAGCAGTGATTACAGCAAAGAAAATCTGGATGGGAACTTGTATTATATTTTTAAAGGCATAAGCAGAAGAACAAGGAAACACTGATTGAAACTGGAAGTGGAAAATTGAAAACTGATGAAAGAAAAGACTTTGTTCACACACTGTGTAATTAACCCATGGCATTCATTTCTCCAAGATGGTACTGGAGTGAGCATTTTAGCAGCATCTGAAAAAGGAAATAGATATGGTAACAGGCTGAGTGTGTAGAGCAATGATAAGATGTGACATCCCCACTCAGACAGGAGAGGACCTCTGAGCACACTCAAAGGGTTTTTCAGTGTTCCTAGAATAGTTTGACTTTGGGATGATTTTCAGAATTCACTGCTTCACAATCAAGGAAATGTTTTTGAAGATGTTTTCTTATTCAGTAGTRAATTTGTTTATGCAAAATAAATGTACTGTGTGAAACCATCAGATCCAATATTGTTTGGTTATCATCTGTTCTCATTTTTTCAACTTTATACAAAGCTCATTGTGGCCCTCTATTAGAATGAACTTGTATTTTTGTTCTTGATATATGAAGGGCGAAATAGCAGCAATATTTCAAAATGAGTGGGCTATATCAGTTTCGGTACATTGTCTGGCTGGGAGATGAGCTCAAAGGAATCTCAAAGCAATTCAAGCAGGTTGCAGCCTTTAAATGCTAATTGGGTTTGTCTGCAGTGTTATTGATAGAGCCTCTGTGAATAAGAATTCATTATTCTTCATATGAAGAGCTGAAAGAAGAAGAGTGAATTACAAGGAGATGTACTTTTTCTTTCTAAAGTCTAGATTTATCAAACTGACTTGACTCATTTAACTCTTGCGTCTAGCAGTCACTGAAATGTTTTGGATTTTCTACTTTTTGAAGGTCACTACGTATCTGTTGCAAGTATTGGTATTTCGTGACTCAGGCAACCAGACACAATGTGGTCTCATGTTGATTGTTCCAGTTGGCATGAAACATGGCAATGTGGTTCCTTTGATCTATTCCACAAGGTATAGATGAAGTCCTCTTTCTCCACAGTAAGTGAAACCTACACTAGACAAAAGTTTTCTTAAACTCTAAAGATCCTTTCAACTTGGAGCTGCTGCCAAGGCCTCTTTGAGCTCCCTCTTAATCTCCAGGTCTTGTTTGGGTGAGGACATCAGAAGTTTTGTAGTCCAAAGGGAGACCCTTTGCTGAAGGGCATGACAAGTAGATAGGAAGTAGCAAAGCACATAGAGGAGGTATGAAGTAGCAAAAGCAGAACTGCCTGATACGTGGTGGGTTTGGCTCATTGAGCTACGTTCATGTTCTGGCTGTATGTGCTCTTCTCCCCTTTCTCTTGCACTCTTGTTGTGGTCTAACCCTAATGCTTTTTCCAACTCCCAAGTTCCCATTTAGCTGCAGCTTGAGGTTAGAGCTCAGAGGTTGAGGTAGAGTGTTAGATCATGGCTCCGAATAAGCAAGAATTGAGGAAGGAGCATGGAATGTGGAGCAAGGGGCTGTATTCATTAGTGTGTACCAACAGTTGTTTTGGTATGTTGGGTATTGGAAACAYGGTCAAACCAAGGGGTTAAGCTAGGGTGATGGTTGCTTTATGTTGCTTAGGAAGAGGTCACTGTACTCTACTGGTGAACTGGCTGTCCTGATAACCTTGAGACTGGCTTGGAAGAGAAAGGCCATTCATCCTTCAGATTTCTTTTGTTAACACTAGAGAAAGTAGATGTCATTGAGTGAATTATTGTTTTTCATGGATTTGCAGGAACAAGTAGAGCTTGTGAGGACTGTGCAGCCTACTGTAGGGCTACATTTGGCTGATAGTCATCCCCAGACATCTTGGGAATCATTTTCTGAAACCGTTTTTTCTRTTACGGTCCTCTTCTCTTTATTCACTACTTTTCCCATTTATATGTGGAAGAGATGCAAAACAAAAGGACTTGCAAGCTCTGGTATTCGCTGTCAAAGTGCGGGTTTTCTTTTGCTTTCTTTTCTTTTTTTTTTTTTTTTCCTTTTTAGTAAGTAAAAGCAATATGATACAATATAATTATGTTTTTTAAACCTGAGAGCATTCCCATGTGTCTGGGCAGTAGTTAGTGCTCTCCTCCATGTAACTGTGGACCAGCGCTCAAGTGTCTTTCTTGGCATTCTTTCTCAATCTTAAATTTAAAACCTAAAAACAACAGAAATCGTAGCAGGACAGAACTTGGCCTGAATGATTTAGRCTTTGACTAGTTTTATGATGAATTTCCATCCACTTGGACTGTATTTCTCAMATGCGTCTTTTTAATGACACCTGTCTAAGCAAAATGATTCAGCAGCATTGCCTTATATTTATGCATCATGAGCTTGTCTGGGGGTGTTACATCAAACCTCTTGAATTCCTCTTGTGGAGTAGGGCACACAGTTTTAAATGCTTTGATTTTGAGCATTTCTTGAATGCTCTTGAAGCAGTCTTRAAAAAATCTCATTCCTTGCTTTGGTGGGACGTAATGCTCATTATTTCTCCTTAAAATCAATCCGTGTATTTTGAAGTCTAAAAGGAAATGTCCTRGTCTTGTTGGAAGACTCTGCTTGAAGTATTCAAATGTTTTTACTACCAAATGTGGCAATTCAGGGGTGAAAATATTAATTTTCTTATGAACTGTTTCATTCTCACAGCAAGATATAGTACTAATGGAGCATAATAGACAAAAGCACAATAAAAATATCGTTATTAAGAACAGTAATAACGTGAGTATACAAATAAATAACCTAGGATATTATATTTATTTGGTAGCTTCCAAACAGAAGAGAGGGTACATATCCAGGTTGAAGTTGTTTCAAATTCTGCAAGCACTTAATATAGACATCTAAATTAATTGCAGTGTTTTTAAATTACAGTTTGAGGAGGAAGTGAGTTTAAATGAAGGAGGGGGAGGGATTTCATAGGATTATAACTCCGTGTGTGAAACCTGAACTGTGAAACTAATGAAGATACTTGGCAAAGTTTTTCTGGTTTACTATATGCATATATTAAAAAATCTGTGAACCAGCAGCTCTCTGAAATCCGTATATGTGTGTGTACATGAAGCTTTAAAATGTGTGGCAAAACCAAATGTTTCAGAATACAGATTTAGAAAATATGCACCTGGAGAYGAGAGTGGAGTCGGAGGAATCCGAGACTGGCGTAACCAGTAAGCTGTGCTGCGCCCCGCGCGGAGCCTGAGAGAAAAGGACGTYGTGTCGAGTGTTCAGTAAGAGCAGGCGCTGAGCAGAGTGGTTATCTCCAGGCATTAGTGCTCCCTTGGTGTTGCTTGGATGACTGGCAGGCCACAGAGCCCTTGCAGTGGCTCTGTGGAGCCAGGGAAGCATCTGCCTGTCTTTGAAAAATGATGCTGGTTGCTAATTGCAGCTGAATAAAACTTAACATAGAGCTTTCAAGGGTGGTTTTTTATTTTTGGCTCACTTCAAGTAATATTGAAGTCCTTTTGTATCCTCTGTATGGCTGCTTCTTGACTCTGTGAGTTATTGTTTTAGTGCCAGTTTGGCTGCGGTCAGATTTGCAGGGTGCACAGAAACTGATCCAGGCCACTGCGGAGAAAGCCAGGAAAAATGTCGGTGTGAGTCGAAGTCGAGCAAGAAAAATGTATGATTGGTAGGGAACAAAAACCAAATAGCTGGACCAGTACACTGAAGTTGATTTATTTTTTTATATATATATATATATATAAAAAATATATATGCGCATATATATATATATACATATATATATTTTTTGCATCGCTGTCAAAATAGAACTGTATTAGTGTAAAATTGACAAGGAAGAAGAAAAACACTTTATCCTCTTAATGTGTGGTATGCTCCAATGACGCAAAACAAATAGAAGTTGATTGTAAAGTGAATTTAAAATAGAAGGAATCCTGTCCCTATGTCACTGCTGTCATGAGCAGTGTTCCACTGAGTSTACTCCCAAACCTGCATTCATTTCCTAAAAAAAAGGTTTTAGGATTGGGCTTAGGAAAAGAGGGGTCATAAGTAAAAATTCTTTTCTTACATGAGCAGCCTTGAGATCCTTCCCCTCTTCTCAACACTGGTGAGAACTTGGAGCCCTTTGTCCAGCTCTGGGCTCTGCAGGGTAAGACATGGACAGACCTGCTGGAAGGAGCCCAGCAAAGGGGGCCACAGAGATGATGAAGAGGCTGGAGCATCTGCTGGAAAAGAAGCTGAAAGAGCTGGGTCTGTTCAGCCTGGAGAAGAGAAGGCTCTGGTGAAATCTTAGCAGTGTTTATAAGTGTCTTACGGGATGGTGGAAAGGAGGTTGAGTAAAATGTTCTCCAGTGGTGGCAGGATGAGAGGGACGGGGCACAAATTGAGACACTAGCTGTTCCATCAGAACATAAGAAAAATGTTGTGGTTGTTGTTTATGCATTGKTTTTTTGTTGTTGTTGTTGTTTGTTTTCTTTTCTTTTTACTGTGCRGGTAGCCAAACATTGGAACAGGTTGCCTGAGGGGTCGTGGCATCTCCATCCATAAATAATTGTCCCATTTCGCCTGGAGAARAGAAGGCTGAGAGGGGATCTGATTAACATGTATAAGTTCAAGGGGGGGAATGTAGGGAGGAAGGGGACAAGCTCTTCTCAGTGGTGCCCGGTGACAGGACAGGGGGTAATGGGTGTAAGTTGCAAC
This sequence comes from Nothoprocta perdicaria, assembly GCF_003342845.1. NCBI lineage: Eukaryota > Metazoa > Chordata > Aves > Tinamiformes > Tinamidae > Nothoprocta > Nothoprocta perdicaria. Next base: position 5,876,884 of record NW_020454538.1, on the reverse strand, counting down.
ACAGGCAGTTCCATCTCCATACGAGGAAGAACTTCTTCACTGTGAGGGTGACAGAGCCCTGGCACAGGCTGCCCAGGGAGGTTGTGGAGTCTCCTTCTCTGGAGATCTCCAAATCCACCTGGATGTCRCCCTGTGCCCCGTGCTCTCGGTGTCCCTGCGGGAACAGGCAGGTTGGACTAGATGATCCCTAGAGATCCCTTCCAAGCTCAACCATTCTGTGACTCTGTGAAATTCAGAACCTGAATGGTCAGCTRGTGTATATGATTCTGCTGAGCTGGAGCTGAGCTGGCCCTATTCCAGCCACAAAGATTTTGTGAAATAATTGGTCATAGGTTAATTTGTTTCTCTGCATGATCTTGGTGGCACGAATCAAAGTTTCAAAATTATTGTTTACTTGGAAGTGTTTCCCAAAGCTTTTATTTCAACTTTTCTTTCAAAGTTTTCTTTCAACACCTTTGTCTTTGACTGCAAGTGTGAGGATTTTCTTTGCTTGTTTTCCAAAGGGAGCAACCACAGTCAGGCAGCATAGCATTAGCATTTCATTAAATGAAAATACAGCGGTGGTTCAAGGCGTTTGATATTAGCATTGCATCCGTAGCGAGGCTGGCTGCTTTCCATGGTGAACCATATACAGCAATTAATTGATCTGCCTTTGAGAATTTTTGAAGCCATCTGGATATCTACAGAAATGGACGTAGAACGTTATCTTTTTAGGTGGATAAGAAAAAAATGCCCAAACCATAGCCTTAGTCACTCTCATTCACATCATTCAAGCTTTAACATCTGTTGCTAGAATTAATATACGATAAATGTCAGAATTCTCAACATCAAATGTTAGAGGCTGGAATGTGTCTGGCTTAACCTTAGCAATCTAAACATTAGAGTAGATCTTTTGCTCTGGCCTGAGCTAAAGGTCTAGCATTTCCCTCTGATCGATGGATAGAGGTGGAGGATGATTTGCTCAGACCTCAAATAGATGTCCAAGATGATTCCCATGAGTCACCTTTTTAGGGTGCCTACCTCTCTTCCTTGACTTTAGTGACTAGATGTTTATCTTTTTYAGATGGCATGGGTAAATCAGATTCACTACAACCTAAATAGAAAATTACAGTTAAAGGGAAGGAAAAAGRTAGTGGGAAGTGGTGATGGATGTGATAAAGCAGCTGTAAATCAAGAGGCATGTCAGGAATCTTTTCAATAACTCTGACTCTGAAAATAGTGCTACGTGGTGGTGGAGACATATATAGAAATAGTTAAATAAGACGTGCCATTATATCTGGGATGTAATCTTTATTTTTTTTGACCCCTCTCCCTTGATCCACTATGGGTCCGCAAACAGAGATGTGCACTAGATACTGTCAGGGCTGCTTTGGATCAGCTGCCTCTCGGACTGGGTTTTTGTGCAGCTACTCCAGCACAGATGCTGATGATTCTGTGCTGTAAAGGGTAATTACCATTTTTTTCACCTCACCAGAACTTTTTCGGAAGAAATTAGAGCTCTCCTATCTCTGTATTTCTTTCTCTGAGATTTAGCATATCCCCAATGTATTTGAATTGTTCATTAACCAGATGCTACCTACATTARTAAGCAAAAAGTAATCTACCATGCAGCCTGACCCAGTACTCGCTAAAAAATGAACTAAATTCATTCAAAACCGTAGTAAATAACATGGTTTGTCTCTGGGGCTTTCCACTGAAAATTTCCGCAGAGCTTATGAATGTCATGTCTGCGTGCTGGCGTTCATATACGTTTGCTTTAAACATCATTTCATAAAATGAGTTGTCTCATCAGATTTGGATGGAGTTGAGATGGTGTTGTAGACAAAAACCACAGGCCTTTTTTCCCCCCTCTTTTTTTTTTTTWATTTGATTCTCTCTATATGATTAGAAAAAAAAAGAGGAGTAAAATAAAAGCAAAAAATGGYCATACTTCTCCTTGYATTATATTTTTAAAAGCATGTGGTGAAGTTGTTAGAAGCAGAGTTCCAGATCCTAAAATTAGCCCTGGCTCCCCTCTGCTTAGATCTATTGATTTGTTTAGGAGTTCACAAAGTTTTAAGGTCATATGAATAGAACTGGAAGCTCTGGTTGATGTTCATAAAGAGACTGAGGGACCTGGGAAGCAGACTGACTTCTTGCAGAATTTCTATAAACGCCTAAACAATTCTGTGATTAAAAGTGTGGCAAAACCATTGTGCGTGCTACTGTAGATAATTCTAAGCATTTATTTATATTTCAGTGCTTTAAATATCTTCATAAATCTGATGACAAGAGTTATACCCCACAATAAATTTATATTCTTAGTGGGTATTTTTTTGTTTCTATTTACAATCCACAGCTGCATTTGGATCACTGGAAGTCTTCAGAAAAACACTGAATGCTAGAGGAGGAGCTGAGACTTTTTGTTTTTCTTGCATTTTGACATGTATTATAGCTTTAATTTCTTAAAGTACAAGCCATTGTTTTTGGATGTTTTTCCACACAAATCACAGGAGAGAGGGAAAAACAAAACCAAACGGTGCCCTTTCCTGAGGAATCATCTACTTACCTTATGAGRAGGTCTTGGTGTGTTTTGCTGGTAACCTGCCTAGAAAAATGGCATTTAACTCCTCTTTTTTAATGTTAAGTTATATGCTACTGTCCAGCTTGACTCTTCAGTTTTTCACATCTTTCCTTTCTTCTTTCCTTCTTTCACTTGAAGAGTAGGTTGAAGAGTTGTGCTGTTCAGGATCAAACCATGAAAGTTCAAATGTGCTGAATTCTTTCATTTTAAATAATGATAAAATTGGTAGAATGTTTGAAACGGTTTCAAATGATTCTATATTGGAAAACTAAATTACTCTGTTTTTATGAATGCTAAGTATTAGAAAGTATTGCTTTTCTTTCTCATGTAGTTCTAATATCAGTACACTGGGACAGTGATACACATTGTGTGTGTGTGCATATATATATATATACACACACAAAAATGTGTATTTTTTTTTCTGGGGCTGGTCTAACAAAAGAGTGCAAGTCCAATCTTTTTATCCAGCTTCCTGCAGCACCTTTGGCCTACAAGCTCATTAGAGTGGAGCTAACCCAACGTGAATGGCTGCACTTTTATTCACAGAGGTGATCAATAATTCATATGCTACTTTGCATCCRATTCTAAAACTCCTCAATGATCAAATTAAAGCTTAAGGAGGCTGCTGGGTTTGTGGAACGGAGTCCTGCTCAGCATCGCAATTCTTTCATCGTTAGCCTCTCTGCTGCTTCCATCTGTCCTTCCTCCTGCTGCTTCTCTTTTGTGTTGCCCGCGTACCTTCCAACATCAACTGCTTCTCCACTATTCATCTTCTCTTCTGTAGACAGAATTGGCATTTCTATAAAAAGGCCTCCCTCTATCATTTTATTTTAATATTTATGCAACTTCAGACTGTCTTTTCTTCTTCTAACTCTTCTTTTCCATAGCATTTCTTTGGCTGGAATGATGAGTATGTGGAATTTCGCATTCTCTGTAATTGTATTCAGGGTAGGAACAATATAAGTGAAAGATTAAGGAATGCAGCAAAATCATTGGCATTGTTTGTCTGCTGAAGAAAAGCTGTGATATAGTAAAAAAAGTGGCTYTTCTAATCATTACATCTGGTTTCAAAGGACAGTTAAATCGTTAAAAAACGKCAGTGAAGAAAATGAACCACAAGGAGAGATGCAGGGAAGCAGCCCTGTGGGTACCTCGAGTCTCACTTTTAATTTTCTGATTTTTTTTTTTTTTTTCCTCCCACGACCCTGGAGGGAGGCAAGACTATAATCCCTGGTTTCTGCTTAACATATTGCCAGACACTCCCTCCTTAAAAGATCTTGATCCTTCTGCTGAATTGGACGTTGAACCTTGTAGTCTCTTAAAGGCTGTTTCTTTCCTGCTTGTAGCTTCAAGSAGAACTCCTTACCCTGCTTGCAAGAATCCATAACATGAAATAGTTTTATTAGAATCAATAAGCTAAATGATTTTTTTTTCTGTCCTGTAATTTGACAAATCGACTCATTATTCATAATTAAGGAATCAGACTTGTAGAAAGCTCTGGCTTCAGAATTAATGAAGTAAAAGCCAGAGAGATTATTGAAGATAGCCACATGTCGATGAATTTGTGAAATATGTGTGGTTTGATGACCGTGATAAGATCTGAAAAGCATTGAAGGAGAATTTGAGCACTGCAAATTCTTTCTCAAAGCAGTGGAGTGCTTCATAGTGTTTGGTCTGTAGTGATATCCGTGGCATTTGGTGCATGTGCTACTTCTCCCAGCTGCAATATTTTGAAAGAAGGGAGGGGAAGTCATTTTACTGCAGACAATACTTCACTGTGCTGAAGAGTTAATAAATGTAATTTACTTCCAGATAAGCTGTGAAAGTCGGGAAGGTTCCATTCATGGATAATTTCATGCTAAAGTGCATGCACTCACTAATGCTAATCTTGCTTTAAATGTGTTGAATACATTTGAGACTATATCTCAAAACTGTTAAGAGATGTTTTCAATAAGGTCCCATTGAAATCCTGTCGGGTTTTACCAGTAATCAATAGAAAAGGTTGGCAGCAACGTTGATTATGTGAGCACATTGTTTTGCTTGCTTTCTCAGCAGCAGTTACCATCTATTGAGAACACAGATCATTCAAATTTTGATCTAAAATGTAAAAACATAAAATCGCTGTCAGCTCCTGAGCATTCTTATGACCGGCAGTAATCAAGCTAATTCTCATCAGATCAGTGTTACCAGTTAAAAATCCTTTTCAAGTGGTAACAGTGACTTGATTTGCAAAGACATTTCCAAGGGAGGTGAAGCTATTTGGAATTGGGAGCACCCGTGTTAGCAGCCATTGGATAGTCAAAGGTATGACMAGAATGACTGTGTTTGATAAGTGCTGGGTAAAAAAAGCCAAAGGTTTGAAGCAAAAAGGGTGACTAAAAAAAAAGATGTTGGTAAGTGTGTCAGGAGGATGGGGCCAGGGATGGGGCCATTCGTCAAGGCCAGGGAAAATGAATTTGCAGAATAGCCTGACAATGTGATGCATTGAATAACAGGATAATTTGAAAGCAAAAGTCTTATCTTAAAATTGATACACACAGAGCCTGAAAAATGTAGATGCATTAAAAAAAAAAAAAAAAAAGCCCATTGAAGACATCTAGATCTGGACCTTGATAAAACAGAATCATCTCCCATTTTATAAGCTCTTAAATTGTCTGAACTTAAACAAGTTCTGCGTAATAAAGCACATTTTACCAAATAAGACTAACTCTTATTTAAAATATGGCTCTGCTGATTTAAGTATGTACAATAAAGATTTATAATGGATTAATAAGATCGATTTAAAATTAATGTGAATTAAATCACTAGGATTTTTCCTGCTGATTAAATTACAGATGAGTCAGCTGTTGGAACAAGAGATTAGGGTGAAGTTTTCGTCCGTAAAGAGAATTTCCAGGTAGTTGGCATTTATGAATATCAGACTTTTTTTTGAGTGGCTAAATCAAACGTATAAGCTCAATGTTGCTCGCATTTCTTCTCTCGCCCTTAGTCACAGGCTCAGGGTCAAACAGAGAATCAATGGCAAAACTGGAAATAAACCCAAAGAATTATTATAGGCACTAACTGCAAGACATTCACATTCATTTAATGGGCGACACTTGCGTTTAGCTTTCCAGCCCAGTCAACAGGGTAAAAGTGTTGGCTGCATTTAGTGAGATGTACTGAGGAGTACCCCAGAATTTATGGGTGAAACAGCTGTAAAAATGCTCAGTTTTAGTATTATTATTTATTGTTTGCAAACATGGAAATTCCATAAAAGTTTTACAGATAAAGCAGGGCCTGGCCCAGGACTCAAGTTTCCCATTACTTCTTTTCTGTTTCAAAAGCAATGTGTGTTCCCTGAAATATTTAGCTGAAAGGAAAAGTTGCCAACACTTTTCTGGTATTTATTATTGGAAAATTGCATGAAAGTATGAAGAATTCATTAAGAAAAAAATATTTAAAATTATTCTCTGTAATTTTTAGCTTCCTTTCACATAGTCATTGTTGTACAATTCTTTTGCAACTAGTATAAAGCAGCATCTATTAGTGATATCAAGAGTATCTATAGTCTGGAGGAATTTATGAAGGGTTTCTTTTTCATTGCCAGATCATTTTCCCTGCTCTGAATGTCAGCTCAGTTCTCCACACTGTGGTCTGTCTCCAGGTTTTTTTTGTTCATTTGTCTTCCTGTCGTTGCCCATCAATATGAGTGAGCGGCAGGAATGAGTTGTATTGTCAAGTACCATTAATGCACTCACTCATGTGAGCAACCGCTATAAATTAAGGCCTGTATTTTTCTTTTGGGGCTTCTGTTAAATTAAATGTGAGCCTTCTATGATAGCAAACGTTTATACCGTGCATTAAGGTAGAAAGTGGAGATGAAAAGCTAATTTTGCTAGGTTGTGAAGCTCCAGTCGCCCTGGCTACACACATTTGGCAAAGCTATCAGAGCATGTCTGGTAATGGGTAAGATACAGGATGAAGACACTGTCTTCCCAGAGACCTTGCTGTCCCAAATTAAAGCCAATAAATCTGTGTATCTGGCCGGGACAGCTGGTGGTTGTTGGGGTGTCGCAACGCTGTGCGGGGCAGCTCCCGCGGAGAGCAGAGAACAACCTTGGGGACATGGCAGGGAAAGCCTTGAGGGTGGCACAGTACTGAGGCCGAGGGCAGCATTTCCTCGTGTTGAGGACCTGCATGCTATTTACCTGGCCAGAAGACCTATTGCCACCCAGTCAGTCAACTCAAGGGCCTTATGTAGTCTTGGTTGTTTGTTATATCTACCCTTTGTTTGTTATATCTCCCCTCTGCTTTTTTGACTTTAATGGGCTTTGCCTGTTTGTTTGTTTTTTGCCAAAGGATTAGGAATATAATCAACTTGAGTTGGCCAAGGAGCAGGACAGCCTCCTGCTCCCTGGTCATTTGTGTAGTTCATGTCTTTAAACTTTTTTTTTCTTTTTTCTTTTTTTTTTTTTTTTTTTTAAATCTGTGTCACTAAATCCTAATGGGAGGGGGAGAGAGGAGAAAGCCTCAAAACTAAATGCAAACCACAATAAACAAGTAGCAGAATCTAATAGCAAAATGTCAAGCTTCTCTTGACTGCAAATTAATTCTGCATTCTAACTTTGCTCCTTGGTTCATTAACATTCCGGCTCCTTTTGTGTTGTCTTAGGACTGCGTTTAACTGTAGCATGTCCCAGTTTGTTTCTGCATAGCTTCATTTCAACATGACATTCCAATTGCGGGCAAGAGACTCAGAGAAATGTCCTTTCTCTTTTTTCTTTCGTTCTTTTAATTAACCCCCTAGCACTTTTCTCGTAAAAGGAGTTGTGCCATGAGCTTCAGTAAGGCAAGTTTTCACCCTGTTTCCATTAAGAATGTGGAGAAAGTACATGCCACTATACTGGTACTTTTTTATATATATATATATATATATATATATATATATATAATTGTAGGCATTTAAATCTTTTCAAACTCTTTAAAACTCATTAACATTACTGTGGCACTGTGGTCTCAGTATAAAGACTTAACCTTTTTAAATAGACTCAAGGGGGACTCCACGTCAGCAGCAGTACTAAGCTCATTTTGGAAGATTCTTCCWGTGTCTCCCCACCCCCTGCCCCCAAATGTCATTTGTAGCTAGAAATTAAAAATAATATGAACCATTTTTTAAAATTCAGAAATGAATGTAATTAAATTTAGCGCATGTGAAACCATCATATATTCTTGTTAAGGTAAAGTACAAATTACGTAAATTGTCCAGCTTTGGGGTTACAAGCTGACCAGCTGCAGTAAAAGAAGTCTCCTAATCCCTCGCCCCACGAGGCTTCATGCATTCCTCTGAAGCATTAGAACACAGCTGGAAGCAGACGAGGGTGATCTCTGGCACTTAGTGTAACAATTCCCAGAAAAATATGCAGTTAGCATTTACGGCCACAAAATAAGTACACTTAATGATTTTCTACTTTTTTTTTTTTTTTTCCCCTTGGACAAATGGTATTCCAACAACAACATTTGGCAGACTGCTGTCCGGAGTGTGAGACAGATTATTTCTTTATCCTACAATCTAATGCGAGGGTTGCAGCACAGTTGTTTGCTCTGTTCTGGTTTGTGCACCTCAGTCACCAATACCTAACAGGGCTGTTAATGCAGCCCTGTCACTTCTGCAGGCTACTCCAGTTTTAGTGCCCAGGGGTCTAGACTAAGTACCAAACGCTTCTGCTGGCCTTCTGTCAGGTTTTCATRGGGTGGCTGCTCAAGGTACTAGGCATAGGTACTAGGTATAAAGGCTAGGTACTAGGCTAGGTACTAGGCATAAACTGCACAGCGTATAAGCCCTTTCTCCCCTCTCCTACTAAGCACTCAAGCACAGAGCCAAAGGGACAGATCTCGCTGTGCCTCTGAGTATCTTCTTGGCTTCTTGCCTTCGTGGGAGAGATGCCCCTTCCACCAGTTCTCCTGTAGCATGGTGGCCAGGCACCCTGCCGCGTATTCCTCCCATCAAATTCAGGCACTTAACTGAAGTGSTAAAAGAAGTTTAGGGTAGATTTGAGGGTTTTCTACCAAAAAGAAGTCACAGAACYTCTATCTTCCATTCATGGTCATATGAAAGCAATTGCTGCCATGTGCTTTGGCTATAGTTCCTACCGACCAGTGTGGAAACCAGACCTCGAGCGGAGGCATCACTGAGCCCGTTCTCAGGTGCCATCACTTCAGAACAGGGCAGGAGTTTGGACACAGCCCTGTGGTCCCACTGCAGTCCCGGGCTGCAGTGGAAAGGATTACAAATGTACTAATGTGCACAGCCTGGGATACACAAACATGTTACAAGTTGGGATATTTCTGTTAGAGCTATAACCTTCTGCCCCCAGCAACTGAGGATGGTCACATACCTTCTTATTTTGGGTTATTGTGTAGATATTTCATATGCTTCACTAACATCGTCAACTGAAAATGTGGATTTTTTGCATGGTCAATTAACATGGTCAACTGAAAATGTTGATTTTTTGCATGCATAAAAAAATCACTTAGGTAAACTGAAATATATTCACAGACATATTTACAGTCTTTTTCTTTTTTTCCCCTCACTGCAAGCAATGAAGAGTAAGTAAAATATCAGTTGATAGTATGTAGCTATGGCATTTTAACATTAAAACTTGCCATTTCTTGTAAAGATTTTAACTGGTACAAGTTGTCCTGATTTTTATTTATTTACTCACCTAGAGAAGTAATGATCTAATATTAACAGAAGACAAACAGTGACGTGAATGTCCTTGCTGTAAATTTAAGTAAAGGACGTTCTTGTGCTCTGCTCTTAAGCATACACTCTTTAAACATKCAGGTTTAATCTTTTTATCACCTGAACTACATATAGTTCAAAGGCCCTGCATGGTAAAACCTGTTTGGTCTGCGTTAGGCTGTGCTGGAGAAGAAAATATGCRCATAACCTGACATACGTGTCCCTAGTAATAGTACTTTCAAAGACCATCTTGAGTTTAGTAAAAGTCATAATAATTTAGAACTCAATAAAATTACACCATTAAAAAGTTCAGTGAAAAAGAATTGGCTGCAGCTTGCTGAAATTCGTGTTGCTGAAAATATTTATTTCTTCAGCAGGATTTCAAGGGTTGTGCTTTTATTATTATTAAACATRTGAAATGTGTGAATAATGTTACAACTGTGTTCATGTGAGGGAGGAAGAAAGCAAAGGTGGCAGAGACTGAGAAGTCTAGCTGTTTTACATTGCATATAGATTAAGTCAAGTAAGCTTTTAAAAATGTTCTTCCCTTTAAATTTATAACTGTTATTTCCATTTTTTACCAAGGACTGTAGCAACTCAGTGAGATTTATTACACAGATGACTTCAATTCCTGGAAAAATACTGGAAGAAGTTACTAAAAGTACCTGTAAGCACCTAGAAAAATAAAAGAGGTGAGGGATGGTAAACATATATTTGCCAAGAACAAAATGTGTCAAACCAATTTAATGTTCATCTCTCACAGCGTAAAAGACCTTGTAGGTAATGGACAGGCAGTAGATGTCATATATTTTGGTTTCAGCTGTAGAAATTCGTGTAGGTGGATAGAAAATCATTATTTTATGTATTATATATATATATATAAAAAAAATAAGAGGGTGTTATTAACATTTTATTGTTAATTTTAAAAAGTATGCATTAAGAGTGTGCATACTAAAACTGTAGATGATGCAAATGTGAGAAGTACTGGAAGTGCTTGCAGAAAAAAAAGTGAAGGAAAAGATTAGAAGAAAAAAAWATATAGTGTAATTCAACTGGGAGAGGTACATAGAAAAGGTAAAAAAGACAATGTTTCAACCAAATAGAGAGTACCACCATTTTGTAGAAGTTTAAAATAAACTGAGACTGACTAAAAATCATGGCAGATCATTCAGTTTGCCTTTTTTTTTTTTTCTTTTTTCTTTCTTTTTTTTAATGGATGCATTTAAAGAAGACCTCATGTGCATTATCCATTTTAGCAAATGAGATGTGATTTTTCTGTCTAACCATTTGGGTGAAAGAGTCTATTCAAATAAAAAGGGAAATAATTCCTGTTTGCAAAGAGCAATGTAAAGTTTGCAAATCTTTTGCATAAAACTTTAAAGCTATTTTATATTGCTGTTGCCTAGAGCATCCAATTTCAGCATTGTAACTGAGCGTTTCACACAATCATAAGCTTTTCTTGTATTAAATGGTGAAAATGTGTTGCTTGATCACTAGACAATAACAAAGTAGTAGTTCTGTAATGAGACAACTTTCTTTTCTGTGTAATAATGAAAAAAGCAAATACTTTTGTTAAAAATAGCTTGGCCCTATGCTTAAATACAGTTCTTAAAAAGATGTTTTCTGGTTTTTTGTCTTTATGCCATGGGCACTTCYGGTAGAAGTATATCAACATCTATGTTATTCGTGTGTGTGTGTTTGTATACATACATATATATGTGTGTGTGTGTTAATTATATCCAAGAGCCTCACAGCTTGTCCAAGTCTTTCTTTAACCATTCCTTTATATTGCTYGCTACTTTAGGAAAATGATTTACTCATGTTCATGAAAGGACTGAAATTCAATCCTAATAACCTCATTAAAGAAATTCTATTAAGTCTAGGAAGGCTGTGGGGGTTAAGTGAAGTATTGATGAACAGTTCCTTTTCRCTGTATTTCAGTGTTTCAAAATTATACTTAAATGAAAGCTCAGCAAAATAAATGTTTCCAAAACATGTTTCACTTATAGCAAGAAATATTTCACTTACAGCAAGGAATTTTTTTTTTACATAAATCTGCTGTTTAGTTAGGATGTTAATGTATAGGATGTGCTTCTAGTCAATGCTTTTTATTATTAATGCCAATAATATTTGTTTTACCATCTTTTTCTTGTAAAGATGTTTTATCTTCACTGAAATTATTTTATTTTCTTGAATATGATGAACACTGAATGTGCYCTTAGCATAAATCAAATTTTAATAAGACATAAATAAGTCAGATCTCTGTGGATTTCTTTCTCCTAAAAATCAAGCCTCTTCCTGCAAGGACTTCCTGATAAATCCTACTATTTGAGTTTTATTGTAGCATTTTCAACTTTGTTAATAGCAAGAAGAAMGGAAAACTTTGGGGTTTTGAAGATGATTTATTTTTCCTTTGATACATGCATAAGACAGTGTAAAACTTGTTAGATAAACCAATTCTCTAAGGGATAGTGAAGTGTGTGTTATTGCGCTTTGTATTCTCATTTCCTTGCAGGGGAAAAATAGCTGTAAATTAGCCCTATTTATCCACCTGTCAAAACGCTTGTGTTGTGCTTGGCTGTTTTTTTTTTTTTTTTCATGCATATTCATTTTCATAAACTGAGTCACTGTTCAACTGAATGATGAGCTACCCTTGATAGTTTTTGCATTGATGGCTAAAAGAGCTGAGCTGCAGAACTGCCTTAGCCCCAGTATGGAAATAAGAACTCTTGGCACGTAACGCCTTAGCTACGACATAAAACTATAGGGGGRATTAAAGAACAACCATCAGGCTCCTGTTTATTCTCTCCGAGACTTATGGAAATGGTAAGAATATATCAGTGTTTGTCTTAATTTTTTAAGTGACCAGACTTTGAAATGGTTAAATGAACATGTACCGAGTTTGCCAACCAACTCAATCAGGTAGCTCTGCTTGTCTCACTGGGGTAAAAAGGAGTTCACTTGGGGTATTTTTTGTTGCTGTGAYTATAGAATTGGGCAGAAGTACACAACCTTTGGGGCCTTTAGGTCTGAAACAKAAACAATGGACCTCAAAGGTGAGCACAACTGCACAAGGGTTGGCAAGACTGGGAGCAACTAGACTGTTGCGGAAAGGGTAGTTTGATACCTGTGGGTTCAAATGGAAGAGGAGATGTTTTCTCCCTGGTCAGAAGGATATCAAGGCCACCACAGTTTAAACTATCCCTTTAAAGGAAGACAACTGCTCTGCCAATTGCTTTGACCAAGCTTCGAAAATGTAACGGTGAGTTATATCTGCTCACAGGTACCCACGATTTAYACCAGAGACACTTTGTTGACCACCAGTGGGTTACTGGGTTCAGCTAAAGTGATTTAATGATTTTTCCCATTTAGTGAAACCTAGGATTAGGACTTAGGAGGTGTAACCTCTTGTATCTGAACTCTTGTATGTAGCTTTTCGGTTGGAAAAAGTGTGGGGTCCTCTAGTGGAAAACCTCTCTTTTATCACTGTGTGTATCTGCTGTTCTTTTCCAGCATAAAGTGATTGTGGATTTTGCAGATGTTTGCTTAAAACATGAAGAAAAAATAGATTTCTCTGGTCTTTCAGATGCTGTTGTATTGAAGAGTGTAGTGAGAGAATTAGCTACAAAACCACTTGGTCGGGATCTASTCTAATATTTTTATATTAACTGCTTTTTTTATTTTTATATAGCTACTTTGCTAGCAGCTCCCTTGGGTTAAAGGAGATTGCTGCCATCCTTTTAGTGGGTGCACTATGTGTGCTGTGTGATGTTAGATGACACATACRTTATGGTTTCTTGGCTTTTCTGACTGAGGAGACCTAAGTTTCCCTAAAATCTTTTTCTAAGAGCTGTGCTTTCTTAATGAGAAAGTTATTGATGTCACCTCTTTCAGGGACTGAGGCAAGGCAGAGGACCCGGGCCTGTATTGCAGTATATGCTGCTACTGTCTGCAGGATAGATACAGTGCCTTCTTGCAGAGAGACAACTTGGGGGTTAGTTTGGGGCCTTTTCCTCTACAATGAGAAGTGTTTGCTTTTGTGTGGTCTTTAAAGAAAAGCACACTTCTGTGATGTTGCTCCCTTTGGGCGTGTGTTAAAGATCTTGCAGTTTGAGCTATTGATTTAAGAGGAAACTTGTATTTATTTTGATTACATTGAAACTAAGGATTTTTTAGAAAAGACTTCAAAGAGAAGTACATGAAACAGCCTGAAGAATTATAATTGGCCTGGATTTAGAAACTATATAGCTAAATATCTCATGTGTACGTGGCCACTTCCAGGAAGCTTGTCAGCTYCTTTCTTCAAAGGTGCTGACAATTTCCACCGTGGTACAGTTCAAACAAGCATGCCAACATACAGCAGCTCTGAACCAAGAGAACCCTTCATTAGCACTAACAGCCTGTGCATCAGTGCAGGGACAGTGGCAGCCGTGCAGGCTCAGCCAAAGTCTGGAGGGAATTGTTAACACTCGCTATGTTCATCTTCGTTGCTTCTGAATCGCAGCAGTATATGAAGTAAAATGCCCATTCCTTGTAATTATTCCTTGTAATAGGATTCTGTGACCATCTGTATTACTGGTCCATTTTTGTAAGCTTCTTTGCTAATTGATTTTTGGTGCTTTGTAACTCATGATATATATATATATTTAATGTTCAGGCTATGCTTGCTGAATATGATCACTTGTTTTCATATATAGGGGTACTGAATCAGGAATTTTTCAAGTAAGGCCCATTAGGAAAATCACTTAGTTTTTGTTCCTGAGGTTTATCTAAGGAGTGAGGAAGCATTTTTGCAGCAATATTTTCAGGCACATAGGATAAATTTTATTTTATAATCTTTTATTTTTGTCATCTACTATTGAAGGATTATACAGCATGCATGTGAATCAGATACCCCTCTCTGTAGAAGGAACTCTCCAACTTTGAGGGCCATCTGAATACCTGGTCCCATAACTGCAGGTGAATGAACCTGCAGTTATTTATTAACTCCGAAATGCACCGTAATGCTACCACATATTGCAGTTCTGGTACTTAATGATTTCAGTATGATAGTACACTAGAGCAGCCAGGGCTGTGCTGCCATCCAGAGGGACCTGGACAGACTGGAGGACTGGGCGGYGAGAAACCTCATGAGGTTCAACARGGGCAAGTGCAAGGTCCTGCACTTGGGGAGGAATAACCCTGGACACCAGTACAGATTAGGRRTGGACCTGCTGGAGAGCAGYCCCGCAGAGAGGGACCTGGGTRTCATGGTGGACRACAAGTTGACCATGAGACAGCAGTGTGCCCTGGTGGCCAAGAAGGCCAACGGGATCCTGGGGYGCATTAAGAAAAGCGTCTCCAGCRGGTCGAGGGAAGTGATCATCCCCCTCTACTCAGCCCTGGTGAGGCCACATCTGGAGTACTGCGTCCAGTTCTGGGCTCCCCAGTACAAGAGGGATGTGGAGCTGCTGGAGAGAGTCCAGCGCAGGGCTACGAGGATGATCAGGGGCCTGGAACATCTGCCCTATGAGCAAAGGCTGAGAGAGTTGGGCCTGTTCAGCCTGGAGAAGAGGAGGCTGAGGGGGGACCTGATCAGCGTGTATAAATACCTCAAGGGAGGCAGTGAGGAGGAGGGGGGCGGCCTCTTTTCAGTGGTGGGCAGGGATAGGACTAGAGGAAATGGCTTCAAACTGAAGCATCGGAAGTTCCACAGGAACTTAAGGAAGCATTTCTTCACTGTGAGGGTGACAAAGCACTGGAACAGGYTGCCCAGAGAGGTTGTGGAGTCTCCTTCTTTGGAGATCTTTAAAACCCGCTTGGATGCAGCCCTGTGCCACGTGCTCTAGGTGACCCTGYGTGAGCAGGGGGGTTGGACTCGATGACCTCTGAGGTCCCTTCCAACCTTCGGCATTCTATGATTCTATGATAATAACGGGTAAATCAGACACTTGAGGCTTTATTTCCCCTCACCTGAAATAAACTCAGGCAGCCTCCTGAGTGGTAATAAGGCCAAGCCTACAAAGGAAGCTTCAGAACCAAGCAATGGCACCAAGCATTTTASGCTCCTTTACCTTGGAGAAGAGGCTGTAAATACTGGTAAACAGGAAAGAATAAGAAATATTCTTCCTATAAATAGGAAAATATTTTATTATTTATTATRTTTATATATTTATAAGAAATAAAGCGTGTGCTGGATAGGAGAGCTGTTGAAGTACATGTTCACTTTTCAGTGCCTTTGAACAGTTGAGTAGGAARACGGTGGGGAAAATAAGTCCTGAATCAAACAGTGAATCTCATAACTGCAGCTTGCAGGCGTTTTCAGAAGATGGGGAACTGTTCTGCTGTTGGTGGAAGTTTTGTCCAGGAGATTGGAGAGCCTGATTTCAGTGCTCTGTTTGGCACAGTGATGCTCCAACTCTGCCTGCTGAAAGAGCTGCCATCGGGGATGAGATGTGAGAGAAATGGGGAGAGAAAATGCAGGAGTAGTTTGAATCTATATAACTCTACTGCTTTATTAACCAAATAATATAAAGTACAAGAGCAGTTGGAAGCAGGGATGTGGATGCAAGGCCTTGGAAGCCCTGTTAAGCGAGAGCTGTGACTGCAGCGTTTCAGTCTGCCGTGGGCTGTGGGTCTGTGCCTTGACGAGGTGGATTTTGGCTTCATTCCTGAGGATGCTGTGGATGCAGTGGGAGAAATGGGGAGCCTTCCTTTCCTCTCCCTCCCTCCTTACCACCCCAAAGGCAAGTACAACTTGATGGGATACATGAATTTGAACTCTTTGATGTAGAGGAAGAAGTTGAATTTTGATCTCCTACTCCATCGCAAGTGCAGTTTGTGCAGGATTTTATACGAGTGATGTATGTTACAGGTACCTTGAGAACATCTAGCAGCATGGGGCCCCTTAGGGCACATAGACAAAAAACATCATAGGTTTTGGAAAGTGGGCTTAGTTGCCAAGCCAGCAAAGCCTGACAGAGCTTCATTCAGCAAAGCCTGGGTGGAAAGGGCAAACACAACATCATCTTTAAGAGAGGGGAACGAGGAAGAATCCTGGTGCTATGAGACCGCCTATTTAGCTCATTTTTCAGAAAAGCTTTGGAACTGATAATGAAGWAGTTCTTTGTAAGCAGCCAGATTACAAAGATCTTTAACAAATGCAATCAGAAATTAAGATTAATCAAGAGAACGGTATCCTGTGAGTTTAATTCTCTAGGCTGACAGTTTAACAGTTCTGGTAGATGGAAGAGAAGCAGTAGATATCTCTACACATATACATTAGAAAATCTGTCAAATAGTACAGATATATCAAATGAGATTCTTTGTGAGCCTGACTTTAGTCCAATAATTATACTGTCTTTTCTCTAAATATCTTGAATAAAGGATAGGGACTAGATTTATTCAGTCATATGAGGATCTTTGGAAGACAAGGTTAAATTCTGTGACTATAAAGTCATTCTAGTCATTTCATTTTATTTTTGTCATAGTTTTTTAGAAACAGAYTTTACAGGGTGTTGCTTAGGACAGACTTAATCTATATTTAGATAGGAATAATTAACTGTACAAACATAGGATGGGTAATGACTCGTTAGACATAAGCAATGCAGGGAAAAAAATGTGGGTTAATAGTCAATCTCAGCTTGAACTTGAGTAAACAATATCATAATCAGTGATGTCAAACACCATCTGGAGTGTGTGAGAGGAACTTTGTGTTATCRGGAGAAATTCTGCAGTCTCCTTGAGGCTAGTGAGGTCTCAGCCAGAGTAGTATGTCCATTTTGGGGTGGCTTATCTCAAAAGGGATATGGACCAATTAAGGAGAGTTCAGAGAAAAGGGATGAGAATACTCCAATACTATAAAACATGACTGACGAGAAAAGATTGAAAGAACTGAAATATTTGAATATAGCAAAGATAAAACTAAAGGCAGTCATGATTACAGCTTTCAAATATATGAGTGCTGCCAAGAGATAAAGAATAAATTCATAGTCTTTCACAGGGAGAGCAAGTAGAAGCGGGCTTGAATTACCACAAGAAAGGTTTAGGTTATACATCAGAAAAAATCCTTCCAAGAGGAAGGATGAGCAGGTAGCCAAGAGAGAATGTGAAGTTTGCATTATTTGAGCAGCCCATCTCCATGGTCCCCAGGGCCTGGTGCTTCCCAGCCAGCATGTGCCAAGGCCTTTGATTTTGTAAAATCTGACAGCAGAGGCCCAACAAATTCCAGTCATGCTCTGTTTCTGTGCCTTGTAGCTTCTTCAGTGGGCACGGAGCTGCTCTCTTTTCCTCTGGCTTGTGTAATTCTCAGTGGGATTGTATCAAAAGATGCTCTTAAATATCGGATCCAAAGCCACTTCTCTGCTTGGGCCTGCTTTTGTTGGGAAAATAGATCCCTTTTGGTTTTGTTTTTAAGCAGCAAAGGGCTTCTCTTCAGGTCAGGCTGCTTATCTGAGAGGCACTTGAGTGATAAAAAAAGAAGAATGTGGAATTTATCTTGCAGTCACAGCAGCATCCGGCGCGTTACACAGCCGTCTCCCYGGGCCGCCGGCGCTCGGAGACAAACAAGCCACTATCATGTTGCTATAGACTCCCAATTTAAGCACTGCACATTAAAAGGCATCCACGCAGCCTATTTTTTTCCTCCTTTTGCTCCCTCAGGAGGAAAACAAACCCAGCTATTTTGCAGTCACAAAGGTTCTTGGTCCCCATGGATGGAAGAGCCCCCATGTTTCTCTCCCTTCAGTGGGAAAATGACTTTCAGCACTTGCACTTGGGTGCAAAAAATCCATAGTGCCTATGTTAAAGTAGCTCAAAGCAGGAGCTTCAGCCTATTTTAAGAAAAAAAAATGTAGCACTGTGCTTATAAACAAACAACTGGAAAACCTGACTAATTTCAGTATTTAGCCAGAGTCTTCACTGTTGTTTTTTTAACATATGAGTGAAGTTCCCAAGTATAAGTGCCTTTTAAATCCTGCACAAAATCCAGAATGAATTTCTCACACTTGTCTTCTAAATACATACTTTACTCAAAATTCAATTTGTCACTAGCTTAGCTAATGCTGTCTGTGTCGTAAGCTATGACAGGTAAGAATTGCTTGTCCAGCRCAGACTGCTCAGAAATGGCAGCAAGGCAAGAAGGATGGCTGAAACTTCATCCAGTTTCTGATCTTGCACTGATCTACACTACGTAGCTGAGCCTTTGCTGCAATATCATCCAGTGGTGACATGTAAAGGTACCAGAAATAGTCTAGGATCCAGTCTTTTGGTGTATATGAGCTTTTTTTGTTGTTGTTGTTGTTTTCTTTTTTTTTTTCTTCTTATTTTTTCCTCCAGAAGGGGGTGAATGATGAATGTTCTTTAATTAGCATTGTCTCTTTCACTTAACTTGACCTATGGGTGTTTTCAGAATATAAGACACACTGCTGTTCCTTGGTGTTGCTATTTATCTGAGACCCAGTGACCATCAGTGACCTGCTTTAGTTGCCTTTTATTTTTCTAAATCCAGAAATGGATTTTGCTTTTAAAGGTCTTTCCAATACATAGTCTTAATGCTTAGATTTTTTCATCGTTATGCAAAACTATTTAATTCTGAAAGCTGCAATTCACTTAATGAGATCTGGGATTATACCATGCTGGGTCAATAGCCTTTAATGGAAATATATTTCACGTCTCGTTTATGAGGAGGCTTGTTCAAAAAAAAGAAGTTGGAATGTATGTAATCTGTGAGAGACTGAGATCCGAGTTCTTTGTTTGCAGACAGAATTGAAATATGAATCCTGAGCTGCCATATGGCAAGTGAGAGCCATAATCTYGGAGTACTTGGGGTGGCTTTTACCTTGGGGAAGATCTTGAGTTATGAAAAACATTATGAAAAGCATTATGCCAGCATTAATGCAGTGTCACACATTGGTAGTAATTTATCACTGTTTTTAAACTATATTTTTCTACAATTCATGGAAACTTTCTGATGTTTTGGATTATTTACTGACCTGAACAGGCAGTTGCACTGATGAAAAGCTATTGAATGCAGTTGGTTTGACATATCAATAAAGATGAATTGGAGTACTGTGTGAGTAAATAGGTATAATAAGCCTTACTTTACCGATAAGGCAATATTCGTGGTGGGGACAAAATTCTGAGCAATTTGGCTTGACTTTGACRTCTCAGATTTGGGATCCCAGACTCCCATAGTTTGGAGTGAGAGAGAAGTAAATAAGTGTGCAGCCCTGTGAATATGGTGTGTTGTGAAAATTTGCAGTCATACTTGTAACAAGAATTACGCTAAATAGCTCTCGTTCACAACAAGCGGAAATGTTTGTCCCCTCTTCAGACAGACTAATCCTACATTAAGGGAAAATCTCTTTATCCTGTCACTTTTTTTTTCCTGTTGTCGTAAGATGCTACAAAGCACCTGATGGACACTTTTTTTTATAATTAATTTATTTTTTTTTTCTGGAGAAGCAGTGCATTAACTGTAGGAGATCATTTTGTGTATTGTCTTCCAGGTTAAGCCCTGAGATATCCTCCACCTGATGAGTGGAGCTCTTCATTGCTTAGACKCTGAGGAAATTATGTTAAAACTCAGTTGCACTAATAAAGGTGAATCTCTAAAATGGCATCTTTCTGGTTCTGACTTTAAAGGCTTAAATGTGACTTGGGGCTTTGTTAGAAGTGGATTTCACTGAAAGCTTTGAAGAAAATTCTGGGCTACTATTCAAAGAAGATACAAAGCTGTAAATCTTTCTTTGATGAAGTCCACCACTGTGAGGTTTGACGCTCACGTCCCCCTTGTATTCTGTACACGCATGATGGGTTTCTGATAAAAGTACATGCTGCTCTCATCTGCCTTTGTGTGTGTTTGTGTGTGGTTGTTTTGGAGGGTATGTAATATCTCTATCCATTCTTATTGTGTACCCTGTTCTCAGGGTAGATAATAGAAAGTCTCCTAAAAGTTTTATTGTGTGAATTCAATTGCACATAAAGAGGAGCTTAGCAGCTCATTGCTACAGAAGAAAAAAAAATCTTTTTAATTGGTAGTAGCATTGAGAAATACGTATGCCTACATTTTTGAATAATTTTATGATGTTGTATAGTGTTTAATGTAGTGTTTCCTCTCTTTTTAATACTTAATAAAGATGCAGTAATCAGTTTTGAGTACTTGATATCTGCCAGTTAAAAATTATCCAAATCTTACTTCTTAGGATTTTTGATAAGAACATGTAGGAAATTCTGTGGATTGGGTGACAATGAATTACTACTCTCAGCCTTATGCTCTACATGCCTAAAATTAATGGTGAGATGATGTCATCTCTCCAACCTGGAACATTTCTATAGAGTCTTGTGCTGCCRTTTTCTTTTAAAAAGAGTGGCAAAATAGAGTATTTCTTCAACAGCTCTTTGCTCCTCACCCAGGGCACAGCTTCGGTTATAAGGGAGAGGAACCAAAGCAGCGTTGGTTCCTTGTGGGCAAGAGCATCCCTGTCAGATGCAGAACATGGGAGCTCACGTGCTCTGCGCTTTTGGGGGATCTGGGTGCGTGATGACAGACATTACCCCTCAGCACTTAAGCTGGATTCAGGGCACATGAGTTGAACATCGATCATCTTGACAGCTGGCTTAGCGGAACAGAAAGATTTAGTGCTGCAGCTGGGTGGCTGTTCTCCACGCTTAAGCGCCTGGTGGGTTTTTCTGCCGGGCGTTTGGTGTAAGGCAGCGTCGCAGAGAGGTAAGGGAGGAGGCAGATGGGGGTGGCGGGAGGCTCTCCACCCCGAGCGTAGCCAGATCACTTGTCAGAGAAATAAGAAGGGATTAGGCACCTGGCAGCGTGTGGTAACAGCTGCTGGGTTGTGAGGCTCGGGCAGCTCCCGGGAGGAGGATCGATGGAGGAGAAGTCCTGGGCATCTGGTGCGAGCGCTCAGCGCCTCGGGCTGCAGCCCACCTTCATCCTGGCACCTCAGCAGTAGAGCTGCACTGCCCTTCTTCAAATGTTCTTTCTTGTTCGTGTGTGTCTCCTTATCTGGGTCTCAGTGTACCCGTCCTCACAGTCTTTCTCATGATGGTAGTGGCTTGTGCTAGGGATGACTTCTCAGGCTTTTAAGTAGTATCAGTGTATCAAAACTTTGTTGACGTTTGATCTTGGCAGTTGAATAAAAGGCAGTATCCCAATAGTTCTTCCTACTCTACATTCACTGGACTTATCCCTTTTCCTTTGCGTATCTTCATTTCTTGGTGGTCCGAAAGCAGATAAGATGTTACTCAGCTACTTGTCATTTGGCTTATGGGTCAACCAAAAAAAAAAAAAAAAAAAAAAGGCAAAATTAAGCCAAACTTGACATCTCAAATGCTTTCTGTCATCTGCTTTTTAAAAATAAATTGAAAAAAAAAAAAAGAAAAAGGAAGACAAGTTTCTTTTGCAGGCTCAAAACCTATTTTTAATAGATCTGGAAAAATGTGGGAATTGCAGCTTGACAGTTGCATTTGGTTAGTCTGTGCTGCTACATCCCAAACAGAATAAACCACATAATCTGTGGCTTATTGCCACATAATCTGTGTTACAGTAAAAGGAGCAGTCTGTGTTACTGGAACGAGCAGTCTGCGTTACTAGAATGAACTCTGTTCCAAGCTCTGTCCAGTTATACTGGAACTGACTGAACATTTCAATTTTGATTTTGAAGATGGGAACATCCCTTGTTTCTTACTTGCTTTGTACGAGATTCAACCAGTTCTTACTCAGAGCTGACTGTAGATATGCCAAAAATCTGTTTTGGAAATWATATTCTTCCAAATCACTTCTGATAGTATTAATGCTTGATCCTTTACTGTCATGGCTGTGTGTTTTGTTTATTTTAGGGAATTTACTTTTTTCATTCCTTATTCACACAAATTTGTAACCAGCCTCTGGTGTGCAGTATTGCCCGAGTTGCAGCTGCTGGATTGATGGACTTTGGGCTAGTTTCTGCCAATCATTGATGTGTCTTAGTATTGATTACACTAAATAGAAATGTTTCTCCTGCTAGCTACTTTGTTGCAATTATGCTGTTACCCGTTAGTAACCTACTAATTTGTGAGTACTATTGAAAACCAATCATCTTTCCCACTACTTTCCCATCTACTGCTCTTCACGCAGTTGGAAGAATTTTCTGGGTTTGGAGGGGTAAGAAAAAGTGCTATGAAATGAAGGATAAGAGCAGAATATCCCAGGAGATAGGACACAGACTATTTTAAGAAAATGATCATGTGCTTCAGAAAAAGCTGTCCAGAAAAAAATCCAGGCAATGAAGTGAAGGAACTGCAGTTTGCTTGAGATGTCAAGAGAAGAATAAGGGAGTTTACTGTTCTCATGGTGTCCATTTATTTAAAAAAAAAAAAAAAAAAAGAGAGAGAGAGAGAGAGAAAATAATATTATCTGTTATGATATGATATGCAAGTCCCTGTAGCAAGTCACTACATCTGTATTTCCACTTAAAACTTATACGTAGTCTTTTTATATGTCACTTAAAACATACAGGTGGTCTTTTTATATGTCAGAACTCATACTTGTTTCTCACCTAGAGTTGGTGGATTCAACAAGGCTGTGCTTAGGCCTTTTTCTGCTTAGGCCTCTTTCCCTAGGCCAGAGCCRACTTGCAGGTGGCCTGTGCCATGACGGTTCGGATGTGTGTGGCACGCTGCACCTTCCAAGGAGCAGCAGCAGCTCGGGAAGGATCTGCTGCATGTTCTGCCTGCATTTTTGGTTCTTTGTAAGGGGAAGATTTTATGTATGTAGATTATTAATTCCAAAAACCTTTACTAAAATATTTTGATTTATGAGGCCTGTGATACCAAAATACAGGAGTGTGTTGGATAATATACACAAGATTATAAAGCTTCTGCTATGCAATGAGACAATAATAATAGTGGCTTGTCAGCAAGGGAGATTTGCTGTTTGTTGCAGGCATTGGCCTAGGTTTTAAAATAAATTATTTTTATATTTAAATATAATTTTATTACAGCGGTTTCTGTAACTCAAAACAGCCATAATTTCAATAGGAAAAAAAAACCACACACAAAAAAACAAAACTCAGTAATAACCAAAAAAGAAAGTTCTCGTAAAAGTCATTTTCTGGTGCTGTCAGGCTATTATATCTGGAAATGATCTATTTTGAGTCTCCAACACTGAGCTATACATCTGTATAAACACATTTTCTTTTGTGTTTTGTTTGTTTGCTTTTTCTAAAACTTCATAGTGAATCACGGCRGCTTACTCAAGGTTCTTGACAGCTTCTTGATTCTTCCTTTTTCCCTTCATCATTTGTAGAGTGCCATTTTCACTCCCATTTTGAGCAAAAGTCTGACTTTATCAGAAAGCTTTCTTCCCAGCCGCTTGTCATTCTTGACAAGCCTGAGTCTATTGCTAGCTAACTTCACATGCTTCTGTCAATAGGCTCCATCATTTTTATGCAATGGTAAAAAACAGAATTCCTTYGTGATTTTTGTATTATTTAGTTTTGTAAATTAAGGCAAATAGCTGAACTGTGAAGTTGTATTGCTGTGCACTTGTCAGTGAGATGTTCTAAAACACAATACCGAAATATTCCCTTTGCAACAGCATTGTGCTTCAAGGGGAAATATTTGTACAGGAAATGCTGTAAATCAGTTTGCTGAARTATGACATCCACGATTCCTAAATTCCTCATTCGCAGCTGGGAATTGAGTTTTTATTAATAATAGCTTGTTTGGGAGGTCTATAATAATCTGTCATCRCTGTTCTTCTCCCCACCCTTCCTGTCTGACCCTGTTGTCCTGCTAATCAGTGACTGAGATGCTTTTATTTTCTTGAGTTTTGTCATTGTGGTGGCTCCTCTGGAGCTAGGGCTGAGTTCAGATAATCCATTTCCAATTAGAGCTTCAGACAAGTGCAGAGGAAGACAGCAGGGAGTGATAGAAAATGGCATTTGGARGAATGCAGGAGAAGCAATAAATTTTTAAAGCCCAAGTGGTGATGAAGTGGGAGCACACAGAGAAAGAAATGGCAGCAAAAATACTTCCAGAAACRGGACATWTTTCAAGKTGTAGCATGGTAACAATGGGTCATGTTGTGATGTCCTAAATCCTCCTTTGATTTTTAGGGAGATTCTGTCCACACTGCTTGAAAGCAAACCACTGCTATGTAAGCTGAATAAGTTGTTCATTGGGCAGATTTCCCTGTGTTAGGAACCTACATCCACTACTACCGCATTACTTGCGTTTCCTTGGCAAGTGGGTGAATGTGTTGCATCGTGGTTGCGACCTAGAAGGATGTTTACTTGTGCTTGGCTTTTCGGTGCACCGTAGATTTCACTAATTGAAAATCTYCCCATGATTTCCACGTTCAGGATACGTGTTTAGAGAAATAGTGATTGAGCAAATSGGCACTGCTGACTCCTCAGGATTGGCCTTGCGTGCTCTTGTGTTTAACAGTGCCCATAACTTCAAATCCCGGGCATGTGCTCAGCCCTACAATAGGATGGTGTTGGAAGGCGAGCACAGCTGAGATGTCACCTCCAATTTTCTGCAAGGCCTGAGAGTTTTTACACATTCTTCCCCTTCTTCTCCATCAATAAACTGTATGAATCGCAAGGAAAAGTTGTCTAAGGTCACCCGGTAAAGTTCATGGTTCAGTGACCAGTTTTCCCCAGGCTTTTTACCCTCTGATTTAGGTGCCAGATTGCATGGTCTCATTAAAATGAATGGGAAGCAAGAACTTATAGAGGTCCTATCAAAAACAATTATTTCAATTTGGAAAATTATGCTAGAAAAATGGCACACTTTAACAATAAACAGAGCAATAAACATTGCTTTCCAATACTTTTATTTCAGGATAATGTAATTGATAGTCAAAAAATGAATCTGAAAACTGTTAAAGACTCGGTGCAGTTAAGCATCTTAAAACAGCGATTTAGCTGAGGGTAAATTAAGTAGATTTGTCCTTCCTCCCCTTTTTCATTATCACTGGAGCACTGCATTAAAGAAAGCAATAATTTAGTATGGTGTTTTGAACTTAGTCTGAAGAATTAGTTTAGTCGCAGAGCACATTAACAGAACCTTGTGTGCAAATACTGTGGATCCTTTCAATTAGGACAGTTATTGGTTGCGTTTGTACACAAATCTTAAAGAAAGGCTGAATATACCTGGGTGTGAAGGATACCTTTTAGTAATACTAGTGGTAAGGACTATTTTGATACCTTCTATGTACTAACAACAGTGTCTGTGCAGGACTGGCAAAAACTCTCAAGGGCATTTTTAAAACTCAGGCAGCCTTTGCACAGAAAGAATTTTGAGAAGCTTGGGTATATGGATAGTTTGTTGCTAAATTGCTTCTTGTGAGTCAATAATCCAGATTATCAAACAAAATCAATCAAACCAAGTTTATCAGTTTCTTCCTTTTTCACCCTCGCCTTCATTCCCTGACAGCGTCTCAGGTCAGCCAGGAGGTTTGCAGACCCAGACCTCAAAAAGGACTTATAYATTACTGATATATATTGTCAAAGATGATTGTGGTTGCCTTCTCCCAAAGGCCCAGAGGTGGGTGATGCTGCCTCCTGCGCTGTCTACCCGAGTCCTTGAGAGAGCAGACTTGCTAGCAGAAGGCAACCAGGCCGTGGGACAAGAAAATGGTGCTGTTCCTGCACAGGCCTGCTCGAGTGCATCTGCAAACTGGGAGACACAGGTCTGAACCCCACGGGTGCCTGAAATTATGAGTCTCAGCTGGGATTGTCCTGAGCTTCATAGATGAGGAAGAGCTGCAAGTGCAAAATAGCAACCTCCAAGGACTGAAGTATGTTTTCTGACAAGTTCTAGGGGACTGCTAGATACTCAAGGTGTTGGACTGAAAATTATTTTGTAGAGCTTTGGACAGTATGCCTAAATTTTTTCCTAAATTGCATTTTTGATGCCTGAATGTTTTTTTGGATCTTCTCCTAAATACGGACAGAGCAGTACAACTTGGGTAAAATGAGGCACGCATGAAAAGGACATGTGCRTTGATATGAAGTGTTCTATGTTACAATTTTTTTTTAAGCCTGCAGATAATTTTTTTTTCTCCTCCCTCCCTTTCATTAAACATGTAACTGATATAATGATCTAAAGTTGTAATGAGTATTGCATTTTGCAAATTGGTGAATACTCAGTCACAGATTCTTAGGGGAAGAAAATGTAAAGCATCTCAATGTATTTTATTCATTTATTTGATAAACAAATTAATTTTGTATTAAAGAGTTCCTAGAATGCTAATAAATATTAGGATATAATAAGTTGCAGTAAAGCTTGGGTATTCTTGCTGTATTGTACAATAAATTGCAAATCTCATTGTGTCAGTCTTTAGAAATCCTTTCGAAAAGGAAAGTAGATGGTGATGCAAATTGTCGTCTGTAAACTAAATATTAGCTAGTCAGGTGCTGTTCTGTTTAGATTTTTGAGTTTTATTTTGTGAGATATACCAACTGCATTTTTTACAAATAAATAGTGTTAAAGATTTTCCTTGTCTATTGTATATTAGGTTAAAATGCTGATGTCTTTAGAAGAAGTTATGGGGTTGTAAAATCTGATTCCATTTATATGTAAAGATACAGAAAAGTGCTTTCATTCAGTCTTTTCTTCTGCTCTGCAATTCTTATTTTCAGCAGCGACTCTTCACTATTAAGAAGCAGGAAGATAGGTGATCTGAATGAATATGACATGGCTTTCTGGGTTCSCGGCGCTGCTTGTGGCCTTGATTTCTCTAGCTTGGTCATGACTTTTCTATTGAATTCTCATCTCTCCCTGAAGTGATAATTTTCACAGCAGCTGTCACACCCTTTTGAGGTGACGTGATTGCCAGAAACACAGCCGTTCTTCTCTCTGATATTTGCAGGACTGGGTGCTGGAGGTGTCTTTCTGCCCAGGTACCACAAAACCTGTGCGTTTGCCGCAAGGTCAATGAGGAGTATTCATTTGCATGTGCTTATTTTATAAAGGACTTCTGCGGTGTTATTAGTACAGAAATGTAGTGTAGAGCACATCCTAGCTGAGCTGCTGGGGTTCCTTAGCAATTGGTGTGTTCTCCCCTCGTTCTTCCTTCACCCCAGCACSGAGAGTCTAGTTACTGTAATGCTGTGGTGCAGAGTTTCAGGGCAAATCCGTATCGACTCCTTAGTGTCCGTGTTATTGCAACTTGACACCAGGTATGAGAAGTGTAATCCCTCCRTTAGCTCCACAAAGGTATCTGTGTGCGATGAAGGTGTTGACGGGAAACTCCTCTGAAGCCCCCCGGAGGACAGTCTGTAGCTCTGCTTTTTAGACTCTGGGCTGGGACTCACCTGGAAGGCAGCAGGAATTGAATCCCACGTGTTGTTGTTGCTTATATTTGAAGAAGATTTTCTTTTTCCAGTTTTATTTGCTTAGTAGTATCTTTATCGTACTGTGTACTGTGTTAAATGTTTACAGTTCCTTTTTGAAAGTAAATATTGATTCGATGTTGCTTTATGGTTTGAAGTAAAGGTAATACTATGGTATGCTTATGGTGTAAGTAATGTAATACCATAACATTCAGTAAAACACAGAGTTTTTTGAGGTAACATACTGTAGATGCCTTTAGGTGAAACACTGAGATACCATTGTGTGTTTCTTCCCATCTTGGAATTAAAGAGAAATGTATAAAGCCAGTGTAGGATCAGGTGAGTCCAGTGGTGGATGCCACATAGTCAGAAATCCTGCTTCTAGCACAATTGAAGCTTCCTGAAAACTGATAACTGAGTGGAGACTGCTAGCAATATATTTTTAAAGACATGTTTTAAAGACATTTAAAAATTTATGATATATATGTTTATATATATATATATACACATCAACATTTTCACATAGCCACTTAGTTTATATTTTAACATCTGACTGAAGTATGGTCTTGGCTCTCTTGTTTATATTTCAACATCTGACTAAAGTATGGTCTTGGCACTCTTGTTTAGAGTCAGAGAAGAACAAGGAGAGGGGAAGAAGAAGGTACTTTACCAACTGGAAGTAGGTGCAGGTTTTGTTTGCTTTATTCCCAATGTCCAGTCCTTTTACATGGGAGAGAGTAAGTCAACAAGAAGCCCTCAGAACTATGAAGGAATGTAGGGTGGCCAGTTACAATTATCACTCACTTCTTTGACAGTAATATGAATAGTTATCCTGTAGATAACCGGTATGTCATTCCCATCCCTTGAGGAGAGAGCTGTGTGGTGACAAGGAGGTGAAAAGTAATAAATATGATGTCTGTATGTAAGAGGAAAAAAAAATACATTAATGGTGTAGTCATTTTACCTCTGTGCAGTTTGAATTGCAGATTTGAGTTTGATATTTGGAAGACTAATACCAAAGCAGTGATGAAACAGCCTCAGAGCACCTGCCTTGGGTTACCGCTCTGTGGGTAGCGTAGATGCAGTGGWGAGCTAAGGCTTTTGGCCAGCTAAACCAGTGTTTTAAAATTCCTGTTGGTCTGTCTAGCAGTAATTTTATTTGCAGGTGTTTTCGGAGCTTCCTTGAGGGGACAGCATATGTGTCCTGCAGAAACCGAGCTCTGGTTGTACATTCCTACGATGCCAGGGAGAGGCTTGAACAGCCCTGACCCTCCTCCACAGGGTCTGACCCCAAGCTCTGCATGCCCTTAGTGAGGCATTTGCACTCCAGAGCTCTCCACGAAGGCTAGAAATGTCCATATGTTTACAAAAAGGACATGGACACTGGCTGCTGAATGAGTGGCTGGACTGTTGCAATCTTTGGGTTAACTTCTGCACTGGSGTGTGCTGGTGAGAAAATCCCTTTGTGCAAGCGGGCAGTTTGCAGACAAGAGATGGGATTTCTCCCCTCAGGACATGCCTAACCTTAGCAGACTGGAGGATTAGCCTCCCCTCCTCAATACTAATCATTCCCCTTTGTCCAGCCCTTGCAGGGGTAATTGCTTTGGCTCAATCAAACTTTAATTAAATCGTTATTGATAATCTGCCTTCCAATGAAACACTTCCTCGCATTTGTTAACATGAGGTCTAATGATGTTACTTCTTACCCAAATAAGATGAAACTTTAACAGAAAATAATATTTACCCCAGTCTTTTTACTTTACTGTGGGGTGTTGGTGGTGGGTGTTTGTCCTGTTAGCTTCTGTGTGAACAGGTGACAGGTGACTGGTTTTCTTTCTCGTACAAAAAGTACAAGGTGATATGCAAGGATGTCCAAGGATGGCGTGCAATGAAGATGTCTATATGGAGATGATGAACAGTTGACAGCAAGATAACTTATCAGTTGCCTAACAACTGTAGCTGAGCAAAACTCAGTGTTTTTATTTCTCCTGAGCCTATTTAACACTTTCTCCTTATTTATTTATTTATTTATTTATTTTTAATGGAAGGATTACAAAATGCAATTTTTGCTTCATGTTTTGCTTGGAAAAAAATGTAGATCCTAATCCTCATCTAACCCTAAGTAAAACCTACTTCGTCTTAACCGAATTTCTGCAGAAATGCATATTCAAAATGTTTTTAAAGAAAGACCACTGAGGCTAGCTCCACTTAGATTACATCAGAAATATTTTTTTCTATCTTACTCTTTTTTTGTAATAAGCATGTCTTCTGTTTTGAATTTATAATGTGTAGAGATATTCTAAAGTGTTTCAGTTTGATTTCTTTCAATTCAATTTCATTTGATTTGCTGAAAGTAATAGATAAATTGGGAGATTTTTAAAATGGGGTAAATTCAGTATGACTTCAGGTTTGTGACATTAAACATTTTAATAATGCAAGTATTTGCATGTTTTTAAATCTCTTTTTTATTTTTGTATGTGATTAAGAGAACATAAGGAAATACCTAAGTTGTTTATCCTTCTAAATACTGCCAACATCTCTATATGGATATCAGAAAGATGTTGGGATCGCAGAAGAAATCTGTTAATTACTGAAAGTGGTCAGACATTTGTCTGGATTTTGGATCACATCAGAGAGCATCCCCACTAGATATGTGCTTAAAGTAATATGTGTTTCTTGGTGGAGAGATATGGAAAGGTGCTAATGAAGGACAAGRTTTTTGTATTAGATGTTACTGTATATGCTAGTTTTAATATCAGAAACATCCTTTGAAGATAAGGAAACTTATTATTGACTAGTCTTATGATATGAGCTTTGCTAAGTCTTTCAACAAATGTACCATCAGCTACCTTAGCTGRCTGTAGTTGGGTAAAGTGCGACTTGTCCTAGTCCAGTATTTCCTGGGCTGGCTTTGAAAATGCAGCCTGTTTGGGACATCATCCCTATTTGCCTTTGCAGTGGTTTTGAGCAGTTAATTTCTGTATAGACTTTGGAGTTTTATTCTCAGGATGAAAAATGATTCTTACTTCTGAACAACCAAGTAACAGTAGTAGATTGATTGTGAGCTTGATGGAGCTAATGAACTTAATGACAATTTGACTAGGAAACAGCAAGTGCTGATGCTGCAAGAGAATGTTTTTGTAGCACCACGTTAAGCTTCTTCCAAACCACATGCGTGAAGGAGTGATTTGGTTAAGCGCCGTTTTCCAAGAGCATCCTGTGGTCTCCGGTGTGTAATACACGTCGGGAGGGAACAGATGGGCTGGCTGCAAGCGGCTTTTATTCAGAATCATGCAAGAGCTTTCACAAGCAGGGCAGTTGTGTCTGGGACAAGAAGSCACAAGCGCTTGCTAGCCTGGGACACCGGTGCTGCTGCCTTTCGTGTGATCGCTTGTGCTTGTGTTGATTGTAGAAATTTTTCCCAATTGCTATTTTAAAAGGCATATTTTTAATCTGGGAGATGGTTTTCCTCTTTGACCTTCATCTTTGCATGAAGGTCTAAATTTTCTGATTGCCCCCATGCCTGAGGGAASTCTCCATGTGAACAGACTTATTCTAGCACCTATCTAGCGGAGCAGGTGGGGATTTTCCTTGCCACTCTAAGAGTCTCATGCAAACATGTTGGATATAGCAGGGACAGTTTCTGCTCTCTTTTCTCCACCTGTAATCAGCAGAAATCGTTGCTCCATGTTCTAGTGTGCTTTTTGTGGTCCCTTTTTCATTATTGACRTAACCGAGGCATACTTTACATTGAAGTGGTGCTCCATGCGGTCAGAATATTGTACAAATCATTAGCAGTCCTTGTCATTCCCTCTTGATTTTCCARTGAGGTGGCCATTGCCCTCGTGTTCTTTGCAGGTGGGGAGGCGAACAGGGAAGTGAAGAGGTTCTTATCATAATTCACTAGCAGAAAGTCAGGGAGTGAAAACGCCAGGACGAGAACTGGATTGTCACTAGGGTGCAATTTTAACTGCTAAACCGTGTTGCCTTTTCGGGAAGAGAAGTAAGAAAGGATTTAATGAGAAGCGTAGTGTGTCGGGAAGCTGCTGCAAAGGGAAGTGAGATGACATTTATTGAAATGCGCACAGGGCGGCTGTATTCCTTTGCCGGGAAAGTCTGAGCATTAAATATTCAGCCACATTTCTAATGATTCCCATCTCATTATGGGCACTGCGCTGTTTATCTGTTTGGAGCTGTACCTCTGTAAGTGGAATGGCAGCTTTTACTTTCAACACTTTCTTTTCTCATATTCTGCTCATACAGGGCATATGTCAAGCACAGTTGTCAAATTTCTTCAGTTCCATGTCAATGTAGGGTTAGTGTTTATTTTTCTGCCTGGCCTCACCCAGTGGGTAACTAGTTTCCAGTTAGATTGGTTGGAAGTTATTTATTTCGGATGTAGAGAGATTCTCTTTTTAAGTAAGATGTCTAGTTGCATTCCAGATATGGCACAGTATGTTTTTTTTTCCAGTGATGTGTATGTAAGCGAGAGATAGGTAAAGAAGGATGAGGTGTGACTTTAGAGTAATGCAGTTATGGATTTTGGACTACTAAAGTATGAAATTAATTTTTCTCAAACTGTGGAAAATGACTTTGAATAATTTCCTTCTACTGTCTGCAGATGTTCTATATAAATCTTAACCCAGGACATTCTAAATAATTAATCTCACCTCATCTAGCTATACRAAGAAGTCATTTTTATTGTCTCAATAATAGAAAACAATTGTATCTGTCCAAAAGGAGAACTATTCAGTCTTCTTCACTTCTGTCCTAGTAGCTCATGTTCATTTACTTATTGTTTTGACTGTTTTCAGTCTTGTCCCTTAAGCCCTTCTGCCCAGTTTACATTTTCCCTCTTTTCCTCTAAAGCACTTGAAACATGAAGCACATGTGGTTTACTTTGGACTCAGCCAAAATGCTTTGGATTTCTTTGTGATTTCATATTTCTAGCTAAAACCAGTTCAGGAAAAAAATGCATGGATGTGAGCAGAAGTAGTGGTCCAACATCGAACTGGAAATGGACTACGGAACGGATATCATGTTTGTGGTCTAAAAGCAAATTAAGCCCAGAAAAATAAAAAATGACTATTATCTTTTTGCATTTCCAAAAATCATTCAATGCTATAATGACAAAAGCCTCCTAAATAATAATAGTGTCAGAAACTGGTTATCTTATTTTTTTCCTCTTTAACAGAAAGTGCAGATATTTTGCCATTAATGTGATATCTCATTTTGTGTAAACTATACCCTTTTTACTATAGAGACAAACTATGCCATGTATAAYGATAGCTTAGCATAATTGCTTCCCATCTAGTCTATTTGAGATTCTCTGTTATTAATGTCTGACATATTTATGTCCCATYGTAATTTGGTCAATACTGCTTACAAGTATTAGCAGATTTCTAGAATCTGTGTAATGTACCTTTTTGTTAAAGAAAAACCTCTCAAGTGAGTACATATTAAAAAGAAAAAGCTGTACGGTAATATAAGACTGTGCACAGAGCTTCAGTTTCCTGCGGCAGAAAGTCCTAAAGACTTTGTAAGGTGAAATTTTATTGAAAAAAGAAAACCTGTCTGAATTTCTTCCCAATCCCCATACGCCATTTGTCTTTAATTGTCAGAAAATACTGCACCCAAGTCTTTAAAAGCTTGAATGTGTGTGAAAAGTCAAGTAAGGATATAAAATAAATAAGCCCTTGGAGGTACTCTAGTTTAGCATTTCAAAGCCAAAACCAGAATTGTCTAAAACTGTGACCATGGATTTGTCCCAGGAAAGCATCTCATGCCGTGACTCAGGACCRTCAATACTGCCAAATTTCTTTTATATTCTCAGGAATCTTTTGATTGRTTTGACTTGACCAAATTTAAGAATAGTATCTGAAATCAGGATCTATAGACACCGGTATGTTTGTTAGGATACTGGTCACATTTGTTTTGTCAGCTGCTCAGGACTGGAACTTGCTTCTACCCTGTTTGTGATTCAGCATTTAACTTGCAGATTATAGATTGAGGTTTTGCTGTAAGAAAAGCTCTTTGTTATTCTGTGTATTTATCCTTGTGTTCTTGTTCTTTGTGGATCTTCTAGAGAGGATCCAGCCACAAAGCAACAAAGATGATTAAGGGACAAGAGCATCTCTCGTATGAGGAGAGACCAAGTGAGCTGGGCCTGTTTAGCCTGGAGAAGAGAAGGCTGAGAGAGGATCTGATCAATATGGAGAAATACCTGAGGGGAGAATGSAGGCAAGATGGGACCAAGCTCTTCTCAGCGGTGRCCAGTGACAGGACAAGGGGCAATGGGTACAAGTTGMAACACAGGCAGTTCCATCTCCATGTGAGGAGGAACTTCTTTCCTGTGAGGGTGACAGAGCCCTGGCACAGGCTGCCCAGGGAGGYTGTGGAGTCTCCTTCTCTGGAGATCTTCCMAACCCGCCTGGATGCCGCCCTGTGCCCCGTGCTCTGGGTGTCCCTGCTGGAGCAGGARSTTGGACTAGATGATCTCTAGAGGTCCCTTCCAACCTCAGCCATTCTGTGATTCTCTGTGTGATTTTGTTCTAATCCGATCAGAAATGGGAATCAGAAATGCAGGTCCTCCGTCAGAGGAAATTTTAGAGCAGTGTTTTCCTGGCAGAACCACTTAACTATTATGTAACTGTCTCCTGAAGAAATTTCAAAATTTCCTGAAATAATCCATCACTGAAAGGGAGGGAAGACTCTTATTCATAGTAGTCCTGTGGCAAGAGCTTGCAAAAGCAGATGAACTCTTCTGCTCTTCTTGCAAAGGTGCTTTATTTTCCTACAAGTGTTTGTTTCTTTTCAAATCTGGCCTCTATTTGAAAGTTTGCTTTATAGAATTGATATTTTTAGCAAGTAAACTCAAAATGGCATGTTTAATGTATATCACAGGCATCTGTTTTTCTCTGATACTGAGTCCTGCTAGAGTGTTTTAAAGCCATTCAAGTATGAGATGGCTGTAAATGTTTTCAGTCATTGGGCGGTTGAATGCTGAGTTTTCATACTGAACCTGAAGAGTTTAGCAATGTAGAGCACAAAGTGATAACACTTACAGAGCAGAATCAGTGTTTTTCTTTGTGCCTTTTAAAGTAAGTAGCAGGTAATTTTTAATTTAGCCAAATGTCTTTGGGTTAAGGATTCCTACTGGTGGCTTGCAAAAAAATAGACAGAAAGGAGAAAGTGGGAAAAGGGCTTTACCCTGGAACTTGATTACTTAAAGTGAAAGAGAATCTACTATTTAAAAAACCTTCATTACATAATCACAGTAGATACACCACTGAGTGACCATGTTTGAGTTTTATTTATTTTTTTCTTTCATCTTAATTAACCATATCAAGGAGAAGTATTAAAAGGGACTAAACGGCTTACAGGAGCATATACCGGTGAAAATGATGCACTTAGTTATCTTTGAAAACCTCGTCTCCCGTGTTTACTGTTATCTGTGATGATGATGATGTACTGTACAAACTCATAAGGCAAAAAGTGATATAATAAAAATCAAACACTGATGCTTTTGATAAAATACTCCTTTTTGTAGCATAGACACTGCTTTAAAGTATTACAGATAAAATGGGTTGATGGAACGGCAATTAGCCTTAAACTTTTGTCCTTTCTATGAGGCTTAATGTAACACTCTGTGCTGGTTGTAAGTAAAACCAGAAATAACAGGGATAMTTTAAACAACCAGAGGAGCCAGAATGTCTGTAAATAATCTGGTGAATGGAAGTGACCTTGACTGCAGGTTTGGTTTGCTGTATGGTCTTAAGTAAAAGAGAATCCTGTGCTTTACCTTGCTTTGTTGTATGAGTGTCTAATTCCTCTCGAAGGCTGTGGGAATCCTCCCATAACCTCTGCTGGGTTTTGCACAGGTTTCAGAGTGCAGAAGCTAAATTTCCCATGGTTGTTATGAAGGCTGATAAGTTACTGTAGTTACTGCAGTACATAGAAAATGAAAGGAAATCCACTACTCGGTGAATATGTTGAATACAGGAGCAGCTTTAGTTCAGATGTAGAGAAAGGAGAGTGAAAGTTTGGGAGTGTGACCACATCATGGGAGTCGGAAACATGTAGCACCGTGAGGAGCCTCTTTGATCTACCCTGTTCAATAAAATCACATAGTTTTGAGATAAACGTTCCAAAAATTTCATTAACAGCACCTTGCAAGAAGATAATCAATTTGTGCTCACTGCCTACCTATGAACGTAGTCTTATATTCTTCAATAAGAATGAGCAGTTTCTTTGTAATGAAAAAAAAATAGTAAACTATCTTACTGGACTATGCTGAATGTTATGGATTCGAGGTGAAAGTATCYGTTTTGGGGTTCTATTACCTGTATCTAGCCAAGCTAGTGATACAAAGATATAGGTATGTTTTCTGTAAGTTATTTCAGGTAGGTGGGAGAGCTGCTTATTTGCAGGTATGTTTAAAAAMCAGTTATAACTAATGTGACATAATGGAATGACATACTAGCAGACCAGCTCTCATAAAACACATTTTTTTGCATAAGTTAAGTAAGGACAACCCTATTCTATTTGGTATTAATATGTCACCTTGAATCTCAAGGCTCCCCTTGCGAGAAGGAGCCAGAAAGGTCAGATGATGAACACGAGCAGCTGGCCCTCAAGCTCTGCCTGTGCCGGGTGATGCCCCGTTTGGAAGAGTGCAGCCCCTTCGTGCTGCTCTGGGCTTGTAGAACGGTCCCTGTGCGCGTGTTAGGAGAGCAAGAAGTGACACGTTAATTTTCAGTCACTACAGAGCAGCTCCAGAGATGCTTGACTTCCCTGCTGCCTTTGCCTCTTCCACACGCAGGTTTACTCGAGTGCCTGTAGTGCCAAAAGAATTCATTGTTTAAACAATACTAAAATACAAATTCCAAGCTTTTGCTTGGAAGGGGAAGTACTGTTCAGCCATGCACTAAGCCATGAAGTGCTTATTTTTTTGTTGTACTTACTAAAACAAACCAAAAAATAATGTTGCTGAAAGGCTATTCACTTATTTTGTTACCCAGCATTTCTTTGTGTCGCTTGTTCATTAAAGTGCAGTTGAGATCAGGGAAGATAGTGAAGTTTTGAGGTAGAATGGGGGACAGCTGCAAGGTATGTTTTACAGCCAGAGAGGATTGCTTATCAGCTGCATTACTAAGAGCTGGTGGGTACCTTCTTTCTCTGCACASATTTTTGTAGAATAATATAAGGAAGACCCAAGATGCTATGAAGCACACGTTGAATCTTGGCTCTTGAACCAGAAATGCYCCAGAAGTGAACTGAGATGCAGACAGGATGCGCTGAAGTGCTGTAATAAACAAACATATTTGGCTGTGGGTACCATGAATATGCGTATGAATATGCGGATAGCCATGAATATGCATAAGAATATGTGGATATCTATGAATAATGTAGCCCTGTGTGGCGGCCAGTGGGGCCAGCTAAGAGCAACGTGAGCTACTTGCTGTCCCTGGGAGATGTTTGCAGCTGCATTTAATGCTTAAGCAGCGCTTTCCCAAATGTTGAGCTCAGTTATTGGAGCCTTCTAACTTAAAGGCTTCTGGTGCCTTAAAATGGAAGAGCTAGAAACCAAAAACTCCATCTCCCCTGTCTGTATCCAGCGCTGCAATAAGAGAGAACAAATAAAATCAGAGGACAGAAACTTCCCCTTCATCCCTTAGAAAAATACCCTAGGACAGCAGCACTTAAACTGAAGCAAAAGAAGACATGCATCTTCTTAAACCTGAGTTTTGCCAAATGTGAATTGTTATGAATGCAACATGGACCAGCTCACGCACAGAACAGCCGAGCAAGAACCAGAGCTGCTATCAGATCGATCACAACAGCAGGTAAAAGTATTTTCAGCATGACAGTAATAAACTAAACAAGAATCCTTGCAAGCCAAGATGCGAGTTGGCCCTGCTGTTTTTTGTAAAAGGGCCAGTAATGTGTGCATAAAGTATGGACAAGGTGCAAGCAATCTGTGTGAAACCTGCAGAATATAGAGTCTGTAGTTTGCAAAGTCTGTGAAAGAGCAGCTCAAAATGTATTCTTAAGTGCAAGGAAAGAAGTTGGTAGCAGATTCTGGTGGTCTGAAGCAGGATCCCTCGGTGATTCTGTGATTCCTTTTGAGGCAGAGGAGCTAAGAGTTGGTTAATGTACAAAACATTGGACAAACACTGTCTTAAACAAGGGCATAATCTAATCAGGTGCAAATTAGACAGTGATGGTTTGAAGCAAATCATGCCATTCAATATGTTTTAGCTGTGCATTATTGCTAACAGCTGTGTGGGCAGCAGAAATGAAGCACAAATACCACAACAGTGTGAACAGCCCGTGTGTATGTCTCCAATGGAGCCTCTCAAGGTGACCAGTATTTCCTAATATAAGGTTTAAGTTTTAGAGGTTTTTTAATAACCCTGCCTTGCTGTAGCTTGGCCAAGTTTATACTGAACTTTTCTATCACCCATCTGCTATATAATTGTTTTAATTTACTATGAAAGTTCTAGCAGTATTTTCTAATACTTGGCAGTAGATGACATTTGAAGACCAAGAGTTTGATGAATGGAAGTGGTATATGACAGTGAATGAAGGCAGTAGAAGGAAGAGGTCATGTCCTCAAAGGCTAATATATAAGATTATAAACCCAAGATGTTAAATAAGGTTTCACAGGCATGCCAGTGTGAACTTTGGCAACTAGAGCTCCAGCATTTCTTGTCCATGCTCGTGGGATAGCACTGCTGGAGTCTGTGTGGTCCCATATGTAGTCACTTCAGGATTTCTCTGTAACGTGGAAACAGTCAGTTATTGCTGTGCCATGTTCCCCAGGCATAYGAGCTGTGGAAGTCTTGACGGAGTCAGACATGATGTTGTAAATAAAAGGTGCKTGATATACTCGAAATATACCCATGRGGTTTGGGGGGGTTTTGTGTGTGTGTTTGGTTGGGTTTGTTTTTGTTTTTTGAGTCCTTATCTAAAGATAGCACACTATGCAGCATTACGTAAAGTGACTTTTAAATAAAATATCTGGTATGTCTTCGTGCTGAAGAATGTGTCTGTCCCTTGCTGTGCACATGCCAGCGTTACACACGTGTGGCAGCCTCTAGCTTCAGCAGCAGTGCCTCCGGGTTCCTTGGGTCTGATCCTAGGGCGAGCSGTCTCTCACCGTGAGCAGAGGTGCAGAATTGGTTCCTTAGCAGCACAGTGAGCAGGCAGAAAGTCTTTTAGTGTAATTGGAGATGTTGGTTCTTTCCTCTGATCTCAAGCAAATTTGGTTAAAGCCAGTAGGAAGAGAAAATGGAGAGAATAAACACTAAGGTAGGACATCAAGGTTTTTGCTTCTCTTGCTATTGGGTAAAAGAAGTTCTAATACCTGTGGCGCAGCACGATGCAAATAAAGCAATGCACAAGCTGAATAAAGCAATCCATTAGCGATACGGTTGACACAGCRGTCTGAAATGTGCTCAGTGGTGACACGTGTCACCTCCCCTTCCAGGAAGGCTGGATGTGCAGCTCCATTGTGCCATGTTGCACTGGCCAGCAATCAACCTAGGGCTGGTGTTGGTTGACGAGATCAAGTGGTTCAGTTACGAGTGCTGGAGAAAATACAATGTAAGCTGTATTTCCACTAGAAGAATGTACAGACATTTTTCTGTGAAGTGCAATATGTTTCATTTTATAAATCCATACTACTACCCAGTCCAACATCCTTGCTGTTTAATTTCTTATTATTTTCTATTCCCAGAATGTTCTTATTTTTTTTTCCTTTCCCTCTCCCAAACATGTGTGGGACCAGAAGACTATATTTTTGCTTCAGCAACAATCTCCAGTGACTCACTCTTATTTTCAGAACATGTAGGTACAAACAGAACTCAGAGAGCAAAACTCTCATCTATATTTATAGTGGTGATGAAAATTCAGTCTTTGCTCCTATAAACATCCAGATACACATCTGCATCTATTTGCATTCATAATTACACATGTAACTTTTCTTTAATTAGGTMATTTATAATTTTGTTTACTCTGTCACTAGCAGAATGGTCATTCAYCATCTTACTATTTAGAGAACAGGCTTGATAGTATGTCCATTTGTATAATATAGCGAGCTAGTTTATGATGACGAAAAAGAAAGGAAAAGAGAAAACTCCTTCCTGGGGTTTTTTGGATGATTTTTTTTTTCTCCCCTCATGTGAAAATGTGCAGAAAAGTATCTTTGTGAAGCTATAGACAAGCTGAAAGAAAACTAGAATGAAACTGAAAATAAGAAAGCTAAAATCTGTTTTTTTATTTTTTTTCTTTAAATATTTTTAAAAGGCTTAAACAGTATTTTATAAGAACATTTCTTCATGGAAATTCTGGAAACTTTTCCTGGAAACTCTGGAAACTTTTTTTTTTTCCCCCCCCCCTTTAACAAGTCAGCAAGCTGCCAGATTGGCGTTTTGCTTTATTTTCAAGGCAAAGTAATTTGGCTTCTAAATTGCATTAAGGTATTTACAGTGTTACAAGGAGCTCATAACATGTCTTAATTTTCAAAATGTGAATCATACTGTATTTTGAAGGCACTAATATTCTTCTCATATTAAAAGGTCTCTGAGGTGCAAAGGGAACTGAGTTAAGTGTTAAATAATTTCTCATATTGAAAATATTCATAGATTTAATTTTATTTTAGCCAAGTTGCACAAAGACATTTTTAGTTGACTGCAGATTTCTTTCCTTCAGTAGTTTTCCAATCATTTTCCTTTAGAATATGCTGAAGCATCTTGGACGTCTTGCCCAGTCTAATTTCTTACTCCAGAACCAATCATTATACAAATCCCACATGAAATTTGCTCTCTGCCGGCTTTTGAATTAGTGCTATTTCTCAACTTGCCCGATGTCAGATATTTGACGTAATTGTGATTGATGGTGATCTTTGCAGGAAATCATTTTTACAGCAGAATTAGAAATGAGAAAGGGCAGCAAAAATGATACCAGTCCCCAGTAACTCAGCAAAGGGGGTGCCAAAGTTGTTACCGTTCATGAAGCTGAGTGGAGGTTTTCTGTTTGAAGGTGGATCCTGACCAGCAGAGTAATGCAGCCTTAATCAGGGTCACGGATGGTTAAGGTTGGAAGGGACCTCTAGAGATCACCTAGTCCAAGCCCCTGCTCCAGCACGGGGCACAGAGCGGCATCCAGGYGGGTTTGGAAGATCTCCAGGGAAGGAGATCTCCCTGGACTCCCTGGGCAGCCTCCCTGGGCAGCCTGTTCCAGGGCTCTGTCTCCCTCACAGGAAAGAAGTTCCTCCTCACCTGGAGATGGAACTGSCTGTGTTTCAGCTTGTACCTATTTTCCCTTGTCCTGTCACTGGCCACCACTGAGAAGAGCTTGGCCCCTTCCTCCCTACATTCCCCCTTCATGAACATATACATGTTAATCACATCCCCTCTCAGCCTTCTCTTYTCCAAGCTGAGCAGACCCAACTCACTCAGTCCCTTCTCATATGAGAGATGTTCCACGATGAGATGTTGATCTCATAGCAGATATAACATRGCGTAGTCTCTCTATGGAGAGTACAGAATATCTTAATTTTCATCATTCATTTGCATCCTTCATGTATCTCTGAGGGGCAACGATAATGTGCCAAAGTTGGTGCTGTGCTCTGGGGACTGCTGACTGATTTCATGGCTTATGCACACTCTATGTATAAATTTCCTTTTCAAATTTATGGAGAAGTTATGTTTTATGATTTTTTACATCTATTTCAAAAACACACTCGGACCAAATTTCACACTTCTTTACTACCTCTTTTTGTGAACACCTGTGTAGATAGAATCTTATTTTTATTTCTTCAATACTTTTTTCCATAACTTTGATTAAAAATGAGAAATGGCAGTGAATTCTTCTCTCAGGATATAGCTGCAATATTTGGTAGTAATCATGTAATCTGTCTGATTACATAGGC
Source organism: Nothoprocta perdicaria (assembly GCF_003342845.1). Lineage (NCBI taxonomy): Eukaryota > Metazoa > Chordata > Aves > Tinamiformes > Tinamidae > Nothoprocta > Nothoprocta perdicaria. The sequence goes on along the minus strand of NW_020454538.1, from coordinate 5,835,347 downwards.
TGATTACAAAAGCAGGTGCTCAGATTGATTACATAAAACAGCTTCCCTTCTGCAAATAACTGTCATTAAGAGGCGAAATGTGCTCTCATGCTAGTTTAATTCCAAAGTCACTCCATAAAAATTAATGGAAATTCTTTGGATTGCAACCAAGATACGGTGTTTAGCGAGCAATACAGATGGCAAGCTGACAGCCATACGTATCTGGCATCTTTCCATGAGAGTTTGTTTGCCAGGTGTTCTCCTACAGCCAGTTGGACTGTTTGGGGACAATTGTCCAGACACCTTTAGTTGCAGTCAGATTAGAGAAGGGAACTATATAAGGGAACTGCTTTTATAGGCTCATTTACATGAGTGAGAAATTCAGCCCTGGATGATGTACACCAAGTAGTTCATTGTGTTGGTGTCATTAATGGGAGTGAAAAATCACTTGGAAATAATCCACGGGCAAAAAATATAACATACTTAAGAACACCATTTATTTCTCACAGCTATTGCTGCTATTTCTAATGTACGTAGCGCTCTTCCTTGACAGCTGTAGGTCTTTTATCAGTTGAAATATGATTGCATTAATATAAGGATGCACTGAGGTTACTTGGATACTAATTGTGTCCCACTATGTCTTGATAAGACCTGCACTGTTCCGATGTGATGCTGCAGGGCCTCAGGACATTCATTTGTGGTGATACTGAGTAGGATGGTGTTAATATGACTATTGGTARCCCCTGAATCCTTGGATCATTCTCCTTCATTGGATCAAATAAGCTCTTGCAACAAAAGGWTTCGCAGGACTCTAAACTAGGGAATAAATTGCATTATTTTGAGGTTTTTTTAATGATTTTTTATACATACACGATTTGTATACATACATGATTTTTATTTTTTTTTTATAAATACATGATTTTTATACATACATGATTTTTTTAATGCAACAATTACAGGCAACATACATTTAAATAGATAAATAGTAGAGAGCCAAAGAAATTCCAGCAAGCCAGCAAAATTATGCTAATATAAAAGACATTAAAATCTATGGTGCTATTGAATGCAGACTCGTCAGTGTTAGAGTCGTAAAATAGACTATAGTGGCCCATTTTGGCCTTAGAATTYGTGAATATGTGGGGTTTTTTTACAGTTAGCAAAGCTACTCTGTTTTTATGGTAAATTAGCTCTTCTACAATGTTTTTCGTGTCAATAATTTAATTCATAAGTGACTCAGTTGTATAAATATGGCTCGCAGTCTGTCTTTTAAATCGAGGCACTCAACAAACAGCCACCTCAGTAGATATAGTTAATCACCATCTCTGCTTTCTGCTTTAATATTAAGGCACACACGCAAAACATTTTATGCTTTTTCTTATAAGGCTTCGTTGTCCCTAGTATATCGCTGAAGCAGAGAGAAGTGTTTAATTCTTCAGCTGCTTCACTCAGCGTTTTCAAGCATGCTCTGCATGTGAACAGGAACATTGCTTAATACTGTCGTGTTGTARTCACGGCTTGTAGTCCTGAATGCAACTTTGTCATTATTTGAGCACTTCTGGCTTCATTACTTTGTCTGATCTGTAAATTCACAAGTGAAAGCTTGGTCAAGGGGTAGGAACCAGGGAGACAGGATGACTATCTCAAAGGCTAAACCTTTTGAACTCTCACTTAAAACCACGGCACCAGATAGCAGGAGGCTGCTATTGCAAAGGCTTGAGCAGGTCCAGCTCAGGGCACATCTATATTTGCTGTATATCAGCATCAATCTCTCTCTCTCTCTCTCTCTCTCTCTCTCTCAGTTATAGTCATCTCTGAAGTGTCAGGGGTGTGTGCTCCTGTCAGAAGATATACTGGAAAGACATATTCCATGCACAGGGCTCAGAAGGAAGTTCTGTCATGCAGATGTTGGACTGGAAAGTTTATTGAAGGAGGATTTGTGAGGGTGAAATTTAGAAGAGAAAAGCACTTTAATAAATCCCTGCTCTTGACTCTAATGAACGTTGATTGACTGTGTAAATTTTAGGTAGGTTTGAATTGGAATAAATGTCAAATATAATTCAGTTCACAGTACTGTGAAAGGAACTGGTGCTTCCCTCGGAGAAAACCTGACAGCTCAGCTTTCTTAGATGGCTTTCTGCCTCGCTCCTTCGTCCTCTCTTTTTAATAAAGCTTTCCATAACTGACACTTCTCCAACAAAAGTAACATGAGTCGTTTTGTTAAATAGAATCCCTCATGACAGAACAGGTGATCAGAAACTATTATTTCYGTTTCATCTGAGAGGAACAAAATGGATTGATGTCCATAAGGATACATTCGGATACCATAAGGTGTCCTAAAGCAGTATTGCCGGAGTGTTGGGAGTTGGTGTTAATGGCACATGTGGCGAACAGGTAGCAGATTTGTCGTTGCTATTAACTAGAATAAATACATGAAACTGAGAAGTGTGTGGTGTTCAGTCCTTGACTGACACTGAAAATGCTCTGCATGCATTCCCAGCTCTACCAGACTTGATATCTCCACAACCCTGTGRGGGGCACATCTAGGGGACAGTGGGAGAGGAAGAACAGAGTGTTGGATTTGCTCCTACCAGGAAGGTCCAAGCCAGGGCACTGTGGAAAAGGAGGAGATGCTCCCAGGCAATCGGGAGCACTGCAGTAGCTGGGAGAAAAAGGCAGAGAAGCAGCTGTAGGTCCTGGGGATGTTTTTGGACAAGTGGTTCAGGAAGCAGCGGCCATCCCAAAAGCTGGATCAGTCTGAGGCAGCTACAGCGGCTCCGCTCATTGCACRTCCAGATCAGCGTTAATGTGAAGAGCATTAAAGAAGTAGTTGTGTTTGAATTGTAGGCAGCCAGGTGAAGCTGGTAAGAGCAGGTAAGGAAAGAGCAGGTAAGGAAAACAGAAAATAAAGGTGTGTCTTTGAAAAAAGACACCTTCTGTCAGACACTCTGGACACAGTTTTAAGGAAGACCAGTAGACAGTAAGGAGAAGATTTGTGGGGAAAAACAGGGAAAACTGGGATTCTGTTTGCATCTGTGGTACAGAAAAAAAACCAAGGCAAATAGAAATCCAATTTGGTGAATATTACCATTCTGCTGCTTTGTGAAGAAATGTGATTTTTGGAGATCGTTGTGGTTAGGAAAGGACATGGACAATTTGTCCATTCCACATGAGGAATTTGTCTTGGCGTAGTCCTTGGCAGGTTTAAAGATTCAGTTATTGAGTTCTGGGGATGGAGAGAGGGAGTAGCCGTTTCTTCATATCTCCCTCTTGCCCATAATGAACTGGAAGTTACAACTTTGAGCTTGATGGAGTTAGCTTTGGCAGAGTGGAATTATTTATGTACAGCATAGTAGTTGGGAAGAAAGATCTTTTCTGTTGTTGGCATTTTTTTAATATTTCTCTTGAGGTGATTAAAATAATTATTTTGGTAGTCCAATCCAAAGATAACTTTTGACACTTTCCAATCATTCTTTAGTCACAGTTCTTTATGACTTGAGAGGGTCCAGCTATTCGGTGTAGATAATGATGATATCTATTGTGGTTATTTGGCAGGCAGCAGGAGTTGTAAGGCTGCACTGAGATTTTTGTCTAGATAAATTGCAYAAAACCCACTCTAGGTGATTATATTTCTCAAGCATCTTTTGCTGCCATAGTGTTCTCACACAGTCAGCCTCCTTTGTACTTTCAGAAGCTGGTCAGTTAGCCTTGTTAGTTAATTGATAATAGCCAAATAAGTTTCAGATGACTGTGACATCAGTACATATATTCCATTACTGTTCAAGGGCTGTGGGGTTGTTTTGCATATCTGCTACATGCCAGAATTGTCCTCTACTCTGAAATTCAGCAATGGGGATCAGATGGAGTCTTGGAGATCTCTGAAGTCACTCAAGAGCTGCAGGAACAGAGAGAAAGGTATAAACAGATGCTTTTTCTAAAGGAATATGTAGAGAGCAATGATGATGCATGAAGAGAGCAAAGGAGATGAAGTAGTCTGCTAACCCAGGGCTATTTGCAAAGTCATGTGTTCATATGTTTATTTACCATGAGCATCAATGGATATAAAAGTCCTATGTTATCCTGTTGTTCCCTGGTCCTCAGGGTGGTGAAACTTGTCTTTGCAAAGACCAAAACTTTCCCAGCATTTGGTCTGCAGGCCAAGTGTGTAGCACTGCTGAGCTCCCTGTCCTCTGTTTCATCTGCAAGGTGCCCTCTCCTTCTTGCATTCTCCAGCAGTATGTGTATTCATAAGTAGCTCAAATTTTAGCAAAAGTAATGGAAACTGCACAAGTGCAACCTTGAGATGTATTTTCTGAGGATCTTGTTGCGATACATCTTTGCATAAATTCAAATAATCTGATGCAGCATCCAGTATCACTGGTAGATTCACGACTAATGAAGAGATGTTTTTTTCTTGAGCAAAGAATAGCTTATACTGATTTTTACTTAGCATGATGTGACACGATGTGACTTGTGATTGCTTTTTACTGAGCAATCTTGAGTTACAAATATAACACTTCACTTTGTATTGAGCACCTCTTTATAATATGCAAGTCATGAAAATGAAGGTGAGGATAATCTGGCAAATACTGGTGTGCTGTTAAGGTTAAAAGAGCTCCAAGAACTGAGCTCTTACACCTCTGAAAAACAAGACACCACAAAGTGTTTTCTTCAGCAAGTAAACACAACAAACTGGACTCTGCAGCCTTTTCTGGCCACAGAAACAAAGAAATTTTTATTTCAGTAAACCATCTTATACATTTATATATATATAAAAGCAGGGGTATATAGGTCCCTAAGTCCCTCCTGTATTTTTTTTATTTTTTTTTTTTTTTAATATTAAAAGAAAATTCATAAGTAGATCTGGACTTCGTAACTGTAGCTGTAGTTTTTCATTGGCAGATGTGATTGAACCAAAGTTTACAGGAATAGATTTTACTACTTAGCTTAAAGATTTATATATGTTAGTCTGAGCTTCAAGTGGGTTTAATGGATGGTCTGTACATTTGGCTCTGCAATGTCTAGAACGAAGTGTCAGGTTGAGTGGATGGAGGTTACACTTACCGTGAGGAAAATGTGCTTTTGGGCTGTCATAATGACAGGACAAAAACTATTTATTTGTTTTGACCATRCTACTTGTTTTCTTGTTCAGTTTTTATTAGATTGGTTAATGGTGCTCTGATGTTGTTCARTGTGCATTAGAACAATAATGTTATGGTAAGTGGTCAAAAGTTGGATATGGAAAATGAGAAGAACACACAGAACACAACCTATTTACACTTCCTCATAGGAAAAAGTAGTAGTTTTTTTAAGTATTTGGAGAGAGGACAGATCTAAGAATAAGTCATATTTTCATACCGTCATCTTAATCCTGGAATGCACATGTGTCTTATCCCCATTATGTTATAACAGATATGATCATGCCCAGACAGGTACTGTGTACATTTTCATGGGCACTATAATGAATTCTTGGGGAAATCTGGGAAATAACTTTGAATCCTGGCTCTTTAACACCCATTTTTGCTGCCTGCCTATCAAGCTACATCCCAGTTAAGATCCAGCAGCMATCTTCTGATGAAACTGGTTTAAGCTTTGCCTACAGTCCCTTCCCATGCTGTCCTGGTCTGTGTGGCAGACCTTTCTGCCGTTCCTCTTTCAGAGAGCAAGTTTCGGCAGAAATGGTGGAAAATGCAGGAAACCAAGTGAACTTACTCATTAGCCTTAAAATCTTGTGTTGAGGAGGTGACTTTGTGAGCAAGTGATTTCATTATAAATRTTCTATTTGGAAAAGGCTGTGTGATTTTTGCAGCTGTGATCTGCGTCTGTGTAATGCGATGTGCTTTGGGAGCCCGTTCCTGTACCTTGTCAGCTTGCATTATGTTGCACTATTCCCACACAATTGTTTCGTTACCATCACTTTCATGCAAAAGATATTTCTTCAGTGAATTAAACCTTGTGAAGATTTTTTTTTCTTATGTTTAACAAAAGGATTAGGGACTAATAAAGGTCACAGCTGAATATTTGATCTAAAAATACAAGATCTGTATTTGGGCGAAAGATGCAAATATTGTAATACATTCCCAAGTTGTAAAGGAAAGTGTAGACAGAATATTGATGTAAAAACAAACAATTTTTCATTACTGAGATTTCAGAATATCATTATATCACATTATTTTGTTACAAAATGGAAACTGCAGGACATCAAATGCTTTCTTGACAGGCCCAGATCTTAGAGAGCACAGGCATTATTTTAACTTTTGCCGAACATACTTATATGAATGTTACTTGCTTAAATTGCTTATAATCTRTACTACTACTACTCCTTCAAAAATAGTTTTACTGCTTGTGGTTTCACTTAGACATGAATAGTGCAGACAACTGAAAAGGTGTGCAGTTGGGTTGGGGAAAAAACTAGAATATAAATCCCTAGCATGAGCATGGTAAATCTTGGATATTAATGACAATACAAATTCTTCTTGTAAAATTCTTACTGTAAAATGATCTGCATCTCATGAATGTTTCTAATGCCTTGCAGACATGTACAAACTCATTCCATTCTCAATTTACTGGTTAAAAAAAAGCCAGTAGTAGTCCCTGGTTAATGGCATAGTATATGAACATGTGGTTAGGCTGTAAAATTTAGCAGGGTATTTCATGTATTTGTGAGAAATGACTCAGTATGAGGCAGTCAGAGTTCAGTGAAGTTAAGATATAATATTGCCATAAATTTAGTTTTAGTTGGAAGTCAAAGCTGTGCTATACTGAGCCATGTGGCCCCAGTTCARTGAAAGATGCTTCATCTACAGTGCATGTATATTTTCTATTTATTATAAATACTCCCATACCTAAACTTAATTCTGTGTTCACAGATCATCCCACCAACCAGAGGTGAAACATATTCACTGATTATAAATTTGAGCATGGATAAGAAAGATGTCAACTGTCCTGTATTAGAAACATCTCTGTGTCCTGCTACAGCTGCTCTGTCTGGTTGGGTTTTGGCAAGTCTGGCTGGGTTCACGACCTGGGCTGTGTTCCCCCAAGGAACCTGTGAGCACCCTCATGTTCAGCATCTGCAGAGCTGCGTGTCAGCTCAGGGTGATGCTGTCTGTCCTTGGGCTGTGTGGAGGAAAGGCAGTTCTCCAGGGCTTGCACCAGCCCTGCAACTTGGAGCCAATGTGGAAACCAGATGAGTGGGTCTTGTACAAGACTTGGCAGGTTGGCCACATTATTAGGAGTTTGCAGTGATTTGCCATTCCCCAGAATTGATAGGGGCCACTCCAGGGGARAAATAAAACAGCTTCAAATTCTTGTTTCATCCTGTTCAGAACAAGCTGCGGCCAATCTGACATTTCTTAATCTGAGCTTGTTTCCAGGTGAGCAGTTCATCTCCTCGATGTCTTGCCGTGATTATTGTCAGTTAAGACGGTGCCGTGGCAGCTTGTTCAGGCGGGAACCTGCATTTTCTCCTTCTCTGGCTGCAGCAGTTATAACAACCTGAATCGCACCAAACCTTTCATTAATACCCGCTGCCTCCTTGCAAAACAAGCCCGGGGTTGTTTGCAAAGTCACATTCATAACTCGAGGATACTGAAAACTCTTGCCTGGTGCTARACTTTGGAAACACGCTCAAAATGGGTCCTTTAGCAGATCGTCCTGTACCTTTTTGTGGGGTATAGGTTTAACATCCCTGAAAAACGCAGAGAGCATCAAGGAAGATGGTGGGTTCGTGGGCACCTCTGGTGTTTAGTTGGTATCTGCAGCCCCTAGCAAGGGAGCTGCTTCCTTGGTGTGACAGAGAAAACAAGGGCAGCGTGTAGCTCATTTTAATGAAAGAATGAATAATCATTTTAATGAATTCATTTTAATGAATATGGAATAAACCTCTAARATCATCAAAAATAGGCTAAGTTTTTATATAGAAGTTAAAAATAAAAAATTCTCAGCACTTTGGAGTCATCCTCGTAGTTGGTCTGTTTTATTGCAGCTGTATTTATTTGCTTATATCATGCCTGTACCCACAGGCACAGGAACCGTTGTGTGATGTGAGAGAGACAGCCTTGCCCTGAGCAACTTGTAATCAGAGTGACAGAGAAACAGATTTTAAAATGTGCTGATGCCTTTTGGAAATTAAGCTGAGGCAGTGGGTGAGCTGGCTGYGCTTTAGACCCCGTGATCCCACGGCTGCTGTTTATGGATTCCCACTGCAGTATTAATACTGCATTCCCAGTCATCACCCTGATTGATGCAGCTAGAACTGACAGGAATCTTGGTTACGACTTTTGGAAACATTTTGATTTATGCTCCTTTAGTTCTGCCGAGACATGAATTGTTTTAGCAATCAGACAAATTATTAAGCAAGAGTATTCTGCAAGCAGCAAACGTCTGTTGGAGGCAATTTGGGAAGACCAGGTACCTACCTGGACAATCCCTCTCCTTGAAGGAGGCTTTCTGCTGCATGTAGCATGTTGGATATCTCTCTATATCCAACAGACCCTTTTGTTTTCAGTAGCAATAATTTATTGCTCTAGCCTATTTCTCCAAAAACTTTTTCCTGGCTGCTTATTAATTGTCTCAAAGAAATGTCTCAGAGAAGAGAGACAGAAAAGAGGTAGAAAAAATCTACCTTGTTGATGAAGCGAGGTAGATTTGAATGGGAGACACTTGCCAGGGAGGAGAGTAAATAATTTTCTACTTTTTTTTCTTTTTTTGGCCTGCCTGTCACCACACTGTACAATTTGCCATAAATTATCAAGAACTGTTAGTAGATTAGTGTGCCACCTGGGACAGGCTGTTGATTATTGTGTGGTTTCTATTTACTTTTCTGGAATGGGCTGCTGTCTCATCTGAGGGCTTCTTTCAGGAAACTCATATAAATGACAAAAGGCTATTTTTTTTTCCTCTCCTGGATATAGATTATACTGATGGCTTTTAATTAACTTTTAATTATGTGAAAGAAGCTCTTCGTAGCTCCTAATGTCTGTGGGTTTATGCCTCAGCCTTCCTGGCAAACTCGCACCATCCTCTGCACAATGGGTTGTGTTGTAGTACAGTGAGTTTTGTGTGGTGCCCACGAGGTTTTAGGAACATTACCTCAAATGCAGTTGATAGGGCAAACTGTAAGTATTCCTTGCTTTTAATCAGTGGCTATCTGTAGGCCCGAGCTGCAGTGGATTAAAACGTAAGAAGCAAAGGGCAAAGTGTCCTGGAAAGATATACTGGAATGTTGTTTATAGACATAAGAAAACACGTTGTTTGCAGTGCTAATACTGGCTGAGGGAGGGAAAAAAGATAGAAAGCAAACTTGGAAACATCCTGCTGCAACTGGGCAGAAGGAGAGGATTGGACCAGATGACCCTTCTTGCCTCTTGTTTTTATTATTCCATACTTACAGACATTCTAGGATTTAAACTTGGTGGATAATTCCCAGTATCTACATAGCTTCTCTGCCAAGAGAGCAGATTATCTGAGGAGAACAGGCCAAGGAGAGGGAAAAGCAGCTACATGGGCAGTTGTTTCAACCTAGAAAAAAAAAAGAACTTTGTTCTTTTGAGAGAAAGATACAGAGAGACTGTAAAATCGTGAGACTTTCCAGCCAAAGAGCTAAATGCAGCTCCTGGGCAGTGTGCATCAGTGTCTACCAGACCAGTGAGACCRGGGACCAGTGTCTGCCAGATGACCAATAGCCAATTACCAGCTGAGCTGGCACCAAGTTAACCATGAGGCTGCAGTGCCCTCGTGGCCAACAAGGCCAACCAGATCCTGGCTGCATCAGGAGGATGTTGCCAGCAGGTCGAGGAGGCTGCTGTCCCCTGCTTTCCTCATGGACCTCAGCAATCACACTGGTAAATCTGCYACTGGATGTTTTCAGCAAAACATTTCAGTTATGGAAAAGCAGTGTTTTYCAGTGGAAATAAATGTTTTATCCGTCATCCTTCAATGAGCCCCGATCGACACCCATCAGCTGGAGACAGCTAGTGCAATGGGTGCCAGCTATGTGCATTYTGAAAACCCTACCTCAGTATAAAAAGGATACTTTACAACTGCAAAAATCTAAGCCCTGATGGCACAAGGTATATTATCTGTAGTGCTGCTGGAATCAGGCACAGCAGTACTGTGTGCTTCTGAATATAAAAGCTCTATTCTTCAGAGAAGTCCTTTTTCTATTAATGAGATTCAGCCTAATGGGACCAAAAATTACTTTAAAAGACATTTCCTTTTTGCTTTTCAAGGGTTTTTTCTTTTTTTCCAGTCCAAATGGACTGGGTATCAAAGATAAGGGGAAATATTTCAATAGCAAGAGCTTTTATAATTAAGCTTTGTAGCCTACATAATGGAGATATAGACAAATTCAAGTGAAAATAATTACTATTTTTGCAGGGCTTGCTTCCGTTCCTCTGCCTCCTTTTCTTTTCCCCCTTCCATTTTCCCCTTCAGAACTACACAATGAGCTGTGCYTTACATATGCAAGAGTAGCTTGATGCAGCTCCATCCCCTGAGCTCCTGTTTTCCGCTGTGTTTTAGAAGGGAAGACCTGTTCAATCTTTAACTATATGCAGACCTCCGTGAAGGAGAGGACCTACCATTCTTGCAAGGAAGCAAGTGCCTGCTGGAGGGTTTCATCTTCAGTAACTCTTCATACCACCTACCCCTTCACATGGGGGAGGAAACAATGTGAGACACCTCAGAGAGACTTGTAGATGATGCTGAGAYGGGCACAACATTTATCTTTCTCCTGCCTCTAGGAACCTCTCGCAGTCACTGCAGCATTTTAAAGGTCTCAGTGATTTTAGCCAGCTTCTTCAGCAAACTTGGACAAATCCCATCTGATTGTTTGAACTTTCTGTGTGTGCAAATATATATATAAGTATATGTATATATATATATATATATATATATAAAAAATTTTGCAATGTGCTCCCAGTTCTTAAAAAGCTGCAAAGTAGTTGCTTTGCATACGGATTCTTCCTAGAATCAGGAGAGACAGGAGTGGAAGATGCTTGAAAATGATGCTCAGTTGTAGATAGCGATATCTAGGGAACATAAGGGGATGGTCATTGGCTGTGAAAGCACTAGCGCTCTGTTGAGTATTTAGGATAATAGGACTGGAGGGGGCAATTTCTGTAAAGCCAAATTCCCACAGTAATGTCTGGGTGGGAGAAAAAAAAAAAAAGGCACTCACCGGTGTTTTCGGTGTTTCCAGAAAATTCTCCTGGAGCCTTAAGAGGAGTGTTGTGGGCTATAGTGAAAGGCTAAGGGCACACCTATAGCAAGGGTGCAAGGCAGGAAAGATCAAGATCAAAACCTTGTCACCTTTTTTTTTTTACTTTTACCTATTGCACAAGATGGAGAGGTCCTGATCAATTCAGTATAATTAATATTTTTAACCACAGCAACTGCCTTTTCTTTTATGTTTACTCCCCATCCACTAATTACCATCCCTGTAGTTTCTGTTCAAGTTTGGTGCAGCTTTTGCTGCCAACAAATTAGTGATTGGAGACTAAGAACTGGCTTGAACTATCTCTTCATTAGTTTGCATCAATGCACATATTCAGTCATTTGTTGTGCATCCGTTACCCTGTTTCATAAACAATTTTTATTTTACTTATTATTTGCTCTGTTATGTCTTCAGGCAGACAATATTTACAGGTTTGCTGAAAGTCTGCAAAATAACTTTTTGAATTCTTTTAGCCTCCTAATGTCCAGGCTGAAGAGATGAGTGTGTGCCTGTTCTGTCTGGAAAATAATAAGGCTGTGGAGATGCTGGTGAGAAAGAAAGTAAATTGCCCATTTCTGCTGTGAAGGCCAACTCCTATTTTTTATCCAAGTCATGCAGAATTTCCTTATTTTATGGGAAGAATAAAAACAGTTAGAGARCACTGCCCTGCTCTTACAGGAGCTGGCCATGTGTCTCCTCCAGTGCAATCCCAAAGTCAAACTACTGGCTTAGAGTATCAAGGATATGTGATTTAGTTGCATACCAGAATGCATCACTGTAGATGAATCCTTCTGAATATGTGACAATATCAATGTGAAATCAGCCCACAAAACATCTCAAAACAAGTCTTTGCCCTTTTTAGGTTTAGAAATTACAAAGAGTAGGTAAAATGCCTTTGAGTATTTTATGAGTACCTTTGCTCATGAGCTAGCAATGGCCATGCTTAACATTAGACCTTGTGGGAATCTCAAAGAACTCTCGTGTTTTAACTTAAGTTCTTTTTAATAAACAGTATTTTAGTGAAAAGTACGATGAGGTGGAGATAAACATACAAAAAGTATAGTATCCATAAAAAAATAAAGTTTCTTAATCTCTGGAAAAGTTCCAGTTTGGTTCCTCTCTCACTTTAGTCTTTACTGGAGAGCCATTGGATATACTAAATGATATCCAATCCAATTAACAATCCTCGTGAATTAAATACTTGTTCATCATAATAACACTGTGTTTTGAAGACATTATATAATGCATATGTCAGAGTTTTACATTTTCTGTGAGCTATCAAAAATGAGTCAAATAGTCTTTCTAAAAGCCCTGCAAAATAGGTGTAACTAACCCAGGTAAAACAGGATTACCAAGATTTTGAGTACTGTTTCCATCTCTGTGTCTCTGTGTTCACCACTCTGACTGAGAAGCACCAGCTCTTTCAAGATTAATTCCTTTCAGTCACGTCTAGTTGCAATATAAGCTAATCTTTCACTGTCYAGATGCTCTGATCCCATTTTTGTGTTAAGGTGCCTGCTCAGTTCATTCCCCACTCTGCCTGGTTTGTGCATTACCAACCACTTCAGCTGTTAACCAGCTCATTTTAATATCCTGACCCCTTAAGATTCACTGCCCATGATAAGTGCCTAACATAAATAATAAATAGTACTGTTCCTGCTGTGTTATTCCAAATGGTGGATGAGCTGACCACAATACAGGGAAAACTAAACTCTAGTACATGGTTTCCATTATCTTTGGAATTCTTTATTTACCCTGATGGGATAGTTTTATATGTATGTAGTATGTTTTATATATATGATAGTTTGTTTTTTGTCCTGAGATTATTAGATCAGCATAGCAGTTATGTCTTGGGAGCCATCCTTAATGTTCCTACTTTCTATTCTGAAATGGAAGTTCTCTTGGAAACTGGTTACTGTTTTGAAATGCATCTCTTGGAAAGAATCTGTTTAAAAAWTTGAAAGGGAATTTTCCTGAAAAAGTACATATGAATTCTAGAAGCAGCTGGGAATGCCTACCAAGAAACAGTAATATATTAGTCTGCTATGTATTATGTTCATGTATGTATTCCATGAATATGCATTTATACAATTCAGTTGCACACACAAGCTACTTTTCTAGCTCTTGTTAATTGGCAGTGATTCAAATAGATGTAGTAATAACTAACATTTGTGTGGAGTCATTTGGGGGACCACTTTAAGAGAAAAAGGTCTGTGAGATTGAGCTGCTATTGAGAAGGCATTTTATTTTATTTTATTCTCTGCTTGGAATTGCCCTGAGTCGATTCTTTAGTTATTGTTTTTACAAGTATGAGAGTAATGGATCTCACTCTGCAGTTTTGCTGTTCTTGAGTTATCAGGTCTTTCATCTCATCCAAGATAAAAATCCTAACCCTTGGCAGTCCATTTTGTGTATTTTTATGAATGCCATCTGAGAAACAACATCTCATTTACAATTGGGGCCAAGAGCTGGAGTAATTTCTGCACCAGCCAAGCACATCTAATAACACATAAATAATGTAAATTGTAAAAACAAGAAAAATAGATGAGGTAGTCACTTAGTCTGAAAAATGCTGAGGGTGTGACTGTAGTGTTGCTGAGCTATAAGCACTGGCCTGATAGCAGTAATGTTGCCACCAAGTAGTTTTAAGTTCAAAATTGGGTGGAAACAGTACCCAGACATGCAGTTTTATGTGATGGTGTCAGAGTTGAGATGCTGCCCAGCAGCTTGATCTCCATTTCAGCTGAGCACCTTCACCAAGGCCTGCTGGAGATGTTCTTAACTGAAATTAATTGACCTTCTTGGGCATGGCTCATAAGTTTAAGATTAGATGTGTCATTAGGGTTTTAGCTGAGATGGTCTAGAGAACTCAGTCCTCTAGCAATGAGTGTCTGTAGCGAAATCGTTTGTGTCGAGTGGGACAAGACTGAGGAGACCCAGGTTCTTCCTGTGCTTGCTGGCACCTTGGTGCCTTGGCTCTGTGTCCTCGGCTGAAGAGTTTCTACATTTTCTTCTCGTATCAGCCAGAAGTGGGTTTCTTCTYTCAGGTTTGGAGTATTGTGGAAGAACATATCTTGATTTTAGACCATAAACAGGATCATGCAATTACAAATCAGTGCTTATCATCTTTTTCTCTGCTTACCACAGAAATCTGCTGTGGCAGACCTGTTCCATTCTGCGTCTAGATATGTCTTTGTGATGCAAATTTGGGGGGGTGAGGGGTCCTTTTTTTTTTTTTTTTTACATTTTTATACTAGAGAAAAGGAAATAAAAATCAAAGCAAGAATTAAAGTTAAGATCAGCTTCTGAAGCTAAAATAATACAACTGGAATATGGAAAGTTTGCATAGTATTAGAGGAATTGCTGATTAAGATCAAAATTGCATAGTATTAGAGAAATTACTGATTAAGATCAAATTTATCTTGAATTTAGATTTTCATTGGACCTAAACTGAGGGGAGAGGGTGCAAGTGATCTGGTAATATTCTGTGCTAGTGATGCATGGTAATATTCTGTGTTTATTTCCACTTGAAATTACAGTATAGCTTTGAATTGCTGGCAAATCTGCAGTTAAGATCTGCAGTAATCAATATAATTATTTCAGTTGTTCATGACAATAGTAGGGAAAAGGAAGTATGGTACTTAAGGCTTGGCAGCCTAAATTGTCAGACTCATTTTATCTTTTGGGGCTCAGTTTGACTGGGGTTCCACCAGTAGAAGGAATAGTTAGACATACGTATTTACCAGTCAGTCCTGAAGGGGAGATTAAGCAGTTGGGTTTAATCACGTTATCTCCGGAATTATTTGGCTTCTGTTTTCATCAGCTTTTCTTTTTTTTCCATGGCTTTTTTTGATTTTTTTTTTTCTGGGATTCTTTACATGCCTATATATGCATATAGGGATATAGACRTATATGTATATATATGGAATGCATATATATATATATACATGGTGTAGTATTTTTAATTTCTACTAGATTTTTTTTTACTCACTTCCCACTGATATGTACCATATCCTTTTCATTCTCATTTCCTTAGCATAGGTTCTTGAAACATTCTTCTACTTCCATTTAACTGTTGCTTATCCACATCTGATCTGAACATACACACTATTGTGTGTTGCCATTGTGGTTTATTTAACTGCTGGGAGATTAAGAAGGGAGGCTGCGTAACACAAAATTAGTTTTTAGATTTTTAGAGTCTGACAGGAGGGGGGAATGTTAAATAAAATTGTTTAGAAGTTTAAGGGAAGATTAGATGTGATGAAAATCTATTCCCGTTTTTGAAGCCAAAATCACTCAAGCAAGTAGTTATGTATTTTGAGTTAAAACCCTCCGCAATCACTGTTAGTCACTCTTAGTATGTCCTAGTTCCATCGCTGCATTAGTCACAAGCTGTCTTGCTAGTGGGAAGGTTTACTGCTTATTCTCCTTACAGAGTAAATAAAACTTGTTATAGAGAGCTTTTAACATGGGTACAGTATTTACTCTGGAGTATTCTCTTCCATAAGTAGTGTTTGCCAGTGGGCAAGTCTGAGCAACGAGTGTATTAGCTGTGGGAAACAAATCTGTATGCTTGGTGCATAATGATCAATTTAAACTACTGAAATATAAATCAGAACACTGAGTGAAATTCAAAAATATTTTATTAAATGAAGTATGATACCTGTGTGGATAAGAGTATAGTTAGGGGCTCTGCCATGTATGCTTCGATTTCTACAGTCTTTAGGCTAACTTACTTCTCTGAGATTTAAGCTGAAAGGTACATAGCCCGGTTTTTAACTGCATTGTTAGCAAATCTCAGTGTGTTTGCATTCATTATATTTGACATTTTGCCTACGATCTCAGTTTCTAGAATAGTATTACTGAGTGAGCGCTACCTTGCATTTATTTCTGTTTTCTGAAATCCATTTTTTGGGTCTTGGCTCATTAACAATGAAAAACACTCCCACATTTATAAACTTAATGCATTAATTATATTGAACACCCAATTTTTTTATTTTTTTATTTTTTTWWTTTTTTTTTTAAGTCTAAAGTACTTTAAGCCAGGGAAAGAATGCAAGAGAATGACACTGTAGTCCAGAGGTTACCATTCCACTCATGTGCCATCCGTGCGTTTTCTAGGGGACTTGGCGTGCTGATACGTTGCCTCAGCTGTATGCATTTTTAAAGATGTTAACAGGAGAGAATCAAGATGATAACACTGAAACGTTTATTTGGGCTAGAAGAGAGAAGATCCAAAGGTATCAAGGTTTCCTTATGGAATCAGTGACATGCTACTCTTAGTTCCAACACTTGCGAGCAAGGGAATTGCTGCAAGCTGAGCATGAATTTCGTGACCAACCTGCGTGACCACGTATTCGCATGCAAGGATGTGTCTGGACACAAGCTTCTCTGTGAGCTCCAGGGCAGCCACCCTGTGGAGGCCACTTGGCCCCTTCACGCAGGACCAGGTCCTTGCTCGTGTAATCCRAGCTGGCACAGCAGAGCTCAGTCAGCAAGCAGACAGCTTGAATTAATTTATTTGCAAGAAAAATGCTGATGTTTTGTGCCTAAGTTGCAGCTGGAAGGGTGGCAGGGGGAAGTACTGGGCAGTCCTCTCCACCTTGCGATGCAAGGAGCCCCTCGTGGTTAGGCTGAATTTGGGGGTAGCGTTGTGCCCTCTGAGCAAAACTGCTTCCTGCAAGGGCATCGTGTAGGAAATGCACTTTGGATGTTATCTGGGCCATGAACAACATACTTGGGCTGCATACACAAATAAACAGATGTGGTTTGAAGATTTTMGTAAGAAAAAAAGAAGCTGTTAGTTGCAACGGAAATAAGATATGGCATTTATGAGGGTGTCATTCTACAAATGTTGTATTTACGTTTTTTTATTTTTTTAAAGAGTAAKAGCGGAAAAAACTCAATCCAGCTGTTGTCTCTGCATAATTCATGAGAAATGCCATTTTTTTCAGCTTCAACTATACTCAATACAGTAATTACATTAAAAATGTTCTGTTTTGCCTAATGTATTTGAACATACATGTTTATATTACTGCAATAACCGGATGCTATTTATATCTGTAATACTTTACAGCCACTATGTAGAAGAGTGATTGAGATCTTACAGTGTCTTTTGCATCATCTATCAAATATTTAAATTGCATTTTGATTGCAGCACCTTTTTATTGTTATTAAATGTGAGCCAAAAAAAGCCCAGGTGGCCTTTGAAAATACATGTTGTATTTGTAGGCTAATATAAAAGCACCTTTCTCTTTGCAAACTAGTCCTGGAAAGATGATAAAAGAGGATCCTCGCTGTGTCGTTTTTAGAACCACGCTATAAGGCAGTGGCAAGCCACAAAGGGTGAGGAAGTTGAAGAAATTATGACTGATAAGTTATGTGAGGAGAAGGTCTTTGTTACTGAAAGCCTGCCAGGAAGTCCCCACAAGGACAGTGCTTTGTTTGAGTCAAGATATTAAATGAAAGGAAACACAAATAAAGGATTAACGTATTTTTCTGCATCAAAGTAAATTGCCATCTTATCCAAAATGTGTCAGCAGGAGAAGAATGGTGTAGCAACAGAATCATGTTTTAGGCCGATTCTTTCTCTTGGGTGATTCTTTTAATCACTACAGCAGTGATTATTTTTAGATTTAATTTTCTCAACAGCAGCCTCACATGAAGTGATTTATTTATATGGATATATATATAAAAAATCTTTACTAGTGTCAACTCCTTATTAGCCTTGAGAATTTTGCACATGGTTTCTTGAGTTTTGCATGAGGACCAAATACAAATAATAATTTTGAGTAGAGGTGAGGACCATGGTCAATTTGGTGATTTGAAAGAGAAAATAAAGAGTTTAAGATTCTCAAATTTGGTGAAGGAAGATGAGTAAGACCTAGATGTCCTTCTCATCTCTTAGATATTTTTGAATCTCTTGTCTGGAGAATTCATACAAATAATGTATGTGCAAAATCTGACATTTACACAAGAAAAATAAGTCTGTTACCTACATTATGTTTTGTTTTTTGTTTTTTAGATAATTCTTGTAAGTTCTTCCCATAATGATCGTGATCAAAGTCTTTTCATAAGCACGGATGAAGGAGCCACTTTCCAAAAACAGCCCATTAATTTCTTTGTGGAAACTCTCCTTTTTCACCCCAAAGAAGAAGACAAAGTACTTGCTTACACCAAAGAAGGCAAGGTAAAGCTCAGAGATACTATATGTTTTTCAACATTTGGACCTTAATTCTTTAAGGTGATATAAAACAGTTGTGATATGCTGATTACTAGTGAGTTTTATAAATTATGTATATTATTATGAAATCAATTGTCCATTAGGAAAACCATCTTCAGGTTTTTTAGAAGCTTATCTGAATATTTATTGTATCTCTAATCTGTTTGTTTTTCAGTAATTTCCATCCTAGCATTTCCAGCTGACCTGGATTTTGCTAATGTTCCTGCTACATCATAACACAGTTAACTACTGTATTTGAAATGTGCTCCTTCCTAGAACATGACCATAAGTGATTGCTCTTTAATTTTCAGTGTAGTAAAAGGTTTATGAATCTGAAGTACTGCTTTCAAAAGTCTTTTTTGGAGATGTGCATTAACGTGAAATAAATTAAACTTCTGGTTGATTGTACAGCAGAAGAAGAGTCTAGGAATCATGGAATCTCCGTAAAAAAAAAAAAAAAAAACAGATAAATTGTCTCACACACTGAGTATTCATACTAAATTCAGATTCAGAAACTGTATCATGTTGTTTGTAGGTTTTGAGTATCTTTCAGCTTGTTTCCAATTAAATTATAAAGACCAATGTCAATGTTCTGAATCTGTTAGGCTAAACATGGGAACACTGAGCACATACTCCTGAAGGAGTGTAATGTAACTCCTTGCAAAACCGAACTGTAAACTCACTGTGATTGTTTTCATTATAGTGATTCTGACTCTTCTCTGTCTGTTCTCCCGTTTTAAGCTGAAATTAAGCCTGTGGGATAGAAATAGAATGAAAATCATAAAAAGTCAAATTTATTCAAAAATTACTTGGGATTATATTCTCAGTCTTTCCACATAATAGAAGGAGATGACCTTAAAGATTTACTGGGAATATTTGGCCTAGCAAAGAGAGGAAAAAAGACTCCTTCCACTTTGTTGGAATGAATGGTCTTGAGAGATAATGCTGATCTGAACTTGGCCAAGGGGTCGTGTAGTCCAGATTTTCAAGTTAACCAGCTTTACATGAAATTAGCAGTATCTAAAAGCAACATGATATAAGCCTTAGCACAAGCTATTGTCTCCTGCTACTTAAATAATTTCTTATGAAGGTGCTCTTGAGAGCACAAGGAATGAATATTAGTGCAAGGAAGGCTAAATAAATAGCAGTTGAAGGCTTCGTTGTCATCTACTGGAACATCATGGCCTTTCTCACAACTTCTGATTTGATTTAGTGCTTACTTTACATTGCTAAATCTGCAATGTTCTTTCATTCAGAACCGTAGATATCATTAGAGCGCTGGCCTCTAGCTGACACTGTAAATGAATGCAAATTCAGTCAATGTAGTTTGATTAATCTTTTTACTATCTCAAATCTATACTTTTCTTTTTCCAGCTACCCCAATAATTAAGAATAACAATCWTTTATTCGCTATGACAGGAATACAGCAAATATAAAATGTTTGGAAGTTCAAAAGAGATTCGAGTCGTGCTTTTTTTTTTTTTTTAAAGAGTAACTAGATACATTTATTGCATGAGTGGTACTTAACAGAATTAAAACAACTAYTAAAATTATAGAGAATTATTCATTGAAGAGATGTTGAGCAAGTTGCCTCATCCTTTATCTTTACCTATTAAATATTGCTGCTTGTCTCTAGCAAAATGAAATGCGTAATAGGTTTATTTTCATTTGTCATTAAGCCTGTCCAGTTAACAACAATTTTTTTTGCTAGTTCTTATAAGAGCTACCCTCTCAAACAATCACTTACGAAGTGAATTATTATCACATCACAGTGAAATAGTTTTAATGCTTTATTTTTGTTTTCCTACTGGAGATGGTAAGGGAAAACCCATTTTATGTAAATTTTACCAAATAACCAATACATATAGACAGCAGAATGSTTTAAATCTGCCTTTTCATGATTTTGGTAGATATCTGCTGTTTTTAGTGGAAGAAACACTTTATAAAGGCAGACACTGAAGGAGGGAGGTTTCTTAATAGCAGTTCACATCTTGCTTTATTACAGGGAAAACTTTCACCTGCCCTGTCTATATCCAACCTTGTCATCTACATTCTGCTTTTGGTGGGTGTGAAGCACTTAGAGGCAGGTGGAACCACAGTCTTCCACTTCCTCCTGGCCAACTTCTGCCTCTCCGCAGAGTGACCCTTTCTCCGGGGACACAAATGGGTGTCTATCAAGCAACTCTCTCCATATCGCCCTATAAATGCCTGTCCCCATCAAATCTCTTAAGCCTTTCTTTAGTATTTTTGGTTTATTTGAACCTTCAACTGATGGTTTGGCTTAAGTATATKTGACTGCATTAAGGGATATGGAAAGCATTTGAGCTTGTCTGGTCATGGATTGCAAAGGTCACTGGTCACTGAAGGCAAAGGAAAGGTCCTTGTACCCTCCGTCTAAATAGGCCAGGCTCAAAATGAATCTAARAAGATTTTTAAAAGAATCTTTTATTTTTGGAAAGATTTTTGAAAGCAAAAAGAACTGTGCATTGTTTTCACAGGAAAGAAGACATTGTAACAGAGTTTTTCTTTTTAGTAGATTATTAAAAAAACTTTGTGTTTCGTTGATTAAAAAAAAAATGCTATTACTCTGAAAATCTTTGTAAGGATTCCTAGAAATGATTTTATTTTTTATTAGTGTGGAGTCCGTAACTTAGTAGTGGCACTGTCTTTTAAGAAGAACGTGATGAACAATTTCCCATCATCTGATTGTTTTTCTCACTCCCTTCATCTCTTTTCCTTTTTTTTTTTTTTTATTTCGTTTTTTTCTACTTTTCCTTTGAAGGTTTATGTGTCTGTCGACTTGGGGAAAAAGTGGATCCTGCTGCAGGAGCGAGTTTCAAAAGATCATATTTTTTGGTAAGAAGCATTTTGTTCTCCAAATAAAATGATGAGTAAAAGTATTTGATTCTAATCAACTGCAGTATTTTTTGAATTATTGATAAGGACTGTAGAAGCCTTGGCAACTAGTGCAGTGCCAGCATGTCAGCATTCCTTCATCCACTATAGCAGATTTGTTCTTATTTGGGGTCTATAGTCCTCAAATTCAGAGAACTTTAAATATTAAGTGAAGTTGCTCCTTCTTTTGCTTGTAAAATTCATCATTAGAAAAGAGAACAGTCTTTTTGCAGAGGAAAATCTGTAAAATGAAGATTTGAAGATTAAGAAGATTTGAATCAGACACATTGACTACAGCCATATATAAATGTACKCATACAGCTTTATGGAGTACACACACACATGATATGATCTTATTTTCATCTCARATATTTTCCAGTCTCTCAAAATGTTTACAAAGTGATGTTTGAAGGCTTAAAAGGTGTTCAAAGAAAAAAAATGCTTTTTTTTTCATACTAATGAAATCACTTGGCAATTTTTTGCACTGTAAATCACTGTGTAAATTTTTTAATTCAAATTAAGACTTTTATTATGCCAGTGATTTTACTTAATTTAATTTTTTCAAGTGGTCAATTTACACGCACAACACTTATTTTGATGTGAAATTTAATTCTAGAGGCTCTCTCTAATATGTGTTAATTACATCAAGTGCAATTATTGGTATGTTTGTGGAGTTATGTCTGGCTTCTGGCATTCCTTTGTAGTTTGCCAAGTGGTGTGGCCAGTTCTGGAACGGATTTACCTTATTTCAGTTGCCCAATTTGCTACATATTTGGCTTTCATGCTGTTTATGTTCCTAAGGCAGTTGCTATCCACTTGAGTAGAACAGGATAATCATCCTGGCAGAAGGCAAAGATACAACACCCCAAAGCAGACCAATGATGTAGAAGTTGCATTTTATAAAGTACACATTGCTGTTACAATGCATGGCCCAAAATGTGTTGTATGTGGCCCAAAGTGTGTTGTATCAGGGCAAATACACAATACTGCAACCAGTGCAAATACACAGTGGTGCGTGTGGAGCTCCTGGGGAAGCAGGACAGGAGGGTGGCAGTGGCACATGAACAGGTTGAGATGTGCCGGGTTCTCCCCGTTGTGCAGAGCTGTGAGCACAGGACCCTGGTTGCACCGTTGGCAAAATTGTCTCCAGGAAATACCGAGGCAATTCTGTCTGTGTGTCTCTTTTTAAATGTTACTGCTTCAAAATCATGTTCATAAACTTCACATTCCAATGAAGTAGGACTAACAGACTATAAYAGTTTGTGCATTTACATCAGTTAGGAATATTTTCTAGGTTCCTGTTTCCTAATTTTCTTTGATTTCTATCAAGAACTGTAACAGCTAGCCACACCAAGGATTTGGGGCCAAGAATTTAGTACCTCATCAGTGCCAAATGATCATTCCTTTAAGCTTTGTAAAAGCCAGAGAAATAACAATTATAATACCTTTTTCTTCTATTACCATGTGGTGTTCCACATCACAATATAGCTTTTACAAAACCAGCTTTGAGTGGAAGGTTCGACCTTTGTTGTGATGGAAGGTACTGTGGCTATGTGAATTTTCTACTTTTCTGTGGCCTTCATCTTCTACGTGTTTCTAGATAGAAACAAGTATTAGTGCAATTTTCAGTGAGTGTAAAACTACAGACTTTCTCATACCTTGGCTATTAGGAAGCTTGCTGCTCAGTCCTGTGCTCTTTTCTTGAAGGTATGCAATATCTGATGCTTTAGAGAGAGGTGAAATGAATCCCAAATAATTGCCCGTTTTTCTGTAAATGGAGTAACATGACTTGCTGATATTGGCCTGTTTTAAGTATTACATTTCACTGGGCAGATGTTTCTTCTTTGATGCCAGTGGAGCTTTGCCATTATATACTAGTTGATGATCTAGCCTCAGATTTTTATTTTAGCCTGGTAACTACAAATATAATCCATCATAATATTTTCCAGGGCTCTTTTTAAAACAATTTCCTCCTGGGCCTCTAGCATCAGCCAGATCTTCATGCACATCCTGAAAAAGCCTTTTCTGTTCCTTACTGGAAATATGAATGCAATCAATTTAATTGAACGTCTATTTATATGCTGGGAAGGTCAATAAGACTTTAGTAGTTTGAAGGATTCACATTTAGCTCATGTACTGTGAGATACTGCTTGTATATAAGCAATATATTCAAATAATCTTCTAGATTTTCTTTTCTTTTCAAGAGATCTGGACCATTCGTTACATTATTTGCAGATTCAACTTCTGAAATTCAGTCTTTCAAGATAGTGTAACTAACTGAAAGGTTAGTGATGTCAGTGTGTCTACTAGTGTCTACTGTCATCTTGGTTTTAGGAACATAAAATATTCTCTTCCCCTCTCTGATTTAGAGTGGCATCTTCTGCCTCTCACATTCTTACTATCAACTTATTTATTCTTTTGCAAAGGAAACTCAACTAATCCTTCCAGATAGTCTTTTATTCTGTTAGAGTCTTAGGAGGTTGGACCAAAAGGGATATAAATCTGCAGACAGATGTAAGGATGATTGGAAAACTTCCATTTCTTTTGGAAATTCCTTTCAACYTGAAATTTGAAACTTGAAAATTCAAAACATAAAGAAAAAAAAATAGTTCAGAAAACTTTCCTGTAGAAGTACTGAAAGTAAAAGCTCAGGCATTTTTCATTTAAAAACTTTTCTTTTATGTTTTCAAAACAAATAAAAAATGTTTGGTCAAGTGGTAGGTAACAATATCAGTCAATATGGGTCATTCATTTTTGTATCAATATTCATAAAATCTTCTATTTCTTTATTAACATTATTTGGAAAGTTTCAAAAATTTTTTTTTGGTGAAACATTTCAATTTGGGGCAAATTGCTATGCTTTAAAGAGAATTTGGATACATGGACAAATGTAAGTGCTGCACATGAACTGCAACCTACCAAACGGTATTGCCCCTAATATGATGATTTCTATGTAAGTGGTGTTACAAAATCTAACCTTTATAAGCATTTATTTTCTCCAGTTCTTAGCATATTTGTAGGAGGGAATGAGGAGAGATTGCTTTAGAAATAGAGTTATATTACCTCTCCCTGCCAAACATTAGGCACCCACACTTCAGATAGTATGTAATTGCTTTTATATATCAAGCCCATTTAATAAAAAAGTAGTGTATCAGAGGGAAAAAATATCTGTAATTTGGGATTCTTCTGGCCCTGCTGCTATTCTTTTCAATCCCCAAGGCTTATGCACCAGTTAAATTCCTTTTGATTTCTCAAAATAGAGCTTAGTAATATATAAGTGAAGAATAGATTGTGAATCAAGTGCAAATATACCAGCAAGGCAGGAATCAGTAATTACCAGAGAATTAGGGCCAGCACATTTTCTTTACGACTGTGTCCAGAGCCTTAGAAACAGTTTATCCTCAGTGCACGAGAGTATGTGGATCTTGTGCTATAGATATCTCTCATTTACAGATACAGCCTCTCCATTTTCATGAGAGATGAAACATAAAACTAAAAAAATGATGAGTTTATTTGGGTAGAGCATTTGTACTCRGGGGACCATAGTTCTGTTCTCATCATGAAATCCCACCCCAGTAATCAATCACAGCTGGAACCATTAATGTCAAGCACAGCGAGTTCCTGGCTATTCAAGTGTCAGGTGAAGGAGTGGGTTGCAGAGATGTTATGCCCTGAAGGGAGAGGAGAGATGGAAAGAGGATTTCATTGAGCCATTAAGAGTGAATTTTGTGTGAAAGGCTCTTGTGTGGGAAGGCAAGAATCCATGCGGGCAGTCGTTCTTATGTTTGACTTAATCACTTAGGATAATATTTGTGTCTATTTCTGTACAGTGATCAATAGCAGAAAACMCTCCATCTCTGCTATTGGGAACAGGCTGCCCAAAGAATGCTGTTATTAAAAAAGCCATTTAGGCACAGGGCAGGGGGTAAATAAGGAACAGCACACACTGGCTGTGTGGAGCATGGACTGTATTGTCAAAGGTACAGCTCTGTCTCCCTGGGTAAGCAGATTGCCAACAGTCAATGTCATTTTAATTTAGTGAGAGGAAACATTTGCAATAGAGGTTTAAAAAACTCTTGATGCTCTTTGCTCGTTTGTGCAGCAACAGTRTCGTTTGGTCAAGCTCTTCTATAGCAAGCCAAGAATAACATGRTTTTGTCTTGCTTTCTAGGCAGAGTGGTGTCCTTAAAGATGTAATGTGAATTATTGGAAATCAATATTCAGTCTAAACTCGGCACTTGGTACCTTTTGGATAACCTTCACATCAGGAGACCATAGGAAAGCCAGACAGAGAGCTGCTGGTTTTTAGGTGGCCTTTGATGGGAAACTCCTGCACACCAGGGAGTGGGGTGGTCTGTTCTTGCTGTTTTCAGATAGTATTTTTAAAGGTATCTTTTAATCAGCATGTGTTCCAGTGAACTGGATCAAATAATTAACAAGGAAGGGACCTAATTAAGAGAAAGAGATACCTAATCTGCAGTAGACTCTCCTTGTTAGTGTTTGGGGGTAATTGCTCCCCTGAAAATGAGCCCAGAATCCTGGAAATACTGAAGTGTTTTCTGCATGGAAATAAAATATGAAATCGTAATTATTATGCAAGAGATTGATTCTTCTGATTCACATTTTGAGACAATAGTGTTACACATCAGTGGTAATTTTTGTTCATATGTACAGATATACAGCATATCAAATTCTTTGTGAGCATTGGTGTATTTCTAATGTGGCATGGGACTGAAGAAAACGGTGGAGCAGTTTGTGAAGAAGAGAGGTCAAACATAACAGCAAAATGACTGTCAAAAAATCAAAAGATTTGATAATTGGAATTCTTGCAGAGGAATGCTTAGAATTGTAGCCTCATTATTTAAAGGTATAAATTACATAATGTTCATTTCACGGAGTGTATATTTATATACAGACCAAGGCACGCACAGAGAGCTTGTTTGCTCCATTGCACGTTCTTYATGCTGATATAACTCTGCTAAAGTCAGTGGAAAACTAGGTCATCGGATGCATGATCTTCCAGGAGGATTTCTCTAAAAGTCTAAAAAAAAAAATGTGCAGAAAGAACGCATCAAGTCCATTGTGCTTGTGCTTTATCGGTTGGAAGAGGTCCCRTTCCAAAGCCGGCTGAGGAGCAGTAAACCTGACTTTTGAAACTGCTCTCTGTAATTTTCATGTTTTTTTATTTTTTTTTCCTGAAATCAGGGATGAATTTGTGAGTGGATGTGTGGACACTGGTGCAATACATTTCTTGTATGTCAGTAATAAATTAGTGTATGCAAATGCAAAAAAAAAAGTCCTAGATTTATCCCTCAGAATGAAAAACAAAAAGCCACATTGCTCGACCTTCAGTTTAAGTGTTTTGTGTACTGTGTGTGTTCTTGTACGTGCGTTTTTTGCCCATCATTTTAAGAACGCTGCACCTCATGGGAGGAGGCACCTAGATTGTGCTAATCCTTCATAGTGTGCTACTTTTCCTTTGATTCATGCTCCACGTACAAATGAAATAAAGTATGGCTATTTAAAGTACTGTTGCCATAGGAGTCCTCTGAAATGAATGGATTAGTTTATTCTTCAGGGATATTGCTTCAAATTCTCTGCACACTCAGGCAGTTAGCTCTGTATTAGTTATACTCTCTTCTGAAGATTTTCTTAGCAGCCATAATAGATGAGATCGTTTTTCAATAAAAAAGGGACTATTCCAAAGTCTTTGTAAGGCTGAGAAAAAGCACTTCAAAAGTTGAGAAACTGCTCTATAGTTGSCATTCAAACGTTGACTTTCAGGGTTTAATGTCTTCAGCAAGTGAACAGAGAGCCTCAGTGGTTGGGTCTTGTCTGTAAAATTAGAGTAATATAAAACACAGCATGTTTCTCAAATATGAATATTTTTTCCTGACTCTGCTTACATAAATTGAGCATTTCAAAATAGATAAGCTGTGCACTTACAAAGTTCATCTCACCTGTCAGACATACCTAAAGTTAGGTCTCTGCAGGCAGAGCTTAATGAGCATTTCTTTTGGCAGCCCTGTGGCTTCTTTCTTCGTAGGGTTACTTGAGATGGATCTCCAGCCCTGGGAGCTGGCATGTTCGTTGGACATCTGAAGTAGTGAGAAATGGGCAAGTGTGGGGACACAGAGTGGGGGAGACTAAAGGCAGTGAGGAGAATTGCTTGGCAAACTGATTTTGTCACTCTCAACTTTCAGTATAATGGTGGGAATCTTCAGGAGGTGATACAGCTGGTGGAGGAAGCTTGTTTTCCCTAAGGAACTGTTCCCTCTTAAACGAAGGATGGTTTTAAATGCAAGGAAAATGTCTGAACTTYGGGGGAAAATAAGTATTACTCCTTTCTTGCTAGTGTGAGGAAACCTTCCTTGTGATTCATTCACATCCAATTAAATGAAAATATGAAAGAGAAAAGGGGTCTGAGATGGGAGCTTTTCAGTGTACACGCAGACCTCTTGCATTAAAGGATTGCCCTGGAAATGGTGCTACCTGGGCCAGATGCAACTGTTAAAGAGTATCACTGTAGGCATGTACTCATTTCTAACCTATTGAAAAATGGATGAAAAGGTAAAATTATTGACAAATATCTCAAACTATGCTTATGAGATGGTGTGTGGTAAATTATAAATACAAGAGGTTATTTTGAAAGCATCCAAAGTCATCTCTGTGTTATTGATGTTGATCAGTAAGTCAGGCTGAGCCCTAGAAAATTTCAGGCCTGAAGTTTCTGTCAGGTTGTGGTTCAGCTGCCTGAGGTCCAGCACAAAAAAAAAAAAAAAAAACCCAAATACTCAACTGAACATCATTTTTCTTCCTTCGGAAAGCTGGCAGCAGTGTTGATAGAAGGTTTGATTTGGCATGAATATCTAGAAAATAGATACAGTCTGCACTGTGAAAAAGTTCACAGATCCTTCTCACTGTTCGAATGTGGTCTTATCAGATCTTCAATAAGTAGAACTTCTTGTCTGACATGATGTATTGCCTCCCAAAATGCTCAAGTAGTTTCTGTTTCAGAGACTAGTTCTGTAGTTATTGCAGATTTTTTCATTCTATTTATAAGGAAAAGAAATACCCACTAGCTTCACATCTCTCAGCTTTGCTTCTTTTTATCTATTTTTTAAAATAATGCAAATGCCACAAGCCTTGGTTTGAGATGCCAAATAGCTTTTATGATTTCTGTTCCCTCCTCATCCCRCTTTATCCCAATTTATTATTGCCAGTTTTGGCAAATGCCGATATAAGTTATATGCCAGTGATATACTCCTGATTCTACCATTTCCTTAGCAGGAATCGTATTTGCACTGAGCTGTGGAGTGGTATCAGATATTTCAGCTCCTCCATAAAACTAGATTTCAAGATGCTCTTACCACTCTCCCCTGCCTTCTCCCTCTCCTCAACTGATCATTTATCTTATTAGGGAAAAAGAGCATATGTGATTATTTCTGGTTGTTCTGCGGCAGGAACTGATCCAGTCTCTTCCCACCGCCTGCATTCCCAAGGAGCCCCAATTACTGAGCCCGCGTTTTAACCATTCCTCATAAATCAGTCTCTTTCAAATCATGAAGTAATGATGTCATTCCAATCTAACGCGTGCCTTTATTGCATTTTATCATGAATAATTGCATCAAACCATCATTTTCCCTGAGTACTTATTGGGTTTTCTTAGTATCAGCATCCAGCTGCACTTTTTTGTTCAGCGCATCTCCTTCATGTGTCTTCAGCTCACATCTGCCGCCTCTGTGGGCTCTTCTGTGCTTGCCAGCTTTGGCAAGAAGAGCCATGTGAGGAGCAGTGTCGCTACAGGAGAGTGGCCTGATTCTGTTTCACGTGGTGACAGCCCGGCTGTCAGCTCAGAGCTCTCTGTGCAGAGCCTGCCCCGCCAATGATGCTGTACGGGCGGGATGAGACGTGGCCGTGCCTGCCGTTCGGAGGACGGCATGGAGGCCCTGAGGGGCGGAAATCTCATCTCGTGCCTCAGCATCTTTGAYGTGGCAGATATTAAGACGAAATCAGGCTGTGCTCCCATTACACCTTTTTAAAGTTAAACTGCACCTTGATCAATCCTGACTGAATTTCCACCTCATTTTTTTTTCTCAAAATTATTCTGCATTTTCTTGCATAGGCAAAGCAGCATCTGCGGTGCTCTTGATTATACTTACCAAAGATGTATCAATTACTTTTGAAAGCCATAGATATTTCAAAGAAATGTCTAATGAGGGTGTAATTAAGGTCTTTTTTAGGACTAAATCTGCTCTAGAGTCTCAAATGTCAAAACTAATTGTAAAAAGATGTTCTAACGTTTAGCAGTCTATGTGTCTATACATATGTGTATATATTTATATCAACATCTGCTTATGAAGCTTTTTCAATTTCCTACCTATTTCTATTTTCTCCTATTGATAGTAGAATTCCATTTGTATGCGTGTCCCAATAAAAGAGATTCTAAAAATATTTTAAAAGAAAAACAAAATGCCAAGAACACAAATAATTTTTTCCATCTGAAGGATTGTAATATGACATTATAAATGGGGTTTGTTTTAATTTCCTAGCTAGCATGTTAAAGTTGGTTAGTATGAAATCCTCTGKTTTTTTTCCATCTCCATAATTACTATTCTGTAGCTGGCTCTGCATAACTTGATTATGTTATGTTCTCAGGGCTGTTGCTGGAGTTGATGGAGACCCTGATTTAGTTCATATGGAAATCCAGGACACCAGTGGAGGTATGCAAATGAAAATGTTATCAATTGATACTCTACTGTATAGCGTTTTGCTTTGTTTTAGAGAGTACTTTAGAATTTATTTTAAAAAACAGCCAAAGAAGAACATCAGAGTCTTGTTCTGTTTATCTGTAGTCAGCAAAGCTGTCCTGCTATGTAAAAATGGAGTATAATTTAAAATTTACTTGTTTTCCGTTCTGAGACAAATTGACGTCAAGAAGCTATGCTCCATTTAAAAAGTCCATTAATAGTGCAATTTGTTCTGGCAGTTAAACATTGAACATTTTTTCCTGATTTGCAAATAAAATTGGCAACGTACTGCTAGGGCTATGTCTGTCAAAGTGAATTGTGGCRTAGGTCAGCTCTACTAAACTAACTAACTTCTCCCAGAATTGCCTCATGTTACAACATTCGGTATACTTTGCAACTTTAAAGAAAACCAGACAAAAACAAGAGCAAAAATCAGCAATCAGGATGTGCTATAGTAAATAGTCACTTAGGTTCCTATATCATTGTATTTTCATGTGACCTCTTACACCCGTGAGAGATGTTTTAATTGATCAACCTAGTTCCTATACAGTCTTATACATCAGTTGTGAAGTATGCATAATTCAGTATTCCACCTTCCATTTCTTCTTTTCAGCTCCATAAGAAAACATACAAGTTAGCAGGTTAAAATTGGGGTGTCAAAGTTCTTAAAGATTTAAGATTTCTGGGACTCAGTGAGCCCTCCGTAGTCCCATCAAGTTTGGAAACAGTGGAAACGGAGAATTTAGAAACTGCTTTAGTACAGGATGGAAAGATTTTTATTTAATAGAAACAACAACAAAGCTTTCATGAAATATTTATTTCCTGTCTGGGTCGTCAGAACATAGACCTTGTGCAGTTAAGGTCAATACAAGCATTGCCATCGATTTTAGTGGAAACAGTGTCTTTGTACTACCTGTCTGACAAAGCACTCTAGTGCTTACCATGTGAATTATGAATAGCTGCAAGATGTTTTGATGGCCCGTTGCTGTACTTGCTGACATATCCTTGTGATGCTGATTTGGAAGGTAGTGAGAGAACTTGGACTGACTCTTGTTGCCCCTCAAACGGGTCCAGATTTTAAACCGACTGTTTGGATCCAGCGTGTTGGAGTGGCCTTTTCTAATGAAAAGTTGTAGATTATGGAATGTGTTTCCATGTGCTACAGCTCATGTAAGCTCTAATTATTGATTCTGTCCCTCTGTTTAGTAAGGGCAAGTTGCACCAAAGATGCAGTTACCCTTTCCTAATAGTCTATGCAGAGAAGGTAACTGGAGAGGAAGAGATACTGTAGCCTTCGCTGATATAAGTCAATCCAGGTATTTTCAGCAAACTATTAACACTTAATATAGAAGTCGTCCCCCAGCAGAAATGTTCCAGTAGTGCACAGTAACTTTGCCACAGATCTTTCAAAATAGGCTTTAAAATTGTAAGCACTGTCTATTAAATGGAGTCTGGTTCTTTTCTTACCCTTGAGTTTTATACCGGGGCTGCGCTATTGATCTCTGCTGTGTTGTGTCTGATGCCACTTCCTCAGCCAAGCAGTGTGACTCTGTGCATATGTTAAGCGAGGGAAGAGGCTCCACCCGTTGTCCCATAAATGTCTCATTTGTCTAATCCCCAGTCTCTCTGGATGAGCAAAATTGGGAAAAGTGGCTGCCTCTCAGGAGTGATCTGAACTGTAAGCAGTTAGTATAAGCTCAGTACTTAGTACATTGAAAAGCTCTCGTATGAACGTTTCAAATAACTAACTCAACTGTTAAAGGCAGTGGTTTCCCTACATGAATATTACATACTGCTTGCTTCTTTTTCTCTTCAAAGCCCTGTCATACATTTCTGTCTCTCTTCCCTCAGGTTATCGTTACATCACTTGCCAGATTCAAAATTGTTCTGATAAGACAATGAGAGTCCAGTTTGCTGGTGGCACTGATCGGGATTCCCTGACTGTGCAGGATGACTACATATTTCTTCAGGTATATGCCACTTCTGGAGAGAGCCAGTTTCAGTTCAGAATTAAAAATTTAAACCATGTGGCAGCACTGTGATTTAGGAAGTTTATGAATTTTGCATGGGTCAAAGCATTGTTTTATTAGTCAAAAGGAGATGCATCTTTAATCTGTGCAACCAGTTGCTTATTTATCCTGTTGACATTAATTTATTTGTGACCTAGCTTTACCTGCAGTGGCTGTATTTTCAAGTGGATCTTATGGCTCAAAAGAGACTTTTATAAATAGTCCTATGTGTTGGGCAGAATGCAGCCTTTTTTTTTTTTTTTTTTTTTTT
>NW_020454538.1:5731619-5802981 GCF_003342845.1 Nothoprocta perdicaria | reverse complement strand
GGAAAAAGGTCCCTGAAAACAGTATCCTAGAAAATCCACAGACAGACTGGTGTCTCAGCTCCTTCTTTTAACTAACTCTATGAAGAGGCTTTGTTATGGAAAGAATTACACAACTGTCTCAGTAGGCGAAAAGGTGGAATCACCATAGCTAGGGAGTTTAGAGCAGCTTGAGCTAATCCAGATTACATTGGTGCTATTTCATTTCCAAGCTGCAAGACCTGAGTGCAAAAACAGGGATTGTARCTCTGGCAGCCTTATGGCACCAAGTACATCTTGGTCACAACTGAAAATTTGTTTTTATATAGATGGAAGAAGTTTGAATCTGAGAGCTGCAGAATTCTCAGAGAAAGATTATGTCTATCTGGTTTTAAGATTTTCCTAGGGAAGTTCCTTTTCTCAGTGATTGCCTATTATTTTTCACTTACTTTGATAAGGCTTGATTGTTGTAAGGCTTGTCTATTTGCTGACCCTTGCAGGAAAGGGAGTTGTGAACTCTCTACATGACTGCCTTGGAGGATTAGATTGGCTTTTTAAAAAATTATKATTATTTTTAGCTTTTCCACCTTGTGGCTGTTTCTTCCAAAAGGTTTTGTAAATTGGTACAAATTGGTACAAAGCATTTGTCCTCCGCTTGTTGAGTGCAGCAGTTTCAAAGCCCCATGTGGCCTGGAACAGTCAGGAGCACAAAGAAACAGCAAAATGGATTTGGAAAAGTATTTTTGAATAAAGTAGGCATTCTCAGCTGAGGTCTAGACTGCTTGGCAGCTATTTTGCTGAAAGGTGACATTATCTGKAGCTCCCACCAGGCACATTTTGAAATCCATTTCACCGTTAGTAGATGGTGAGAACTGCTGCTCACCACGTCACCTTCCAGACTGCTGGGCTCAGCAAAACACAGGTTGCTTCCTCTTCACGCATCTGTGTTTTGCTGGACATCTTGTAYAATTGCATCAGGAGTTGTTATTCTGTCCAATGCCAGACTTTAGCAGATGCAAAATGGCAGTGCAACGTGGAAACACGCACATAAAGTGATGGATGACCTCTGCTAGCAAAACTRCGCCATTGATAATGTTGCTTGGTCTCTGGAGATTTGAGACATGTTAATAGAGGAGATGTGCACATATTCTACATAAAGCGGAAACATCTTTAGTCTTTTACTTTCAGACATAGCTGCAATAAATCACAGTAATTTAATAGAAATCTCATTTGTTGCTAAATGGGTTTATAGTTGGCCGTGTCTGTATTAGCAGAGGATAGAAGAGGGCTCTGGAATCCTTTAGTTGTTGCTGAAGTGCAGCCAGCCCTGAGGTGCGATGCAGGACAGGCTTTTTCAGAGGCCATTTTAGGAGAAGGATTAAAGTTTTGACGTTGTTTTAAGCACAGACCAGCCTTTAACGTTGATGAGGCTGGGCAAGGCTTCAACTCTGATTCTCTGCTGCCTTGAATCATCTTTAGTCATTTGAAATGAGTGACATAAAATAAGTGCATAATGAACATGAAGGCTATGGTAAGATGGATAAGACTGATATTTAACATCAATTAAATAAATAGTGAGCTTTCAGCTTCAATCTATCATTTAACAAATCACATTGCAAAAGGGCATCGCATTTTCTCTGCTACACAAAAGGAGATTGGTTTAAAGGAGGAATGAAAATGATTAGTGTTAAATACTTTGGCATCTTTAAAATATTCAGGCTGTCATGTATCAACTCTATTTTTACCAAGCATAGTCAAGTTTGAATGCTTCAGCATAGGCTGTTTCTCAAATCAGGTTCCTTTTTTTATAGCACATACTGCAAGTGTGTGATAGCCTACCATCAAATATTGTTTATTGTGCAAATAAAATATGTTTTAACCAGGAGTTTTACCTAGCAATTAACTGCAAAACTTTGATTTTATATTTCTTTTTGGTAGGATGGAAACCACAAGGAATCTGTGTTTGACGTGTCTTCCCTGAATGAGATTCATTTTTCTTTTTAGTCTTTCTTTTATAAATGACATTGAGTTACTACCTTTCTGTTGATGCTACCACCAGTCTGCTGTGTTTGCCTACTTCCTTTGCTCTGATGTGACCTATATGTGAAGTTGAAGTAGAAAAAAATTAATATAGAAGGATTTGTGGCAGCTTCTTAAACTGAGTTATATTGTATCAAAGAATTCCTTCAGTTCTTGTAAAATTTTGTTTGACTGCTAGAAATAGACAAGGTCCATATTTGTAAAGGAAGTGAAAAACTGCTATAAAAATATTTTTTCTTGTCACTATGTCATTGTCATTGTCAGATGGGTCATTTTATTTTTTCCTGTTCAACCAGAATAAGCTTTGAGAAAAGACAGAAAAGAAACTCTGAGTAATTATTCAGGTCATTCAGTTGTAATTAATAAAGTCTAAGCCTTTTTATTTAAACAATGAGATAGGAAATAGGAGTCAAAATATATTTTCAAAGTGAAAGTAAGGGGATTAATCTGTTTATGCTTCTGTTTCACAAACTGATTTATCATGGTAACAACCAGAGAARAATTCTATGCATTTTATTTTTCCATTTTCTTTTTTGATCAGAACATTCTTGTAAAGCAGAGACCTTTTATCAACCAAGAGAAAATGGATAAAAAGCTGATATCCAGCTGATCTGCCTGACAAAAAAAGTTTGAAAGAAATATGAAATAGTATTTATTAAAGACTGAAACCATTGCTAATCTTATTTTTTGGTATTCAGGAGGCCTATTTGAAGATGAGCTGAGTAATACCAGAACAGATTTTGGCATTTTCTCTGTGACGGGAAAAACCTAGAGACGCCATTGCATGAGCATTTTCATCAGTCTTTTTTTTTGGAGTCTTGAGACTTTGGAACAGTATTTACATTGATTTTTTTTGATTAGAGAACTTGAGAAAAATGCTAATGGATAATGTCTACACTACTCTTCCTTTAATGCATATTTCTATATGGCTTTCTTTGGGTGAAAACTTTCAGAGAACTCCAGGTGTTTTACCTAAGACCTAATTTTATCTTCAGTTACACACAAGAAAGCAGCTGAAATATGTGTTTTAACCATCTATGAAATTCATGAACAGCATGAAATTCAGGACATTTAATTGATTTTCAGACTAACTGTTTGACTAATGGCTTTAGAATTGCATCATCATCTTCCATGCTATATGTCAAGGACTTTCACTGGGAAATGTTTCATTCTGTGAAGAAAAAATTAGCCCAACAGTGATTCATAATGTTGTACATAAATCTTACACTGACTTTTGGTTTTGAGTAGTGCTGTTGGATATCACTTACTCTGGAAATGCCTGGTATTTGCTGCTGGTAAAAGTCATATCTCTGTAATTAGTTTACAGGTAAAAAAATAAAATATCTTAAAATATCTGCCATAGCAGACTCTTTAGATGTGACATAAGCTCTCACAGGATTCCATTTTTTCTTTCTATAGACAACATCAGCAAACCGGACCAGGTATTACGTGTCTTACCGTCGAAATGGCTTCGTGCAGATGAAGTTACCAAAATACGCATTGCCAAAAGTAAGTGTGCMCAATGTGCTTCTGCTTTTATTAGTCAACCTCTTACGTCAGTTGGGTTTGTTCTTTGCCTTTTTAAAACCTCATTGCTCTGAGATCACAATTTTACACGGTAAGGTGCCACCCTGCCCCAAACATAGGCCACCTCCTGAGGTCCCCTGCAACCTCCCTGCCACCATCTGCTGTTACTTGCTGAATAACAGGAGTAACTGAGAACTTTTGGTTTTCTGCATGTTGTTTAAGTCTGTGTTTTACTAATGAAGGGCAGTTGAGGACATCCTTGTTTTCTTGTTATTATTACAAAGCAAGGAATGGGTTTAATGTTTATTTTTTCCTTCACCTTTGTTATTTTTTTGGTCTACGTGGCAGTCTGAGATCTAGTTTTAAGTATATCGGACATGTTTTAAAAAAAAAACAACACTGAAATTAAATATTTGGATACTATTTGAACAAGAATCTGAAATATCTGTGTGCTCCCAGCAGCATTATGCGAATAGCTCTATATTTATTTATTTGTTTGTTTTGCCAAGAAATGTTTAACCAAGGGCAAGCAAATGTATCAACCCAACCACGTAATTACTTCAAGAATTTTAAGCCCTTCAAAGCAGCCCTTATGGTCTCTTGAGGGAATCTGTAACTAGGAGAACCACAGGAGATTATACAGTTTAAAACGTGAAAATAACAGAGATGTATACTGATATATAGGGGTTTAATAATCAATTTCACAGGGATAAAGGATGTATTAGGGAGCTGGGGTTTGTTTGGGGCCTGAACAGCAGGGTGTGAGGGCAGGAGCTGATGGGACTCTGGGTGGAAGGAGGCCATGAGTCACTCAAGACTGTCTCTTGATGGGTCCAGAATGGCAGGAAATGGTTCCATGCACCAAAAGTTCRACACAAATGTGAGCGTATGTGGCACTGCTTGTCCTTGGGCAGAGGGAAGGGAGAAGCCATGAGAGAACGGGACATTTCTTCGTTCACTTCCATGTGGGGTGTGCAGGAATCCACACTTTTCTGTTGCAATTTCAATCTCATTCTCCTCGATCTGCCACATTTGGCCTGGGCAACGTTGGCCTGGGCAGAGTAAATTATTTATAGGAAATTGGATGCATGCAACTTCCTTAATGGCACAGATCACTTTAATATCAATATTACACTGGCACTGTACTAGTAAAAGACAAGTTATTTGGGTAAAGATGTAGCTCTCTGACATATTACAGTAAATGGATGGAGACTTTCAGAGCTCAGGTTTGTATAAGAATATTGTCCACTTCTTGTAGGCATCTGTGTTTAAAACACCCAAACTTGCCTCAGCTGTGAAGAACAGCAGTTCAGAGCTGGAGACAAGGTGCATAGTAAGGAACTGGGAGATGTATCACAYGTAGCTTTTCTTGGCAGCAAAACAAATTTAAGAAAATTGCTACCATCAGTTTATTTCCACCACTCTATTGCCATCTCCTGTAACCTATCTTATCTTTGCAGGACTATGTTAAAACAAAACCAGTGCAGCAATCTAAGTGGAAAATATTTCTGGAAAAAAAATAACAACTTCGCTTTTTAAAAGGAAAATTGGGAGGCAACCTGATTGCAGTGAAGAAGCCTCCCCATGGAGAGAAAACTCTATTAAGCTATTGCTTAAAAATTCTAGTAAAGACAGACAGACCCATGAGCTGGAAGCTGAATCCAGACACATTCAAATTAGGAACTCAGCATAACTTCTTGGTGATTAAGCATTTGAAAAAGTGCCAGTGAAAGTGATGGATACTCTACTTTTGGAGCTTACAAATCATAACTGACTGCTTTTCTGGAAGATTTGCTATAACCATACATACATATACATTATTTGCTCCTCCTTCATCTTAAAAGTATGCGGAAATAATTGTTAGGATTTCAGTGGTTGGAAAGATACCAGAGAGCAAAATAAGAGATCTACTAATCTTCTAGCCTTAAAATCCATTAATCCACAAATTGTGCTCAGTTATTGGGTAGATGATCTCGCTGAGTGCATATTAATAACCATTTCTGACATACTCAAAAAATGTCTGGCATAACTCACTTGTATTTGTCTAGTCTAGATTATTTGAAATAGTACTGCATGCTAAATTCTTTGTCTTGGAAAATATGTTTTTTTGTTTATTTGTTTTTTTTCCCTGCTAAAGCAGATTAGCTCCAGGCTTGACTGAATAAATAAATTAGAAGTTAATGGTTTCATTTTGGATAGAGTCAATAGAAAGCCAGAAACAGGATGACTGTGTCGTTTGGAAAACAATGTTTTTGTGTTGATCCTAGTTCAGGCACTACCCAGTAAGTGGAACGAAATAAACTGCATCTCTTTAGCATTTTGATGATGCCTCCAAGAAAAGTTTCTTTGGTATCTGCACACAACAGAGCTGAAAAATTCACCAAGAGGGCCTGGAAGCCAGACATCCACTAGAACAGTAGTGAATGTGAGAGATTTTAACCTCTTCTGTGAAAGATATATTTTTAAAAGTGTTTTACTACCTTTTACATTGTATTGCAGATAGTGAATATGAAATAAATGAGAACACAACTCTGAAATTCTTTGATCCCACCATATTTTAATGAGAATCATCAGAGTGCAGTAGAAATGCATATTCCAATCTAGTTTGAGCTGAAGGGAAAGATTAATATGAGGAAAATACTGAGAAAATTTTGCAAAAAAGTGGGATATTGGCACCAGCAAATCAACAGTGCTTTGAGGACCCATGACATCCAGTTGCTACTTGTGTGGTGTAAGGAGATAAACAGAATGAAAGAATTTACAAGAAATTATTTTAAAGCTTTAAAGTTTGTTTGAAATAACTGAGTTTGAGTTTGTATATGTAGTCAGTTCTGCCTAATCGGGATATTAAGCGGGTCTAAAGTGGTTTTTATTTCTTTTCTCAATCAAATTGAATGAGGCCTCAAAAAATCTCTTTCCAAATGGTCTCTGCAAAACGCTGCACGTCATGGTCCGGAATAGTGATTCTGGCAAGTACAGGCAATGGAAAACTGTGGACAAGCCAGAAAATGCCACAGGCTGATCATGGACTTGTCTAATAACATGAGGAGCAGTAAGCTGGATCATCAAGTCCAAGCCTAAGGAAATAATGGTGGGCACTTCAGGTATTAATCTTTCTCAGTGCAGCTGTGTTTCACTCTGATTTTATTCATGAACATAGAATGAGCATTTTAAACCTGAGTAATTAAAGAAGTTGTTTGATGTTTTTCTTCAAACATACAGAAGCTGAMACTCTGCCCTCAAAATCAATTCTTTTTAGTAACATTTGTATTTAGGTTTTCACTTGAATTTGTTCAAATATACTCTGAAGCAAAATCCTGGAGAAGTATATGTTAGTATGTATTTGGAGAATATTTCAGGACCTTCTTGCTTATAAATGAAAAGTTGTCAGTGTAGCTAAAAGCAATTTCGAGGCAAATTTTACTACTATTATGTGTCATTTTATTCATTATGTCTTTTAGGCTCCAACTTTGCAGTTCCCTTAGATCACCTTTTTGTAACACACTGAAGATATGCATTTATTTGGGGRAAAAAAAAAAARRAAAAAAAMMAARRAAAAAAAAAMCAGAGCCAATGAGGGCCATCTAATGATTGGTAGTCTATTTTTTGGGGGATGTTTATTCTGCTGTTTAGAGATTTTTTCTAGCATTTTGGTATTGACAGTCCTTTGAATTGCAGAACTCATGTGTTTACTGCTACCAGTCAAAACAGTAACAGAAGTTGGTAGCATCAGTGTTAAAGGTTGCCAGAAAGCTCCCCAAAACAGTACAGGAAATGTAGAGCTATTCTTTTAAGCTAGGTTGACTATTATACTGAGCCTATGTAAAGTTTTACTGAAATTGCTTGTTCGCTGATGCTAAAGCTAGAACTGAGGTGAATAAATTCTAGGAAGTGAATATCAAATCCAGCTTAAAATCAAAAGCAAAAGGGTTACATATGTGTCGTGAGATGGCTGACTARTCAACACAAGTGTCTTCCAGGGGGATCCAGAGATGTGGGATTAGTAATTTTCAATGCAGAGCAGGGATTTTGGCAGCAGCAGCTCTTGTGAGGAACAGTTCTGCTGGGGGCTGTGACATGTAGCCTCGTTRGGAGGGTTATCACATTCATACTGCAGGCTTGTTCCTTGTAGCTCTGATTCACTTCTCAGAGAGGTATGGGTTTGAGAAGGTTCTGCCATTTATTAGGGTTCTAAGTCTTACCATAAAGTGATTAAGTGTAAAACTGGGARCAAGTCAATTCTGATAATTCGAGCACCAAGTACTGCTAACAACATGTTAACAAAAGATTTTCACCAAACCAAAAATGATCTAGAAGTTATATTAATTTTACTGTCATAACTCTGAAGAAATAATTATTCTGAGTTCCTGTCTCAACTCTGATAAATCAACTGATACATTTCAATTGATAATGATCTGCTTTTGTGGATTGAATCAAGGCATTCACTGGTTCATGCCAGCTACAAAAGTTTAATAAAGAGCTGCTTCAGCAGCTACATCCTACTGCAATTCAGAAAGTAAAATATTTAACTCTGAAAACATGCTGTGGGAAAAGCCTTTTTTTTTTTTTTTTTTATCTATTGTGATCTCTGTATCTTTTCTATCTTGTGAAACAGGCAATGATATAGAATTTTTCAGATAACTTAGGTAGAAGAGAATACAGGGGCCAAATGAAAAGACAAAAGAATACTATTGCCTTAGAAATAACTGAGTTTATTTAATRTCTTAGTGGTAATATGCATCTCATTTTTTACCTCCTGTATATATTCTTTTTATGAGTACTACCTAGTACTCCTCTGTCAACAGAAGCTTAAACTGGTATTCCTGAAACTAAAAACTAGTTCAAAACATAAAGTARAACTCCTCTGTGTTGCTTGCTGTAAAACTGTTGTCACAAACCAACATTTTTGTCTTTGCAAAGTACCATCATGTGCAGTCAGCTTTTGCAGGTGAGACTTACTCCTCTGAGGGGCTCTAAAATAGGCCCAGGTCGTCTTTGCCAGCTYTCTGACATACGTCACTTTTTTGACGGCAAGTTTACCTCCACATCTTGCGTGCAACATTCAGTTTGGCTATGAAACAATTTTTTTTTTAATCACTTTCACTCCTTTTCCCTAAATATTCATCAGTCTTTTGAGGCATATATTTTCCTCTCTGTCAAGCTTCCACTGACTGTAACTTTTTCTAGAATTCCTTAAATGGGTCCGTTCATTAACAGGAGAAGTGAGAGGAAACATCCATGTGGCCTTTCTCTCAGCAGACCAAATAAGCCCTGACTGTGTAATATTTTGGTTAATAGTTAGTGGGAATGTAGAAGTTCATTTCACTAGGCTTTTAGATCTCCTGGTTGTTTCTCCGTAAGGACAGAGAAACCACCCCAGCCACCCATCKCCTGATGGATGCTTAAGCTGACTTTTAGTCTATGTCAGGCAGAAGAGCAGTTTGCAGGTGGAGCAGGTCCACTACTCCATCCTTCGGCCATTGGAGTGGCTGCTGGAAAAAAACAGATAAAGAGAAATAAGACAGAAATTTAAGTAGAAATGTATATGATGCAGTAAAACTCCTTCCCTGGGAAACGTCCCAGAAATAGCAAGTGAGCCCATGTAGTAGTTGTCTGTCTGAACGGCTCCCCAGCCTTACAAATCTATTGAGGTGGGCTCAAGGAGATGTTCTTTTCTTCACAATGTAACCTGTTATTGATTTCTTCCCCTTGCACCATTTTACT
Organism: Nothoprocta perdicaria; assembly: GCF_003342845.1. Taxonomy (NCBI): domain Eukaryota; kingdom Metazoa; phylum Chordata; class Aves; order Tinamiformes; family Tinamidae; genus Nothoprocta; species Nothoprocta perdicaria. Next base: position 5,793,714 of record NW_020454538.1, on the reverse strand, counting down.
CCACCAGGAAAGGAAGATTAGGGAGATTATCTTTGGGATATATGCCATTCAGTTACCTTGATTGTGCTTAAGAGATTATAGGGGAGTAAATGTGGTGCATCTAGAGGTCAAGGCTGCTATTACACAGTTCTGAGTGCTTACACATGTTGTACATGCAATACATTTACTTCTGGTAGTTCTCTGTTTAATTTATCACTTGCTTCAGGTTAATACATTGCCCAACCTAAGCATTAAAAGATTGAAAGCAGGAAAAAAGTATGTCATTGGCTTTAAACCGTAAGATTTGAAAAACAGGAGTTTGAAGTTCTGTTATATTTGTCATGTTGGATAAAGCACCACGGTTCTGCCTGTAGCATTACACAGACTTTTCTGAATCCTGCTTACAGTTTTTTCATTTGATGGTGTTTTCTAGCCCATCAGCATTTTGCCTGAGGAAGGGGTCATTGGCTTGCTGTGTGATCCTTGGCAAGTGCCATATCCTATGTCTTCTGAATGTAATCCTATATTTGTGTCACAAGGTTTCTTATCACAGTTAGTAATCTCATAAATCAGGCTGAGTGTTTCTTGGCTATAAAATGGTATTAAAATGTTTATAGGCACTGAGTTACTTTGTATAGGTGATATGGGGTGGTAAACAGTGGAAACAACATAGTTGTTCTTTCTTTCCTTCCTGCAGCACTCACCTCCAAAAATGAAAACTCTCTCGACTATTTATGCCTTAGGACTTATTGAGACATTTTGATCTTTTGATCTGGTGTTCCTTCAAACTTGTGTGAAAATGAATTTACCTTCATTAAAAGCACACAACTTTGGGAAAAGGTTGGGGTGATCATGTTGGTACTTCCCTGCTGAAAGACCTCAAGTAATTCTGGAGTAGTGTGGATACTCTTAGAAAGATCGGATCCTTATTCTCTGCATGCAGGAAGAGTTTCTTGGATGCTGGCTCTCCATTTCGTGGCTGAGAAGGCACAATTCTTTCAACATAATACACACACCCTCCAGACTCGTTTATTGTGTTTAATAGACCAGGTCTGTGTAATGTGTATCACCTTAAGGTAATTCCTGTCTTTTGACAGGATTCTGCCCTGTGAACATGCCCAAATATTTCCAGCATTGCTTTGAAGCTGTCTTACTGTTTATTTGAATTTTGTTCTCTGCTACTGATGTGAGGTACAAACCAGCTTAGAAGTCACTGAGAGAACAGGAGCGATATGACCTGTCATTAGATACGGTGCTTAATCATTTCAGTTTCTTAGTCTTTGATAACTTGCAGGATTTGTCTAGCATTTTGTATAGAAGGAGTTTTGATTCAAAATCTCAGTTCTAGTTGCTGCTAATTCTGTGATTAAGCTGAAATTTATATTTTTCTGGAAATTTTATACTTTTTGTAATAAGAAGTTACAGAGTTACAGCTCTTGCATTAAAAAATAAATACTGTTATTTTGGTGACATTCCCATATGTTTCTGCAAAATTTCAAGAAAACTTTATTAGCACTTTTTCCCCCATTTTCACAGGATCATAGACCGTAGCCATAGAATGGATCTTGATAGGTCCTTTTCCAAAGCACGGTCATCTGCCTTAAACCAGTCTTGACAGATATTTGTCAAATATACTGTTATCATCTCCCAAGGATGGAGATTACCTCCCAAAACAATTTATCTTCAGTGTTTATGACCAAGTCCTACTACCAAAGGATTTTTTGATAGCTGACCTAAATCCCATTAAATTCACACACAGTATTAAACTCTCAGGAGAAATAGAAGATAGAGTATTTTCTTTGCCTTGAGGTAACTGATTATGTATTTGAAGGTGTTTGTGTCTCCTCTTATATGCCATAGACAGAAAACTTTATGGATCTGTTTGCACTGTGAATTTTAGAGCACTTCACAGACTTCAGTGGCTGCACTCCAGGCCTATACCTGGGTTGAAAAATACAGCCTAGCTCTGTAGAATTTTAGTGATGACCGTACAGAAATCTGTGTAAGTAATGCTTGCAACCTAAAATGAATGAAACACGGCAAGGAGAAAATTATTGGGCTGACCTCAGAGATCGCATTTGGGAATGATGGTTTATTTCTGATACAGATTGCTATTTGTAAGCTTTGCAAAACAAATGATAAAAACAAAAAGGGAGAAGTGAGAATGGCAAAATAATTGTCAGTAACTGTAAATGTTGTTTATTTACTCCCCAAAATGCCAGAGTGCATCACAATCTTCACACGCTTCATGATTTTTGGTCTTCATTAACTAGGGTTGCATTCCCTGTGGTAACTGTCGTGGAAGGCAGTGACTAGCCAGTTTGGAGTGCTAGGATACATTGTGTTTCTTAATTGAGAGATTACTGTAGGTGAACTTTCAATTAGATATTTTTTTACCTGGTTCTCCTAGTCAGATTATTGCTTGCAAAAATAGAGGTGATAGGAAAATGAATTATTTTGTATTTTGTCTTTTTCTACAGGATTTACAGATAATCAGTACGGATGAAAATCAGGTATTTGTGGCTGTTCAGGAGTGGTACCAGACAGACACATACAACCTGTACCAGTCTGACCCACAAGGTGTTTACTACTCCATCCTACTAGAGAATGTCCGGAGCACAAAACAACCGGAAGAGAATGTCCTGATAGATATTCTAGAGGTAGGATGCTGTTCAGAAGCCCTCTTGCTTCCCTTTTTATCTCTTCCAAGGTGTGATATGTGGAGTTTCATGATAACTAATTTTATGTTAGTAATTTTCTTTAATACTATCTTTAATATAAAAAGAGAAGGCTGTTTTTCTTCTTTATAATGTTCATTGCTATTTATAATTTTCTTTCTTTCCATCCTAATACACAGTGTGTTTTGAGAACTGAGTTGGTGGCATAGGACTTCTTGCAAAGACAGAGTTGATTGTGGTGGATGTATTCTTTCCTCCTTTCCTCCTCCTTTCCTCCTCCTTTCCTCCTCCTTTTCTCCTCCTTTCCTCCTCCTTTCCTCCTCCTTTCCTCCTCCTTTCCTCCTCCTTTCCTCCACCTTTCCTTCTTTTCTTCTTTCCTCCTCCTTTCCTTCTTTTCTCCTTCTTTCCTTCTTTCCTTCTTTCCTCCTTCTTCTTTTTTTTTGAAATATTGAGAAGTGAAGCTGGCAGCACAGTGTGTTATTGATGAAGTAAGAAGTTGTGCAACTGCTATGTTCAGCTCCTCGCTTGTAGGTGACTCACGGATGCATTTGGTGACTTAGACTAGGACATTTTTAGCCAGTAGGCGCTTAAATAGAGATCCTGTGAGCCTCGTGCTGGGTTCTGTGCGTCAGCTTTGACAAGTGAAAAACAAGCAAAAGWAGATTCTCATTAGACAGCAAGTCTGCTTGCTTTCAGTAGGTGTTTTGTGCCACCAGTATTTGGTAAGAGACAAATTCTCTTTTAATCAATTCTGTCGTGGATTGTAAACTTAGCGCATTTGTCAAAATAAGACTCTAAAAAGAGAGCATTTTGGGAGAATGACACAAAGTGTCACCAGTTCTGTTCCCACTGCTGATGACATTTAAATGTGATAAAATGTACACTGTGGCTTTTTTCATCTTTCTGGAACTGACCATTATCATCAGGACATTAAACTGTGTAGACCTTTGGTCTGGCCCAAATTGGTCACCCTTACGCTCCAATATATATGCTGTTGATTTAAAAAAAAWTCTAGTTTAACAGACTTGTTTGGAAAAGGTTCATGGTAATTCTAAATACAAGTCATGCCTATAGGTGCCTATTGACTGGTGGCTCTAAGTAGACCCTTACTGGTGGGGCAAAGTGATGACTGTTTTTCTTGTCCCCCTTGTGTTGTGTGTATTTTTTTTCAGCTTTTTGAATAGGCCAGAGTAAAACAGGTATGTCCTTACCYGTGTAGACACGGATCATTTTCTAGATTGTCTCTGTTTAGAAGTGAGGTGGCTTCTGAATCGCAAAGCAGTGCGTTATGTGTAATCACATTCCCACAGGGTGGTTGAAGAGAGATCATTATTTTGCTGCCTTGCTCCTCATCTCGCTTGCAGGATGCAGAGCTGAAAGGGAGTCAGCTGCATGTCTTTTTTTCTACCTACATCACCTGGAGCATCTATTCTCAAACAGCTTGTACAGAGGTGTGACCCCTGGCTGTTCTTTTATCTCCAGAGTTAAATGCTTAATTCAGTTTCATTAATGATTTAAGAATATCACAGTTTTACTGAGGGCAGATTTGGTAATGTAATAGAGGAGAGATTCTAGATTATTGTATATAAGGATATGTGGATTAATTTGTAGTGCTGAAATAAAAAGACAATGTGCAGATGATAAACAGTTATTGAAAGACAATAGGCATGGAGACACAATTCCATTTCTTCAAAGCTGTTTTTTAAAATAGATTTACATTGTCAGTGGACGATTTTATTTGCTTATATTGAGAAGCCCACAGCTTTCAGATAGCCTGTAGGGTAAATAATTATTGTTCATCTTCCGGAATAGAATGTGATTGTCTACTCATATCTAAAAGTAATGTATGATTTATTTACAATATAAATAATAGCTAGTAAAGGTAAGACATATAGCAGTCCTTAGGGATCTTTTTTCTTTTTYTTTTTTTTTTTTTTTTGGTCTAGCCTGGGATTTCTCTCTGGACATTTTAATGCAAGTATCTCGTATCTGGAAGATAAATCTTCAACACAACACAGCAACAATCCTCAATGGATTTGAGAATTTCTCTTTCAAACCAATACATAGTTCTGTTTAAAATTTGCACTGTTGGTTTTCATTATCTTTTGCTGACCTCCTTTCATCTTTTGCTTATGCATCTGTTATATATCTGTTATGTTTTTTAGGTTTTCCTCTGTCTGCATTCATTCACTTTCATATGCTTTATCTCTTTTGCACTCTATTTCTTTTCTGATGTCACTGCATTTGTGAATGAGGAATAATTCCCCAAGTGTGTGCCTTAAAGAAGGAAAGAAAAAGAAAGGCAGAGTATTAAATGATTATCCAGCAGGAGCATAGTGTTAAAATCTGGATCAAGTGCTGCCAACATTAACGAAAAACAAATCTGACTGATATATTTCCAAAATTAACATACCAGTGTAATAGTTTTATATGTGATCCTGATATGACYCTGCATATGGGTAAGAACTGCACGAGTTACAATACTCATTTTTCATGCTTATTTATGCCTCTCAAATCACAAATCTTATATATTTAAATCTTAATTACATACTAATATTCTATAGTTGGCTTCTTTTGTTGTATTTTTGTGGACCCATCTGAACACTATGGTGTTTAACTAACCAGGATAAAATGCCACTCAAAGGTTTCTTTTTTTCACACATCATTTTTATGACTTATATTAGGCAAGTGCACCACTTCACACATGATAGTTCTGAACTTCCTTTAAAGAAAGGTACCTACAAACTAATTTCTAGCAGGAGTTATGCCTTTCATTGAAAATATAACTGCTAAAGACAGTACTGGCCAGATTTCATCTGAGAAAGCAGCAGTGGGGAAGTTACCTGGGACACTGAAAGAAAAAAACACATTCATGATCTTTCTGTGCCTGATAGTGTTCAAACTCTAAACTCTCATATTCTGGAGATGAGAGGTTGCCCTAGAGCTTGGTTAAAATGGGAATGGGACTGGGAATGGAGAGTGTTCTAAGCCTGACTCTCATTGAATGATTATATGGCATGATTAAATATTCATTAGGCAAGAATGAGAGAAGGAGCGAGAGAGAGAGGATACAAATACTCATGATGCATCACTAGGTGATTAGGCCACCCACAAATGAAGAGGGAAGCTTCAGTTGCAGTCCCTGATCTAATTATTGTTTAAATATTTAATACTGTGTTCACTGTAAGAAATATTTACACAAGAATTGCAGGCTGAGGTCAGGGATGATGTTAGAGCTGGAGCTGAACATACTAGCACTAAGGTGCTGAACATAAATGCACTAAGGTGCATTTGCTGCCAGGGYGCTTATAAAATGATCCAAATTAACTTGGGCACTCTTGAGTTATAACAGTTTTCTTATAGGAATCATTTTGAAAACAACTAAAGATGCCCAAGAGAAGAGACCTTTCTTTCGGAGGTGAAGCAGGTGGAGGGGGGCTCGGTGTGGAAGCTTTTTAAATGCCTGAGAGCATGAGTCAGACCTCAGTCATTCTTCCCCAGATGAGTTATGTGCATTTACTATGAAAGGCAACCCTGCTTCCTAATTCAGTATTATTTTAATAGATGCCATATTCAATTATATGGTTTTAATACGTGTGTACTATCTATATGTGGATCACATGAGTTATAGCCCTACAAAATGTATTAAACAAATATCTATAATTAACAAGTATATTAAAGATAACAAATGGTGATCTGTAGAGCTCCTACTGATATAGGGAAAGCAAACATAAATAAAATAAAGGCAGTAAGAACTTCATACAGCAAAACTAAAAGCTGCCAATCAAACTGGAATAGCTAATGACAAAAATATATTTGGTATTGCTTATAGGTTTGGAAAASAAAAAAGTAGAGAAATTCTGTTTACCTTTAAATACTGAAGCAAGCACATAAGCTAGGCTTGACACATAGGAGGTGTATTAACATTGGCAATAACACTCATCTAAACAGCGGCCTGATTCTGTGTAGACTGGCATACCTGTAAATGTGTTGACGTGTATAAACTCATAAACTTAAGTAATTTGCAGTATAACGTTTTCAAGATTCCTATATTAAAAAAAATGCAAAAAATCTATTAGAAAAATTTAACAGTAGTGTACCAACAGGCAATGCTATCATGATCTTTTGCATTTAGTGTTATAAACAACATGATACATGAACAGTTTAGGATTCCTTTTATATACACTTAGATATAACAAATAGTAACCATTCTCCATTTCCTTTTTTCTACTTTTCCTGTCCTTCTTTTCCCTTTGTTTTCTTCTAGTCTAATTCATTTCCCTGGTGGGGAACTACCTGAAGTACACAGTTCAGGGCCACAAAAGAAGAGCTAATCGAGAATAATCCTTTTGAAACCATGCCCATGGACTAATCACAAACTGTCCCTCACGCTTTAGGTCAGAGGTGTAAAGGGAGTCTTTTTGGCCAACCAGAAGATTGATGGGAAAGTTACAACTCTAATAACCTACAACAAAGGCCGTGACTGGGATTTTTTGAACCCTCCAGACATTGATATGAATGGCAAACCAACAAACTGCAAGCCTGTAAGTCGATCTTTTAACCTATCCTCTTCTAAAGCGCACAAGAGTTATTTGTATTCTAGGATGCACGGTAGTTTAGACCGCCTGAGAGCTCTGTGCTGCGTTTACCTGCTAGGCTGATAGACAAGGTTAGCTGCATGACATGAACAGTGTTTTCACAAGCTGTTAGTCCAGTCTTCCTTTAGAATGAGTAGTCGTGACTGTCTTTAGCACTACATTCCCCATTTCAGAGCCTAATGTAACACAAAGAGGACATATTTTCTTCTATGCCAGCCTTCACCATAATTGTAACAATCGTTTCTATCTAGATATGAGGCACTTCATCAGACAAATATAGCTAACAAATATCTTTTCTGTTTCCATCTTTCATATTTTTGTTCATCTTAAACCAAGATAACCCCGTTAAAGGGAATTCTTGACGGTGGCTTGGGAATATACACCACATTGTTAATTCCATCAAAAAGTCTATTTTTTGCTGCTGTGAGATTATGTTATTTCACGTTGTTTATATGTCCCAGCTGCCCATAATATTTTCTTATTTGTGAGCCTTTACTGAAAGTGCTGTATTTTTCTCACGGGCTGTCTGCTCCCGTAGACTCTGAGCTCTGCATTACTAGAATAATTCCCTTACTCCTGCCACTGCCAGAGATTTTATCCCTCTCCTCATATCTGAAATGGAAGGCTGGAGGGGGGTGCTGTTGGCTTCCTTTTGAAGAGGTCAAGACTTGAGTACATGGTTCAAGCCTGCAGGGCCTGACCCAGAGCTCTCTGAAATTATTAGAAGAGTTTAGGCTAACTGGGAATAAACCAGCTCCCGGTAGTTCCTGATAGCCTGATTCTTGTGAAGTTAATGGACATATGGCTATAAATTGCAGTCAGATCAATAATGACTTTCAGGTGACACTGGAAAGAGCAGGAAGCGGGAAGTTGGTTAGCAAGGAGAGATGATTAAATGCATCCAAAASTCATTACAGTACTTTGTATATGACTTTTCTGGAAAAGAAATTCAAGTGTAATTAGGTTTATCATCATTTAATCATTTTAGCTAGTAAATTGGGACAAAAAAAAGGGGGGGGGGGCAAAGTACCTGTTGCTGTCACTTGGATTTTCTAAGCACTTATGCTGTCAGAAGGACTTTTTATACTGTAATTTCATGCCAACTTCTGGTTTTGCAGACCTTTTTTCTGGGACCATAGCTGACTAAAGGGACAGTACCCAACTGCTGCATGGGGAAAAAAACATTCTCTAGAAAGATGCATGCCACTGAAGCTACTTTCTGTTTGTGCTTTCATTTTCATACAAGTATAAGTATTAATTTATATATTTTTTTTAACTGTCTTCTTACCCCACAAGCCTGATTGCTACCTTCACCTCCATCTTCGCTGGGCAGACAATCCATACGTGTCAGGAACAGTCCATACTAAGGATACTGCACCAGGGCTGATAATGGGGGCAGGTAAATGCATGATAGTATTTTTTAAGAGCTGAAATGTGCATAGTGTTCTTTGCAGAACTAGCTTTTGAATGATAACATTGACCATGTTACAAACATTGCCAAAATACGGTTTTCCCTATGGGATATTGCTCTAGGGGATCACTTGATCAAATGATTTAATAAAAGGTAACTAAAGCTAAGATAGTTGCTTCTCCTAAGATAGATCTGTTACTGCTGGATCTGTTGTGCCTTGCTGTTGCATGTGTRTGTCCTTCCTCCATTAGTGTGGTATGAAGGAGCAACAATGACTGAATGACTTGTCCTACTTTCTTTTTTTCTGGAAGTAAAGAGCCTTGCCATCTCCCCCATCCATTACAGCAAATCCATCAAGAATAATGGAATAAAAAATCAGAAAATAAATTGATTTGAGCAATTGCAAATCCTTTGGTCTTTCAAGAGTAGAAACAGAGTTTTGTCTTAGAGTATTTGTTAGTTCTTTCTGCTTAAATAGAGATGAAGTAAAAGAGGCAAATAGGCTTGCATATTGGCAACAAAGATAGTTGTGGGTTCTGCATTATAATGTATATGGGGGGGACCATGTTACTGTTAAGTGAAAGTTAATGAAGAAAATTCCATTACAGTGTTCACCAATCCCTATGAAAAAATTTCATGTAACTCTGTTTTCTTGATATGAATACTTTAATACTTTTCTTGAATACTTCTAATTCTTCTGTTTTTTTTTTTTTCTTTAATTTTGTATTTCCTCTTTTCAAAATTACTGAAATATCTTAGCTGATTATAACTGGATATTAAAGGTCATGTTTTGGTGAAATATRAACATGCAGGGCTTCTCCTTCTCCTGAGATCATTTCTATTTTTAATCATCAATGTGTCTGCCCTCTCTTACACTAGCATCTTATAAATTTTACTGGGAAAATCAAGGCAAGCATACCTGGTGATAAAAAGGTGATATCTGCTATTACGTGCGGTATGACTGGATTTTGAAGTCTTTCTCTAGTGTTTAAAGAGTTCTCTAGAGTTTGAAGTATTTTACCAGAGGGAGGCCTAGCTGGTGAAATGCTGCTACATTTTTATTGATAAGAATGAGAGTAAGAAATTATAAAGTCCCTTTGTCAAGTACATTTCTGTAAAGTATCTAAGTAGATGCTTAATTCATATTTGATGTATTCTGATGATTACAGAAAAAAAAATTCCTTTGAAAAGGATGTGCTTATTCCATAGATGTACTATTCTAATGTAGGTTTTTATTTTTCCCTCATGCAATATTTGCCTTTTAGTAGCAAATTAACCAGTGGATTTTTGGATCTGTTACTTCTATTTCACTTTTTTTCATGTTCTTGCACAATTCTGATGTGGTRAATTAATGTTTTTTGAAATTTTGAGATTTGCTTGTTTTCTTTTTGTGGGATTTTTTTGTTTGTATTATTTTGTTTCTTTGTTTTTGCAAGTGTGCGGAGATGATGCCTCTGAGATGATGTATGATSTCTGTGTGTGTATGATGTTAGGCTATGGAAAAGTACCTTGCACTTAACTCTTTCCAAGGAGTCGAGAGAATTTTTATCATTGTGATATTGTCCTATCATGCCKGGTAGGTAAACTTATCAATAGTTTTTCTCAACCCTAGGCAATGAGAAGCATTGAGGTCCATACCTTAAGCATCCTTTTTGRTGGCATCCAGATATTCTTAAGACCTGGACCAATATATTAAATCTGATTTGATTGCAGGCCAACCTGTAATAGAATGGAAATGATAGTGAGACACAATCACTCATATCCAGCTAAGCTAAAAAGCCCAATAATGCTTTTCCTTCCTGTAGTAGAAGGTCATGTTTATGCAATGTACATGCATTAGGGACTTGTTTTGGAGTCTTCCTAAAAGTTTTAAAGAGCATGACCTTTTGAAGTAGAAGAATTGAAACAAATTGCATTTTGACTTGCATTTGTGGATGCTAAGATCATCCAGATTCAGTGCACGTATTCAGTCCTATCTGGCAAAACTCATATCCTTATGACCTGACAATTCTTATCAGGAATACTTTACGCACAACAAGCTTGAGTATCTTCTGGCCTGATCATCAAAATTCATGACCATATGCAAATCATATTGGTGACCATAGTGGTGTCTTAACATGCAAAAATCAGATCATTTGGCCATGTCACACACTATTGGAATTTGAGTGTTATGATTCAGTAACAGCACATCTTCTGCAATGACAGAAGATGATAAAAATCTGTGTATGTCAGTTAATCATATTGTGGCTGTGAGGCGTCAGTGCATTATGCTGTGAAAAATGGAAATATAATCTGAGGATGAGGTAGAAAAATAATTGAGAGCAGAGAGAGCAAACAATTAATACTCCGGCAAAAGCGAATTGAGAAAGCTTATTAGAAACAAGTTGTACAATTTCAGTTATCAGTTTTCAAGAACAAAGAGCAGATGCTGAAAAAAGGTAGTCTTGGTAGCTGTTGGAAATAGAGTTTCTATTTACAAGAGGAAGCTTGGGAACTGAGGAAAAAAAAAAGATAAAAAATACCTTTTTTTCCTGAAAGTACAACAAAAGTGTGGAAATGAATGCTAGTAACAAGATGTTTAACTAAGAAATGATGTAAACAAGGAAAGAATTGGAAAGTGGAGAATGTTTTCTAACTTTAAAGGCAATGCCATTCATTGTGTTACAGAGAGTAATGTGTAATCAAGTAAACAAAAATCAAACAGACCAAAAAAATCTCTTTAACATGGAGTTTAGGCACTTTATATAAAGAGATTATATAGCACAGTTGTTTGTGGTAGTAGAGAACCTAATCTGTGACTTAAGGGTATTTTTGGCAGCATGCTTGCAAATCAGAGCACTGAGAATATTGAAAATTGTTTTAATTTAAAAGAATAATTGAATAGAGAATGGCATTAATGCCTAGAGCATTTGGAAAGATGCAATAATAGGATTTTAAAATCGCATCTTTTTAAACTCACATTTAGGAGTGAAAATTCTACTCTATTAAAGTTGCATAAATAGTTCAGAAGAATGCATATTTTTAGCTTGTAAATATATATATGTATATATAYATAAATTGTCCAGACAGAATATTAAATTTTATAGCTGCACATTAAAGTGTTCCTTGAAATAACTAGCTTGCTCCTTTTAAGRAATGTTATAGTATTTTGCATTTACATTTCATTTTAATCTTGGCAACAGCTTCCTTTTTTTCACAGCACAAGCTATGAAATGTGTGTCAATTGATGTGTAAATTTTTACTATGAACTTGTGAAGGGGGTTCTCTATGGAAAATGTTAAAAGAAGTGTAGATTTTTCAGGTGTTAGTTTACTGTGATTTTCTTAGCCTCCAGTGCAGATGGCAAGACAAGCAAGCACTGAGTGTCACATGCTAGCATTAGTTGGGGAAGGAGTTCACTGTTTGTCATATCTGGCCCAAATATGTTGTACACATTGTGATAAATTTGTGGCTTCTTTCACAAAAGTAGCGTGCCATGATGCCACTACAAGAAAGGATGAAGGAACAGGGAGATGATAGAACATTTCCCAGTGCACTTCAGAGTGAAGATACTACAGTTCTCTAGTCATGTCAACATGTTCCCAGATTCGGATAGTGTGAGTCACTCCCTCAGTCCACAGCTAAACACATCTTTAGTTTGCTGAGAAAAGTTGTCTGTCTGGGACATTTAAATACAAATTCTTCATATACTTGTCCTATGCTATGACTTTGGTTTATGAACCACAACTTTTTAGCTTATTATTCAACAGTGATCTAAGCAAGCCATATTATCTCTTTGGAGATACATCTCTTTTGCAGTTTTAGCCTGTGTTCAAAATTCAGCTGGTCAGAAGAGATTCCATGTTTGAAGGAATATCAAAATGTTACATAGAGGGAGTATTTCTTCGCACAGAAATGTCTAACATAACATATAAAATCATTAGAAAATGCAATGAGCAACCAGTTAAAATGAATAAATGAGTAGTAAATTGTAAATGAATATAACCTACTATATAAGTATCACATAGTAGGAACTTTTCTGAGCTATGACAAACTTTAATGTAGCTAAGGTGTCCTACCTCTTTTGAGATCTTGGGGATCTTTAAGTTTTACACAGCCATACTGCTTTTCCAGAAGGCTTAACTGGTCATTAATCATCATTAACATGTCATTTTTTTTTTCCAGATCTCTTTGTATCTGACTTCTAAACTGGCATGTGCAAACTTGGGAATAGCCTGGAGAAACATGTTTAAGTATAGCCATTGTGCCTGTGTTAAAGTTTTCAGGAGAGTCTGTTATCCCACTGCCCTCCACTCGCCAAGGGCAACACTGTTATTTTACCTATTTACCTTGAAACTAGCCTTAAGAGAAGTGAAAGCAAAAAGGAGACTACCTCTGCATTCCTAAGCACAGATCAAAAGTGTTTTTAAGAACTCCGGTAATGGAAAAGAAAGAAAATTCTACTTAATCTTATGTCCAAAATTAAATACAAAATATTTCCTTTTATTTCCTAAATGTAACTCAAAAGGCATCAGTAACGTCCCTTAATAAGGTAACAACATAGGAAGGGTTCCTACTGGCCCAGATCAGGAGTCCTTCTGGTGAGTACCCAGGCTCTGGTGATGGGGCATGTGCTATTCTCAGCTTCATCCTATGAAAACAACACTTTTATGGCCTACAACACAATCTTCATGGTAGTTTAGGTAATTTGAAGTGAAAAACCCTCACAAAAATACAATATGTGGCAATGGCAGCAGCACTTGTGAGGGACCCAGACCCYTGTGCTGTGTAGGTCAGGACATTCCTATTGGCCTCAGGGCTGAAGGACAGTCTCTAGCCYTCSCTTATTTATTGTGTGCATGTAGTTTCCATATGCTTATTAGAAACAAAACATGAGTCTCTTTTGATGCCTTGAACAATATATTTAAAATTGSATGAGAAAAGCCAAAAGCACAGCCRAATAAAAACTCTTACAGTAACTGAAGAATCTTCTGCTGCTGTATCTTGTCACTTAGCTATAAAAAATGATAAAAATCATAACCTAAACTTGAGAAGCTTCTGTATATGCACAAAACCTTTTGYATCTAGGTGGTAAAAGGCCCTATGTTGCATATAAGAGGAGATTTCAGATCTAAAACTTATATTGAAAAGATACCATTTACAGCCCCAGGTAATGTAATCTATAACTGGTTACCTATTCCAGATGTGGTAACTTTTTTGGCACAAACCTGAAGTACACTTCAGTACACTGAAGCACCTTCAGTACACTATATTTCTTGTTATTTGTTACTCAAGCTACATTTGAAATCTAATGTATACTTGCTAAAATGATTTAAAAGGCTCCATGTTCTAGTGAAGCACCTTGAGGAGTCACTTCGGACTTTACAGCTTTAACAAAGAGTGGATTTTGGTGTGAATCACCAAAGAGCCCCCTGTAATTTGTGTGGCCCTGCAGATCAGTCAGAACACCCTGGTATGTGATGGGGAGTACTTGAATGGGTCGTCCCCATTCTGTTTCAATGGTACTTGAAAACTGCACCTTGAAGATTGTGAGGAAACACAGCAGAAAGAACAGAAAGAAATGAAATTCTGAGGGTAAATTTATCTAAGTGGATGAGATAGGTAGTAAGAAGAAATACTGTAATATAAGATAGGGGACACTGCAGAAACTTTGAAAGATGGGCAGTGGAAACAACCAAGGAAAGTTTCCAAACAAGGAAAGGACGGAAGGGAATGGCAGAGTGTGAGTAAGGTGAACTCTGCAGTAGCATGTAGATAGATGCAAAATTGACCTTCAGATTGTGTTCCAGTTTATATGGAATAATATTAATTATATGAAATAATATTCCAGAATATTTCCAGTKATGAAGTTCAGTAGTTCTCCCATAGTTTATCAGCCTCACTACTGAGGTGCTTAATGTCTTTGTATTAAGTGTTGGCTTTTTGTCTTGGTTGCAGTGTCAGTTGTCCCAGTGTGTCTTGTATCCTTTGAGTGCCACATTTACTGTGAGTAACATTCATGATAATAGTTTCACACAGATAGAGCCTGGAAACCTGCCAGATATTTTTACTTGTACTTTTTGAATGCTCATGTGATTTTGCAGATATTTATTAGCAGTTTTACTACTTTCAGGATTTTTTGCAGTTCATTTGCAAAGTGGTTGATCCAGTGCTRTTACGTATACTTTTTTCTAATTAACTGACTTAATCCTATAACACAGGATGACACAATATGAGGTATCTTGAGCCTTCAGATAAAATAGTGCACTTTTGAAATCAAAATGTATCAAATGCAGAAGAGTAAGTGCTTGAAGGTATGTTTTATTGAATATAAAAAATTAAAGCTAGAACAATGTGACTCTTGAAATGGAGAAAAGTTAAAACTCTTGTGTGATCTAAATTAAATAGGAAGGTTTGAAAACAAGTATGTSGTGAGCCCAGTAAGTTCTTGGAAGGACTAGATTTTACTCCAGTTTTACTTTTCCAGGTGAACAGCTTTCAAAGATACCTTCACATTAACAAACCTGGTATATTCCCCCATATGTCCCTAAGGAAATTTCTTTCTCTCTGTCACCTCTGAGACTTGACTTTGTGGCTGTTTCCCACTGCAAATAAGACATTTATCCAAGAGCAAAACTAACAATATATTTGTTAAAATTTTCTATACAAAGAAACATATAGACCATCAAAAAAAAAAAAAAAAAAAAAACAGAAAAAAACCCCACATTCCGTCAAGCAAATGGATTTTTATCATCCCCACATCCCCAGCTATTCCAAAGAAAAGATAATTTCGGAAGCATGAGAATATGTGTTCAGAGAAACACGTAACAGTGCAAATATCAAGGAAAATAAGACTAAGAGAAGCAAAGTATGTGTTGTATAGACAAGAAAACACATTTGCTAAAGAGTACTATAGAGCTCCATAACAAAGCTATAAAGGAAAAAAAAAAAGTGCCTGTGAGTGCATAGTGATTAGTAAGGAGTAGCTGGAATTGAAGAGTATATGATTTAGATTTAGAAGAGTGGATTTAGGAAGGAAAAAAAAAAGGCAGGAAAAGATATGAAAATCTTCTAAATTGAGTACACAAATGTCTTTTTGTGTGACTAAACTGCACTTAAGATAGTTCTGTTTTTTGTAACTGATCTTATGCATCTTTTGCTGATTGTGCTTTTTTTTCACATTGTACATTTTTGTATTGCACTGCATAAGTTTGAAAATAGAAGTCATCCAAGCAGGGAGAAATGCGTGTGCCTTAATATTTTAGTGGGAAGTATGTGGATGTTTAACTCCTTGCTCTTTTTTTAAATTTATGGTAGTTTTTTAATTATTATTAATTTACTCTCATTTATAGTAAGAATTTCTTGAAAAATTCCATAGAAAATTCTGCACTATTCTTTAGGAGAATATATTCTCCTAAACAAAATTCTGAGACAAATTCTGATGACTATTGAAGAAGTTTCTGATAGACGTACCTGCTTCAGATTCAGGAGCTTCTCAAATTGAAGATTTGAATGTCAATTTTTTGAACGTTGATGTTTCTGAAGAGATATCTTTAATGACTCTCTGGGATGCGGATCTTTATTTCTTTTAAATTAAACCAGGGAGAAAATCTGTGATCCTTATCATTCATCATGACAGTTTGGTTCTGGCCAGGCTACTTTACTTTCCCACCTGCAAAGGTGATTTCTTATCCACTTCTCCTTCCAGTGACCAGGTTCATCTTTGCAGGTGGGGAGCCCTCCTTCACAAAGCTGAATTTCTCTGATGAGATTTGTTAGACTCTGAACAAAGTCCAATCCTGTTTCCTGGYCTATGCTTATGTGTGTTTTTAGAATTCAAAGTGATACTACATTTGAAAATGCCCATGAACTTTCTCTAAATATCTCCAAACAACCTTCAGTTTGAGAATAAAACACAACTGAGCTCAGATATGTAGCTTTCATTTTTGACCTATCTTTGCAAATAATATTCAGTTTCAAATGATATTTTATTTATTTTTAATTCTCTGATACCAGAAGCCTAAGTGAATGCAGCATGACTGTAACTGAAAGACAATTTTCCAAGGAATACAGGATAGAACAGAGCCCAAATTGAATCTGATTTTAAAAATATTTACCCCTGCTTTGTTCCTGCTATGACATAATCTACAGATTATATGATTTGAGCTTTCATTCATTTCTGGAACCGAGTGATTGCTGGTATCACTAGAACCTTTCTCAAGGCTAGACAATCTTATGTAAAAACAGTAACCTTTTGTATAACTATGTGATAGCCCTCTCTAGCCCCTGCTGCATTGACCAGACAAATGGGCAGAATAATGGGAAACCTGCCTGTTTTGAAGATGGTGATGTTTGCAGGAAAATAATAAGGCTGTTCACTTCACAATTGCATGTTTCTCTTGTCTTCTTATTTGGCACAACTGATGTCACATCCAGTATTGCACTTGGAGTCTTCACTGATGTTGGCACATTTTTTATTACAGATGTTAGGTATTCTTCATCCATACAAGCTTGAGTCTTAGGTATATGTTTAGTGGTTATCACATTACTTCATTCATAATGTATTGGCTTATCAAATTTCATCATTGCCTAGAGGAATATGGGCTCATTTTCAAAATGACACAGTGAATTAAAACTGTGGTGAATTATTTAATAAAGGAGAAGGCATGGAGTGGGTTGGAAAGACAGAAAGCAGAGAGACATCTTCTTGCATTTGAAGAAAATGTACTAATTTCTAGAGATTCTGTGATTCAGCATAAAGATTATAATAGGCTGCATTTAGAATTAAACGATTTAAACTGTGAAACAGTGAAGCATACACAATCTTGATGGTCGAAACAGAGAGTGTATTTTGGGCAGTACATGCAATTGTTCCTCTCAAGAAACTTTCAGTATTAAATAGKACAGTCCATGTGCACAAGCAGATCTGTTTTAGTGGTGAGAACAGCTATTTATATAACACACAAGTGAGATTTCATACGGCTATCCTAATCTCAAGTGTTTTCTTTTCTCAAGTCTACTCTGCTTAAGAGGATCTGATGATTTTTATCTTCTTTTTACTCTAAAAACATACAAAGTGCATATTTAAGGCAAAAATTCCCATGAAGATTATCATTTAGAAGGAATGATTGCTTCTTCACTGCAACACTCTAAACTTACTCGTGCTTTAATAGTTTGTTATTTGAAATATGGCTTGTTAAAAGATAGAGATCTCAGCTTTTGAAATTGCATCTGTTAAAATCTGTTTCCACAAGTTTATTCCAAAGCTTCTATTTGCTTTGCAGCAGGCTGAATGTTAGCTACTGCTCCACAGTGCTTTTGGTCAAAATATTCAGCAGCTTCCCAATCAATATTTAAGTAAATTTTTTTGAACGCCGAATTTACATTTTCCCATCTATGAATTTAATATTCTTCAATTCCCTCGCTCCAAAGTCATTGCCTCCCATATATTAGGAAGCAACCAGGAACATATGTAAGCAAGGGAATCTGTAGTTGATTGATGGTCAGATATATTGTCAAGGATCCTGATGCAGCCTTTATTTTGGCAGACTGACAGTCTCAGTCAGATGATTTGTTGTTATTGGAAATGTGGTTTCATCCATTGTGGAAGAGGTAGGGCWAAGGATGGTGTCTAAATTAAAGGCTCCAGAGGGAGTGAAGGAAATGTTGTGACAGGGGGAATAGTCCTTGCTCCTGTGTCTTTGGCAGAATCTTGGAGCAGTAAGAACAGTGAGTGGTCTGGGCTCTTCACAAGCCTTTCAGTATCTGCTCTAGGATGTGATTGGGCCTCTGCATTTTAGTGTTAGAGTGAAGCCTTATTGCTCCTGCCTATAGACAACTACATATATGTGGAAGGAAGGGAGGGAGAGGGGGGGAACGGAAGGGAGAAAGGATTACATGTATATTTTTAAGGTATAGCTGGTGCTGCCAAAAGTGGCTGGTGACAGTTCAGTTCTTGTTGTGACCTGAAAAGCTCTCAGTCTGACAGGTAGCACTGCTAGATCCAATCTGTTTTGCCCCCAAAGTCATTTTTTCTAGTCCTTTTGGACAGAAGAGAGCGCTCCACTGTCTAAATGCCACCCAAATTCAACTCTTTTATCCTTCTGTTCTGTGACAGGTAACCTGGGGTCGCAGCTGGTTGAATATAAAGAAGAGATGTACATAACATCGGACTGTGGGAAGACGTGGCGCCAGGTAGGAAAGCAGAAGTACTCAAAGGCACCTGGAAATAATTTTATTGTACCCAATGTGATGAATATTACCATGCTTAACTAATCTTTATGTTTTTTGAGGCAGGTGGCTATTATCTGTATTTTGTTTGGAAGCTGCAAGAGATTAAGGAGATTTGCAAAGCCTGAAATGGGCTGTTCTGTCAGGCTCTACTGCTACTCAGAAAATATTGGTCTTTACAGATATTATCATAAGTATCTTGCACACACAACAGAGTTTCCTTAGTTTTAAATAATTTAAATGACCATCCTATGCTAATGATGAAGTCAGTGTCGGCTAGTTTTAACAGCATCACATTCCAACCAGAAAGGAAAAGGATAAAGGAAGGTAAAAGGTAAAAAGGAGGACACTTCTGTTTCTTAATCTGAAAACTTATGTTTGAGCTTCTACTTAACTTGGTGATGCCTCGAACCTGAAAAAACAAAAAAAATTGAAAAATCTACACACCTTTGAGTGTATTTTAATATGATTTAATGAATTCTGGGACTATAAATATCAAAGTAATTAAGAAAAAATCCTGCTGTAATTGTAATGCCATTTGAACTTTGAACATCTTTTAATGGCAGTGCTTGATGCTGGCTTAAGTGCTCTGCCTTTATGACATATTTTATCCTAAATTACTCTTGTCCTATCTATGTTTGATCCTGAGGATGTTTTCTTTTTGAATGTTGAATAACAGCTTCAATAATGATGATAGAACTTAAGTTCTGAAAACTCTTTACAATGTTTATCCAGAAAGGAAAGAACCCTCAAAGCACAGAAGTGTGTCATAAGATCATTTAGTTTCAATTAAAATACTATTTTAATGTTYATCTTAAAAGAAATCAGTTGTGTTATTACCTGAGAATAAGTAAGTGTGAAGATGCTCTCACTACTGTTATTGAGCCCAGAGAGAGGGTGAAAAGAGAATAGTGTATTCTTATATTGATGTTTCTTATATTGCCATTTATACTTCACAGAAGAGCTTTATAAAAGAAATATATATATTTTTGTCATGGTAATGCCCTTTGAGTTAAAAAAAAAAAAAAAAAAAAGCTTTAATGCCATTTTTTGGCATTCTAGTGGATGGTATTTAAATGCAAAAACCTTAAAGAATTTGGAATGTATGCTGTGCCACATGATACTGAGCATGAGCTTTTGTAACGATTTAGTGTCACCATTTTCTGAAGTTCTGTATTTTTCCTGGGTGAAAAGTAAGAAAGAAAGAGTGAAAGGGATCAAATTCATATTCCCACTGCTTTTATTTCTGAGACATTCAGGCAAATGAGATGTGATGAAAATCGATGTTAAGATTCAGGCTGTAAAATCACTCACAAACTGATCCTCATTATTACAGTCAAAATGAAAAGCATTGCTGCTTTCTTTATTTTAATTAAAACTGCTGTGAAGTCTTTGAAAGCACATAATATTTGTGACCAGAATGGAAATATAGGTTTTCATCAGGTTTATGACTTTACTGTTTGTGATCAAACAGTTCTTACTGAAGCTGCTGTACTTTTCCTTTCTCAGGTAAAGTTCCTGAAATGTTAGATATTTCTATTCTATTAGATAATATTCTATTAGATAATTAAATAATTCTATTAGATAAAATTATATTAGATAATGTGGATATTATTTAGAGGAAATTACTGTTCCCCTTAGCAGRCAAAATAAGAGCAAAGTTTTTGCTCTTATTTTGTGACAATTCTGAGGTTGGGTTTAAGTCACTGACTTGGAAATGGCAGTTGAGATTCCTGAGCACTTATCACCTTTCTCACATCCCATACTTACTGCTTCAGAGCAGTCTACAAACTCTACTAGMGGAAAAGCAGCTTGTGCTTGTGCAGAGAGAGCAATACAGAAAAGTAAATAAAAAATATAGAAGTAGAAGGAAGATCAAAGATCATGCAGTCCAACCCCCTGTCTGGGCCAGCATCAGATATACCTATAACCTCTGTAATAGGGGTTTGCCTGACCTGTTCATTAAACCCTCACTGAGGAGATGCTCCAGGCTTCATTTGTAGTACTTGCCCATTCTTTGTAGATGTTTCTGAATCATTAATATAGACTGTCCTTATTTTTGCTCTTGATATTGCAGTTTCATAAATTTTGAGAGTTAAGCTTATCTGTTCTAGTCTTTGGAGAGCAGTGGTTTTCTGTCACTTGAGAATAACCTTMTAGATATTGAAAGGTCATTATTGTGTCTACTCGTAGTTAGGAAAAAAACCCACAAACTTTTAGAAACTTGTTTGAAACAAACTTTTAGTTAGGAAACAAAAACAATGTTTCCTATATCGGGTCGAATTTCTAAATCTCTTTTCCCTCTTTTTGTTTTCTGATTCGTACTCCTTTATCTGTCATGCCTTTCTTGGAGTATGATCAAATTGAATTACAAATGTTAACAGTGCTAAATGCAATGAGATGGTTTCACCTAATGTCTGGATATTACTGACAACCTAAATCAGCAGTTTTCTTGTTTTATACAATAGCATCACATTATTGACTGAGATTCAGTTTGTAAACTAAAATTGGAATCGGGTTCTGCATCACAGAATTTGTATAAATGATCGAGTTAACAACAATCCATTGCTTGGTTTCCTTTAATAATTTCCTAGCTATTTGTGTACACTTCTTACAATCATTTCAACTAAACCCATACTTACCTAGTTTGCCTGTGGTAATGTCCCATGGAAGGGTTCGTGAAGACTTAAAGTGGTGGGATATATAGCTAGTGTTGATAAGCAGAAATAAAAAATATCTGAACAAGAAACCACTGTGAAATTAAATAAATACTTCTGATAAATTGAAAAGTAAAAGAAGGCTTTTGATGGGGAGCAGCCAGAGTACAACTTRGGCTGGCTTCAGATTTTCCCCTCTGATACGTGATGCTTGAGCTGCTTGTGGATGTCTCTTGAGAACATTACTTTACATTGCTTTTAACATTTTAAGACATACTGCAATTCGTGACTTTGTACTGTACAACACTACATAGCAAAATAGCAATAGTTCAGGAGCTGATTGACAAGCAGTTTAAATGTCCATGCAACAAGAGTCRTCTGGACTTAGTGCAGGAGAGGGGAATTTAATCTTGACATTACCATAGATAGGCATCTTGGGAAAAGTGACCTATATTTGAATAACATTTCAGACTGTCCTGGTTTTACACATTTTTTCCCTCTGGGGACTATTTTTCTTTCTCTTTTTTTTTTTTTTTCCTTCTTTGGTCTTCATTTTTGAGATGTGAGAATAGCCTGTTAAACACTGAACATGGCCCTGTGTAAACATCTGAGTACTGAGTCTGTTTTNTTTTTTTTTTTTTTTTTTAAGAACTGATTTCTGTTCACATTTATTGTTACCACTGCTATTTCAACAGCTTTTGTTAAAACATTGTGCTTGAAACAGAACACACACAGTTAGTCAGAGATCTGGTTTTCCAAAGAAATGGCTTAAAAGTAAAAAACACTTACAAAACTTTCATGTTTGTTCTGTTAGAAAAGTAGCCAGTCAAGACACAGAATGGTCAATTAATCTTCCGAGATTATAAAGAAAAGCCTGTTGTGTGTCTAGGATCTGAACTTAGATCTCTGGATACAGGAACAAACAGAAGAACGAGGGAGAGAAGTTGACACTATTATTATAAATTATCAAAAAAAGAAGAAAACATAAAAAATATTAGTTMTAGAATAGCTAACTACTGCTGGGAATCATAATAAATGTCCTAGATTAGTTAGTGGAAAGATTAAAATTTAAATATCAGAATTCTTGGCTGCCTGTAAACACACATATTGCTTGTTTCTCTGTTCTAACTTAAGCTCTGAAACCAGGGCCACCTTTGCATAGTTCCCTTACAAACTGCTTTTCTTGGTATTGTTCCTACAAAGTAGAGACAAATACTCAACTATACAGACAAATGCATGCAACTTCATAGGAGTGAATTCTTTTCAACATACTGGAGATGAGAATTTGCTTTCAAAAGGAACTKACTGTATTTTGGATATAAAATGTTTGAAGTGTGTACAAGTAGAGGATGACAGAAAGATCACAGTCATACGATTAGGAAATGTGCAGGGTGCCTTCTGGTGTGCCACAGTTCACGGGGGTAAAGCTGGGGTATTAAAATGGTGCACTAGGACATGCCATGTCATTTTCCAAGAGCAACAGGGATAAACCTAATTGGGATGAAGTGATACAGATGCTGGGTTTTGTTATCATCGATATGAGGGTGAAGCTTTCAGAGACTTTATACCCCAGCATATACTGTTTCATCTTGAGTTCAGCAGAAGTTCAAACAGAGTTTGGAGAAAAATCRAAACTTTGCTTGCTTATCTGACTCCAAGTGATCTCATCCTTTTGAGATACATCTAAAATTAACAACTGTCCTTTACTGAATTCCCTTCTAAAATTCACAGCTGTGTGGAATAAATAGATAGGACTGTAAATGCCTCATATAAGGGTTTGCCTGTAAACTGGCAGCACTGAAAAGCTAATCATATACTTGAAGCTCTAGAATTCCTATTAAATAATATTGGATGAGAGAAGGATTTTCATTTTGAACCCGAATGAAATGCTTACTATTTTTGAAGTAATTGTAAATGTTCTGCAATAAAAAGATTTTCCCCCTTCTGGTTCAGTCTTTTACTGATAAATCCTGTAAATGTCTAAAAAGAGGTATTGTCAGTATTTTCTCATTCAAGAGGCAAAGTTAACCTTTATGTTTTTCACTTTTGCTTTCTCAAAACGTGTGGATTCTGTATGTTGATTTATWAGATGCTAAGTTTATAGTAGCTCTCACTTTTATCACCTGCTTTTATGTTAAAGGAACTTTCTCAGACTACTAGTGTGAGTAAAATCTGTCTTGCAACAGGTTTTAGATATGAAAGAGGAAAGGTGTTTATCTGTTCATTTATTTTAGTACTGCTGATGACCTCCAGAAAAAAAMCTAGGAAATTCCGAATCCTTTGTATTGCTGAGTCACCATTATATGTATTTTGATTCTAAACTCAGAGTGGCTTCATTGTGAGATCCCATAAAGTTTCAATTTAAAATGCTGTTAATACTGAAAATGCAGAATATGCCTGTGCCAATTTCTTAAAGTTTTACAGAGTCTGGAGAACATGTGAGAGAGTCACAGATAACAATAGTTTTATAGTGTTCCTTTTTTTATTTCCTCATTTTTCACTTATTTTTGTAAGATTCACAGAGTATRTATGAAAATAAGATGATAGATCCCTTAGTGATCTGTAATAGGAAAGCATGCAGAATACACACTGTGAAGGACATTGTTGGGCTGAGATCATGGTAGATAGTTAAATCTGACTATCTGATAGTTACATTTGAGTTGGAATGTTTTCTGATTCACCTGCTTCATTTTTTTTTCTATTACAGATGAGGTAACTATACAAATTAAGTCGACTTTTATGTCCTTTCTAATTTAAATTGCAGATATAAAAGCTAAGTCTTTAAGCATGGTTTGCTCAAACTCTTCTGCTGTTTAATATATTTGCTTAACTGGCCTTTTTTTTTTCTGTCTGGCTTTCAGGTCTTTGAAGAAGAACATCACATCTTGTACTTGGACCATGGTGGAGTAATTGTCGCCATCAAAGACACTTCGATCCCTCTGAAAATACTCAAGTAATGCTGCATTCAGTTAAAGCAGAACTGTTGCATATTCAAGATAAAGTTCAGAGTTTAAGATGAGCATTTCACTGTAATCATGTTAGAAATACAGGTGGAATCAGATGAACCAAACATTCATTAAGTCAACAAAATGACCAACTCCTGATGCAGTTGGTACCATAATGTGCTGGATACCATAATAAATTATTATATCATCCGTGTRAATATTTTTTGCATAAAAGACTGTGCTAGTATTTTTACAGTACAATTTATAGTACATGTGTTCTGCACAGTTGTTATCTGCCAGTGGTTTGCAGCAGCAGTACATGGCAATGATGCTGAACTTAAGCTACATAAATACCGAAGGTGTCTATCAGAGTAATTCACAATATAATCAAGCTCTGTCTCCTTTAAGGGCCACTGAGATTGAAGGTGTTGAAGAACAATATGATAGAAGTTTCTAAAGCYAGCGAGAAAATGAATGATGTGTGCTAAAATACTTTGTGAAACAGTTACGCAAGAAGCGTCATGCTCCTGAGAAATGCATGCACAGAGTAACTGTTCTGTGCAGTGTAGATCATGTGATATAATAGGGATGCATTATTTAGCTTTCTGAGGTTATTTGTCTGGAAAAGTTTGGTGCTACAAAAGCATTTTGTTATAAAATATCAAGTTCTAAACTGCATGATAATTACACAAAATATGGTAATCTTATTTAATAGCATACCAAGTTATCTTTAACCTTATGGAAAGGTTAGAAGGTCTTTTAGTACTTCTGATTAGACTCATTTGTGCATAATCCTCTTTAATAGGAATTTATCTGTGTATTTAATTATCTGGAATAAAAGTTAACTCAAGTATCCAGAAAATTCAGTGGAAAGGTACACAAGAAAATAGTTTTTTGAGTCAGAATGTTTGGGCATAGTGGAGTTGCCCAGAGTGTCTGAAACACTTTTTGCTGAATCTTTTTGCAAATGAAAGTATGTTTTGAAAGCATTTAAGTGAATGGTAAGAACTGTGACGGGCCGTCTTGGTGCCTGTAGTCCCACATGTTCTGGCAGTTGAGCTGTTTTGCCTGCTCGTGTCTCAGTGACCTTTGCCTAACAGGTCTCTAGGTCTGAGACTGCTAGGGAGAATTAACTGGCTCTTGAACCCACAAGGCAGCAGAATGATTTGTTCTCAGACCTCAGTGTTTATTTGCTTGAGAGTACCCCTGTTTTTGCAAGTTTATTATACATCCTCTAATAAAGACATGAGCTCCTGGATATGTTGCTGAAAAAAAAGATCAGGATAATGAACTAGACTAACCAGGCAAACTGTATTTTGATTATATTAATCCTAGGATTTAACTCATGAATATTTTTGAAGTAAATTCTACTTAATATAAAACTTGGTGTAAATAAAAATTGCTGCTGCTTTTTTCATAGGTTCAGCATAGATGAAGGCCAGACCTGGAGTACACACAATTTTACCAGCACTTCAGTCTTTGTGGATGGACTGCTTAGTGAACCTGGAGACGAGACACTAGTCATGACGTAGGTTTTCATTTTCTTCTCTTTTTCGGGATTCTGTCTGCTAATGTGATCGAGCATGTTTTTAATTGTGGGTGTTTGAGATAGTCCTTGAGTTAGTGTTTTGTTGCTTGCAGTTGCACAGGCTTTTACACTGATCATGTCTGAAGAGCACAAGTAGGCAGCCTGKCTTTCAAATTATGAGTGAGATATTTCAAATTATAAGGATGAACTATTATGCTTATATTGCTTATAATATGAAATATTATCTTTCATGGTCATTAGAGAGAATGGAATAATAAGATTACAAATATGAATTTGAGAAATATAAATAAAAATACCTGTTTCCTGATTTTTTTTTTCTATTTATACTCACAAATTCTTAGAGTTCACAAAATGTTAAATACCTATGCTATTTTCTGGGAAAATTGTCTTTTATATTGTTGCCCTAGTAACTAGCATCGCAGTAGTTTATGTAACAAAACTGTGGAAAAAGCAAGTTTTACTTCTGTGCAGTGATTGTGGCAGATTCTGTGACTAGAGTTAAAAATAACCAAAAKCTGCAGTTCAGGCCCATGTTTCTCTGTCTTTTCCCCAGAGGCCATGGGCATCTGGATCTGAGCTGCAAGTTCTTCTCTAGGATAAATGCTGATATTTTAGAAGTCCTTGAGAATAAAAAATACCTGTCTAATTTGAGACAAAGGTACTTGATAAGTGCAGTAGTAGTAGGAATGAATGCAGGAAAGAAAAACCCCATACTTTGCACTCAAAGATGTGCAAGATGTTGCATTTGCTTGTATCACTTAGAACAGCTTGTGCAACCTGTGGTATATTAGTGTGTTCATGACAAGCTTTTTCTCCTACGAGTTACAAATAAAGCTGTCTTTGATGTGTACCAGTAGTACTTCCCCAGGAGAACAAAAACAAACCAACAAAAAACCAATAGCTCAGCACAGGAGTTGTATGAATGATTTGCAGCAAAAAAAGAAATTCAAGCCAATGTACTTAAAAATATTATGCCATATTCCTAATGTTGTACTCCACGGGGGTGAATTTGGCCTACTATTCATTCTTCCTTGCTCCATTGTCTTATTTCCATTACACATTCTGCTATCTATATATGTATCTTCTGTTAGAGATATATATATATATATACACGCACACATATATGTTTATATATATGATCTGAGATGAACAAACTTTATTGTTCTACCATCTACCTATTCTTTAAACCATAGGTTTATATGATATTATATCATATATACCACATAAACAGAGGATGTCTCTGAGTGAAAGATTTTCATCGATTTAAATGGAAGTGCAGAGATCAAAGGCTTTTCCTATACTGTAGTTTTAGGAAGATAAAGGAGTGGGTGATGACTGTATGCTGTATTTTCCTTTTAATTCATAAAAAGCAAGAGGCTTTTTATGTATGTATGTAAATATCTGGCTGTATGGGCCAAAGAGATGGTGCAAAACATGATATCTTTTAAAATAATCCATCAGAAATATACCAAATCGTAGGTGAGTTTGGTACGTGAGCTTAAGCAGACACAAAAAGCATCATATAACGTGTGTGTTTCTAAGGCCAGAAGAAATGAATCTGATTCCAGCCAGGCTTAAATCCAGTAGAGTAGGATCTTAGTTTACATTAGTTCCACTGATCATGGAGCAGGTAGACCACTTAGTACCACAGAGCAGCCCTACAAATACTTGGTGCTTTTCTGTCTGTCTTTAAACAAAACCAGAGGAATAAATGTGCAATACATGTTCTCCTTTTGCCACTTTGTCAGCTTCCTTACCTTTCCTACTGGCTTTTTGTTAGGTTTTGCCTTCAGGGTGACAGTGTCCACCTAACATTTGTTATTTCTTTATGTCATTGTTGATTTCTTTTTAAAACTTTGCATGTGTCACTGGATATGACTTGACTGAACTGATCTACAGTGATTTGCTGCATTTGAGAGTTGAGACACAATCCTTGTCTTAAAAAAAGACATCTTTTCCATTTTATTAGAAGGAAATGACTGGAGTGTTATTGGGGGGAACACTAACTTGTATATGGCAAGATATYCGCATGGTAAAGGAAATAAGTTAATACAATGTCTTTCATCCTGAAGAATCCCCAAATCCGTTTCTAAGAACTTGAACAGGTTTCTCATTTTCTCTCTTTTATAGGAGCTTTGTTTGAATATAGTCTAATGTCAAAAGCTACATAAATTAACTTAGTTAAGATAATTCTGGGAGGGTAGTAACTGAAAGAGTATTCCACCAGGAATATGGTCAAACAAAGACTAATTCATTTAAAGCTGCTAGTGCCAGTCATGAAAGGGTCAAAAAATGTTTTACTTGTACAGAAATTAGCAGCTCCAAAAGGGTGAAAATTCCGGTACCACTGAAGTCAGTGTCAGTGGGGTAGGAATTTCCTTCTAGGTTTTTAAGATTCTGTTRAAGAAAAATCTATCAGAAGATTGTCTGGGAAAAGACGTTGAAGGATCTGGTAGCACTACATCTGAGAAAGACATTTTATTTTTTCTAGCACAGTGACTAGAGTATTCATCTGAATTTCTTTTCTGTCCTAACAAATCTAAAGTGGTGCAGTTGGAAAAGCTGAACTGAGGAAACAGGGAATGTGAACCTCAAGCCTTCATTTCAGGAAGTATTGTGTTTTTTTCAAAACAGAGGAAAAACAAATGTTGACTTGTCAAAAGTTTTTGGAAAAATGAATTGTCATCAACCAGTCAGCATTAATCAAAATCATTTAATCCCACTCTTCCACAGTAGTCTAAATGTGTACTTCCAGCTGCCAAAGAATATTTTATTCCATATTGTTCTCTAGTAGATCTAGTTAGGAGTTATAAGTGTCTTGAGCAATAAAATATTTGTAAAATTAAGGAAACAGTTTCTTCATATCAGCCAGATATCAAAGTCTTCCTTACAGGAATCTTTCAAGAGAGATGTTTTCTSAAGTCTTGCAGAGTAACATCTTAATGTGTTGTTGGGATCTTCCTGACACCTTTGAATTATAGCAGTTCTGTGTGTGCATGTCATTCTTGCAAATCTGATTTTACATTCCCGTTAGTTTCCTAGCAAAGAAGGGACACAAAAGACTGTCAAGTTTAAACTCCGTCCAAGCAAGGTGGGCATGGTAAAATAAGATTAGATATTAGGGAAAAACATCTAAAGAGCTGTGTTTTTACTGATTCTGCATAGGGATGTCAACATGGGCTCTTACCAGTATGTAGTTTTTAGGCTTTCTGGCAGCATGCTGCCTTTCCTGCTGCCTCTGCATTTCTTACTGGGTGCAGGAATTGCTCTCTGCTGTGAATTCKTCACTGCAAGCTTCCCTATACTGCAGCCCTAAGAAATTCAAAGTAGCTGAGTAGTAGATAAAACCTCCTCAAGTGGGAGGATAGCTGATGTCTTAAGGCAGATACTAGGTTTTCTTTGCATCTGCATAACCTCATATTTGAATGTAGTTTGAAGAAGCATTAATCAATTGTGAAATTGTACTTTTTACGTAATGAGAAACATATCCAGCTGTCTGTAGGCGGAGGAAATGTACACAGGTAGGAAATGRTGACCTTGTCAAAATAACACTGGCAAAACAGGATTGCTCTATTTCAGCCTAATCTAGATGTCAGCTAATCTAGACATCCATATATCAGTTTAGTTCCAGCTAATTCTGTTGCTGACATCTCAGTGAAGACACATTGGCGTTTTCAAGCCGCTGTATGGTAGTGTCACTACTTGTAGTCTTAGTGACAAGAACATGGGACTGCCCTATCCTCTCCCTCTGCTCTAAAGAACTGCAGTGGGTAATGCTTTGTGTTTGTGGTATTTGTGTTTTTTTTTTTGTTTTGTGGGGTTTTGTTTGTTTTCTTTTTTTTCTTTTCATAAAGTTGACTTTCACACCCATTGGCATAACATATTCAGAAGCGTAGGATCCCAAGACTTTTGGTGCCTTGCTACAGCCCACATTTAGCATATTTTGAAGTCAGACCTGAAAATATGTTTGAATAAAATGAGTTGAAAGATTAGGAACTCAGGGTCTGTAAGAATCCTCATTTGCCTGCCTATACCTAGAGACTTGTAAAGGGACAAAAAGGGTGACACAGTGACCTTTGTGTTTGGACAAGTGGGAGGACATATTATTAAGCAAGGGCGATCTTCCACTTTAGGTTTTAATTATAATCAGTGGTGCTAATAATCTAAACATTTGAAACTTTGCCCTACAATAAAATTATTTACRCACTTTGGTTACTTTTGGATGGGGCCTTGAACTCTTCTCAAAATGAAGGGGCCGCAATTTAAGTGAAGGGGCTACAATTTAGGTGAGCGTAAGCCATTTGCTTCAGGCCTGTAAGTAAAGTCTGGATGAAAAAAAATCTTCCTTGTGGCAAGGGATCTGCTTGTTAAATGTGTGAGTAAAGAAAAATGRAAGTTAGTATTTACTTAAAATGCTAGTTATACTGATAAATTGAATTTTTAAGATGATAGCAGACAGCTGAATGATGTAAAGATATCCTTTATAGTGTCAGATTTCTCCTTAGCTGAAAGAGAACTGTTCTTGAAAAGGATTTTACCAAATATATGCAAAAAATGTTGGACGTAATTCACAGACATTATGGAGCTACTAAGCTGCATAAAATGTGAGCAGCCTGTTCCTGATCTTCACCATCAGTTCTCGGAACCTAAGCATTCATTTACATTCCTCTTCTCTCCAAAAGACCTCAAATGAAGATATTTTGGCATAAAAGAATGATTGTCAATTTTTTTTTTTTCTGGCAGGAAACAATGAAAAAGCATGTTTTGGTTCAATTTCAACTAAATTGTTTCCTCCCCTCATTTTTCACCTTGGCAGACAAACCAGACGAAGAAAAAAACAAAACCCAATATTAAATAGATGCATGTGTTTGTAGTTTAAGGCCCTTAAATCATAAGTGTCTCGAGGTATTTGCACATAATATGTTGTGTACACAAGCACTGTTTATACAAAGTTATTGTATATGCCGATTATGTAGGCAGGTGTCTACTTTTGCACTTGGAAGCATTCATCATTTCCCTAGTTGCAATTTAGGAAGGCCACTGAAAATGTGACCTTTGTTGTGTTCTTTTGGGGAATTACAAAAATATGCTGAATTACAATCTTGATGTGTAACAGACTGAAGCTTGAATCTTGCCTTACTTTCATCCATTTGACTGAACTCCTTGACTTATTTAGTTTCTTTTTCTAGTTTATTTTTTGGTAGTGTAAAGAAGGCAAGGAGAATTGTCAAAATGAAAGCAGATCTGTAAAGATTGCTCTTTTTCACTTTGGAAAATAGTAGACTTAAAGTAACAGTGTATTCATAGTAATGGCTAACCCACTCTTCTAACCTCTACTCTCTTGAAAAAATTTCTGTAATAATTTCTGTAATCCTTTCACCTCTTGTATAAGGTACGTGGAACATTGCCCATTATTTACACAGGAGATAAGGTGCCTCCTCCCAGTACAACTGCCTAATCAAATTACTCCTTCATCATGATCATGATGCTCCCTAACAGGGGAGCTCCCTAACAGGGGAGCTCCCTAACACGGGAGGCCTTACTATATGTTCAAGGCATGTTAATAGTACAGATAGTACGAAGAGCAACAAAGATGGGCACTTTTTTTTGCCTTTTCAGTTATATTGTCATCATTTGTAGTAAAGATATAAAAGAAGGAAAGGACTGTCAGCTCTTTGAGCTCACCATAAATTGACATGAAAAATCTCATTACGTAACAGACAGCTGAGGATATTGCTGCTATTTTAATGTGAGTTTCCTCTGAAATCTAACTATAAGAAGGAATAAGTATTCAATCTGAATTTGCACTTGTTTTATAAAAATAAATAGAGATATTTCACAGTGCAGTATATTTACTTACAGTTGTAGTTCCTTCTAATATGATTTATTGTAGAAAAAGAAGCCATATCTTAGGGAACAAAACCCAAATACCATTTTTCAGTGCGACTCTGTGACTGCCTCCATTTAGATGAAGACTTTTCAGGAGACATAGGGCTGTTTAAATAGTTAACTGTCAGCTCTGAGAGTCTGTTTTTCTTTCTGAGCTTGGTCACAAGCATGTTATTGAATTTTGAGGTTTAGCTCCATGGAGAATGCTAAGTACATACCTTTTTATTCATGTTAGGTACTGCTTAGAAAAAATTATTAAACCTGTTACACAATACTAGAACCACTGAGATGACATCACATATAAGTGATGTTGGCATTGAATTGACCCTAATTCAAGTCTTAGATTTTAACTGCCAACGTTATATAGTTGAGGGATCTCTTGAATCACAAAAAAGTCCTTTTTCACCTTCATGTGGCACATCCAGCTAGCAGAGTGTGTCAGCAGTGTGGTTCTGGACTGTGCAGACCATTTCTGCTACCTTGGCAGAATGCTGTTTCAGAACAGCTTGTTCATAAGGAGGAGAGCAAAAGCCAGTGCAGTACTTGGGAGTTTAGGAGATTAAAAACTTGTCTAGAATGGAAAAGGCCATGTGATTTCCAACAAGAGTAGCTGTGCGTCACACTGTTGTCATCACTGTCCTTCAGTGCAAACACCAAAGTTGGACAACTTAAGTTGCCATGTTAAACATCTGAATAAATTCCACATGTGCTGTTTTCATGATTAGCATGGTGTGGTACAGCAGGACCATTTCCTCAGCTCCGAGATCTTTGAGCATTCTCAGATATTCACCAGTGACGTGAAGCCGTCTCAGTCAGCTCCATTGCTTTGAGTATCCTGTGGGTAGGTCAGACAGACTTCTCAAAGCCATGATTATGAACCTTGTCAGGGACAGAAATAACTAGAATTCCTCCAGCAAATAGTTCAAATGAGTTCGCATAAAAGCTGCATTAAATCGTCTTGGCTTTCAAGTGACGCAATCAAATTAAAAAATAAGATGTATAAATGAATGAATGCTCATAAATGAAGTAGGAACAAACATAGAAAATTGTTATGGCAACTGAAATGGTGAATTTGAAATTATAAATTTCAAATTCTTGAAAAAAGTTCTGAAGTCATTGGAATTTCCTTCAAAAACTGTTTAGCATTGTCTTTCATAGTTAAAATAGAGTTGATAAGATGGCTTTCTAATGAACTATAATTAATCATAATAATTATAATTAATAATTATACTAGCTAATGAATTGCTAGCATCTTGATATATATCTTTATCAGTTACATTTGCTGCACAATTCCTTTTTTTTCACATTCATGATTTTATTGGACAGAGATATTGTGCTTATGAGCAGTTAGACTATGGCTGCCACATTGCAATTCTTTAGTGAAGTTCGTATGTTTGGCTTAAACATTAAATCCTTTTTGGAAAACATCTTATTTTGGAACAGTAGTTACTTGGCTATACGTTAGAACAGGATGTTCTGATGTGTTGTCAAACTCCTGACCTCAGTAAGGCTACAACTGTTGTTGCAGCAACAACATTAATAATTATGCAGGCAGATTTTCAAACATTTTGCTTAACTGGATGCTTGTAAGATATATTTGATTCCTTTGAATCCCAAAGTTGTGTGGTTGCATTTAACATGATGTTTTTGTGGTTGTGTCAATGAGACACTGTGCATCAAATTTCATGATTTTTTTTTAACTTAGAGAATGGTTGGATCACTAGTATAGTTCCTGTGTTCTGTCAAATTATGGTTATCGGTATGTAGAATTAGTAAAGCCATAATAGAAATCAATATTTTGTCAACAAGAGACTGGACTGCCAGGCAGAAGTGCTCTTTCTATTGCCAAAAGTCCACTGAGAGGCTTATAGCTAATCCAGCGAAGGCAGTAAAATCAATGCCTTTGCTGTATTCACATGGATATTGCTTGTGTCTTTTGTATTTTTACAGTAGAATTTCCAAAATTTCTACAGCATTTTCTGTAATTTTTTTTTTGAATAAAATTACTATATCTTCAGCTGGAGATATCTTAAAATATTACCAAATCCCTAGCTGTCATCCAGATGTTTCTGTATTTCCACCCTCCTGTAAGGGAGAATAGGCAATTTCAGTAGCTCATTACGTTACTATTTCAGAATTCTTCAGTGACATCTTTTAAGCCTGATTTTTGTCCTTCCCCTTTTATGCCATTATTTCAGGTCTCGTTGAAGACATTTCAGTCTATAGCAAGACCAATTGAAGACATTTTATTTTACTGCTCTATCTTTTCCACAGAAAAACTGTTATTTCATTTTTTTTGTTGGTTGCRTATTCTAAACAGTTTATGAGTCATTCTTGCCCCTCCTCTAGTCCATTTTCAATGAGTCCCTAAATATGCATGTAACATCCCAAATTAGACCCTGTATTCTTTCAGAGGCTCCACCACTGCCAAGTTTATCCAAATAATCACCTCCATGTCTTATATCTGACAGTTCTGAATACAACCTAGAATTAGTTTTTCTTATGTAACAACACTGCATTCTTGATACAATTCACCATAATTCCTCAACTTTTCCTTTTGGAAAAGGCAGCTTTTTCTTCCGTCAGTTGTGTAATTTGAATTCCAATAATTTCATTCTATGTTATTCACAAAAGTTGTGTATGTCTGTTCTTTGACAACACAATTATTATTTTAAAACATTGACTATGGAACCATCATACAGTTTCCATTTAAGACAATATCAGCTGGAGCTGCCTAGCAGGTTTAAGGAAAGTCAAAATGTGCCCCATTTACTCCTATCCTTTTATSCACTAGACCTATTTTCCTGTTAAAGAAGAAAATTACATCAGTTTGACATGATTTGTTTTGAATAAATCAGTAGTGGCTGTTTATCATCTTAATTATTTCCAAGGTGTCTATAAATGGATGGTTGAGCCATTTGGTTATCTTTGTGGACATTAAAGTGAACGCTATAATTCCCAAGTTTATGCTTTTTCTTGCCTTATATTTAGGCAGATTATTTGTCTCTTAGGTCCTCTGGAATCACCTTAATCCTCCATGAGGTCTGAAAGATTATTATTAATAGTTCAGAGCTTTTTTTTTTCTTTTCAGGAGAATTTCATGATTCCCTGCAGTCCTGAACTAATACAATTTCTCTAAATGTTCTCAACTTYTATTGCCAAGTGTAGCTTTTGATTAAAGATTTATTTTTACCCTCATTTTACTGGTGTTAAAATAAGCRCTTATGTTACACAGAAACATGTTTGCAATGCTGTAAATGAAAGTTGAATGGAAGGATCTCACCCTACAACAGAAAGTCCTTTCCTTCAGAGCCCAAACCAGTTCTCCAAAT
The DNA here is from genome assembly GCF_003342845.1 of Nothoprocta perdicaria. Lineage (NCBI taxonomy): Eukaryota > Metazoa > Chordata > Aves > Tinamiformes > Tinamidae > Nothoprocta > Nothoprocta perdicaria. Next base: position 5,758,467 of record NW_020454538.1, on the reverse strand, counting down.
GTAAATTATATGTTAATTACATCAAAGTTGAACTAGCAGTAAGACTCCCTATTTATTGTACACTTTTGTTTAGAGTTGTTTTACAGTCTGAATGCTTGGCCAGAAGTGCTTGTACCTGTCTTTTCCCCAACCATAGCTCTACTCTGGCTGCTGTTAAATTGATGCCAATACAATGTTAAAATATAAATAGATGATTTTTTTTGATCTAAAAAGGAAAGGCAGAAATTATCTGAAACTGTGGATTCTCTCTTGTCACTGGAAGATGCATTCTGTGCTGACTGGTGCCAACCAAGAACTAATACCCTCCCTCTCTCTTCCTAATCTGCCTGAGATACCTAGTATGAATGAAGAAAAAATCATTTGTTCTGTAGAAAGTAGCCTTCTGTACTCAGGAGTGAGGCTTTGACACAGCTTAGGTCCTTGCGCTTAAACATATTTGTTGGTAGGTGATTTATTAAAAGACATGCAAATAGTTTGAAATGCTTTGTGGTCTGGAAAGAAGCATTCTCTAAGGCAGCTGGCTGCAGAAGCACGTGGTAAAGTCTGCCTTCCTTTAGTTAGAGGGGGAAAAAAAGGAACAGGTATTTACTAAGCAAAAGACACTTCATACCTGTCAGCAAAACAGATCACATTGAAGTAGGCATTGTGTAAAAAGCATGAGACCACCTAAGTAGTCACTTTATAGCATATGTAACTATATATGAGGAAGAGCATATGGTGACAGGAGTTCTTAGGACATAACTGAACCAGAAAAAGGAACCAATCTTGTCGTTCACAGTGCAAGGCAACCCTGTAGAATGGAAGGAAAATGGGACCACACACCTGTGTGTTCATACAGCTGAGCTACAGTTTTTAGATCTTCTGTATTTTGTTTCTACTACTGAACCATGGGTAGATTTTAAAAGAAAGAAGCTAGGTCATCTAAGTCCTAATCTCAGAGGCTTATTTAGAAAAGAGTAAAAAATACAAAATGAAGAAATGCATATTTCTGTTTAATTAAGTGCACTTGGGATGGTGAAATTTCCTGTCAGCCTGGATTATTCAGTCATTATAAAGTGTATATGGGCAGCCATCTGTAGATGGTATCTACAACTTTACTGTGGTTGAGTAGCAGAGACACTAAGACGGACAAGGGGAAATTACTACACCACATTCTCTGTGATGTTCAGCCTCTGGTAGATTTAGAATTTACATGTCCATCCGGTGGGAACCAGTCTTAGTGCAATGTTGTTGCCTCTGTATTTTGCAGAGAATCCACTATATCCATGCTTCTGCTTTATCCTAGTTCTACTTTGACCTTGGTATTCAGGACAAGTGAAGAAGAGACTCAATGTGCAGAGTATTTTTTACAAATCTCTACCATTCTTGCTGTGTCTGGATTTGAAGAAAACTGAGGAAAATTAGTGAATTAGTTTGGAGAATTCTTGGACTATGAACTCTATGCTGTATGAACTGCACAGAAATTTCTGGCTTCAGGATCAGCCTTAAATTCTTTGGCAAACAAGTCACATAAATCTGATCATTCTAATGCAAACCACAAATATATTTGACTTTTACACAGAGTCTTTATCCATTCTGACTTGTTGGTGGATGTCATACTTACCCATTTGTTTTGGAAATAAATCTGATTTTGATATTCTTGGCTTTGGAAATGAAGCCTATTTTTTAAAGCAAGGAGGTTCTCTTTTTTTGTTGTTGTTCAAAAAGGAATTTTCAGGGAGGGAAGAGGAGAGTCAGAGTTCTTCAGCACAGTGTTTACAATAACTGTGCTGTGAACTCCAGCACGATTACAATATTCCTTGGAAATGAATACAATTTCATAATTCTGCTGTAAGTTTGATCAGTAGCAATATTGCCATTTGAAGGCTATGATAGGCAAGTTACAGAAAGTTGAAGCTATTAGGCCATAATGATAGAAATGAATGGCAGACCTGGAAATCAAATTGTCTTTGATATGACCTCTGGTCAAGATCTGAGATCTCTATACATTTTGTATACCAAGATAATTGACATAAGTGCTCGATTCCCGGTTAGAGAAAGTATTATATTTCTATCTAGGAATTTAATGGTTTGCTGGGGAGAAAAATAACCGATCAGTAAACTTTATCTTTTCACTGTAGAGTTCCATGGACAACTAACAAATGTTTTCTAAGTAGGCATGTTATATCTTAAAAAAACAAAATCTAGAACAACAAATCCCAGGGACATTTTAGTAAGGAATTGTGCCAATGGAAATCAGGAGAGACAACTGAAAACTTGAAAGCTCGAATGTATGGTATTTCTTTCTTGTAAGATCTTGCTCTTGATCTTCTATTCAGAGTCTTTGGACATATTAGTTACCGTTCCGACTGGGAACTGGTGAAGGTAGACTTCAGACCATCCTTCCCCAGGGAGTGCACTGATGATGACTATGAATCTTGGGATCTCACAAATCTACAGGTATTCACGATCTTATATTAAAAGGCCATCCTATTTCAGGAACTTTCAGATTTATGTAAAATTGTCTGCTATGAAAATGTTTCCTAATAGAACTGGGATGCCACCTCTCTGGCTTTCATCTCCTTAGGCTGGTATGTGCTGRTTTCAGAACAGTTTAAAATGGCCAAACATTTGGTGTTGCCTTTATTAGTGTGAACTGTAGCCTGGGAAAGACTGAAGTGTATTTGGGSGTTTGCCAAAATAATAGGTGGTCCTGCTGGATTATCAAGCATATACCATAAATTAAAAGCTGTAATATGGATTGAAGCAATTTGAACGAGCCATTGTATGTTCTGCCAACTCCCTGACTGAATACTGTACTCATATTGAAATTGCYATAAGTAAGACCCGTTCCAGAAGTAATTTATAATCTCTGTGGACAGTCATGTAGTGGAGTCCAGTTGTTCTGGGCAATACCATTGCTGCAGTAATGCATTAAGCCTGTGCTGATCCTGGCGTTCTGTCCAAATTCAATTTTGAGCAGCTATAGTCTCTTTACAAYGCGTTATTTAAAGAGCCCAATGTGAGTTTTTTACATTAAGCGTGATATCTCATATTTGTTCATAATCATTGTGATTATTATGTTTACAATTCTTCCAGTACATTTGTTCTCTCTCTCTGCAGGTTTCTTTTTTTTGCATGCTGTTCAGTATTATTCCAGCTCCCAAACTCTCATTTGCTAGTTCTCATGCCTAATTTTATGCTTTCCATTTGGGAGTGAATTGTATTCACTAAGAATGTTATGCAGATCAGAACCTAAACARTAAAAGTATTTTGGGATACTGACACTGAAGTGTCTTTCAGAAATTAGAAACTACTAAAATGACTTTGATAGARTCCTTGCAGCTGCTCAGTTACCAGTAGAGAGTTAGGTTCAATCTGAACTGTGTCTGCACCCATCTTCCTGGTATTTCCTCTTGACTAGCTACCCAACTCATGGTGATTTAGATAGAACTTCAGCCATCTGAAGCAAATCCTGTGYATTTAAACAGCCAGTTATACAGTTGGGCCTGGGTTGTGCACACATGAAACAGAGGTTTAATTGCACTTGAATTTCCATGMACGTCTTTGGATATTTCTCTGATAAATATTTCCCCAAGAAATAATTTAATGGATGGGAATATTCTGCAACTCTGCCATGTTCTAATTAGCAGACAGGAGTGGATGTGAGAGCTTATAGGCAAGTTCAGCTTAGAGACTGAGTGAGGAGGTGAGGAAAGGGAGAGGGCTGAAGCACATGTGCTTCACTCAGTCAAAAGAAGAATGTATGCCATGGGTCACAAGGGAAATTCTGACAGTCGTGTGAATAGCAGACTTATCTGAGAGAATTCTGAAATTATATTTTTCCTGCTTTGATATGTCTAYTTTCCTTAAGCTCTTTCAAGATTCAAATTCAATGATCTCATTCTTAGTGTTGTCTGTCATAGGCAACTGGCTAGAGATTACTCTGTATCGATGATTAACTAGAGATGCGATAAAAGTTTATAGTCTTGGCAGCAAAACCAACCTTTCTCATGACAACATAAGAACGTGTCTGTGTGGTGTAGGGAATGGCGTGCAATAAATCCAGTGCTTTGATGTTCAGGGTGATCGTTGCATCATGGGTCAACAAAGGAGCTTTCGGAAGAGGAAGATTTCATCATGGTGCATTAAAGGGAGGAGTTTCACATCGGCTCTCACATCCAAAGTTTGTGAATGTGTGAATTCTGACTTTTTATGGTGAGTCTGTCTGYGCACTTTTAGATTTATCAGTAGTAAAATGTTTCTTTGAGGTGTTTGTGGTTCTGTCCTTTTGCCTTTCACTCTGCACAAAACAACCTACAAACAACCAAGAAACAGTGCAGTCGAATATGGAGCTGTATTTGTATTTGCTTTTCTCAAAAACATTGCATTTATTTTTTTTCCACCTAACTGAACAAGTCTTCATGCTTTTCTGTATTCATTAAGAATTGAAAAATGACCACTGGGTTAGATTTACAGAACAAACAAACTCTTTCTATTTGCAAATGGAGCAAAAGAAGATGTGTGTTAGTTTGTGTGGCAAGGGAAACCTTTTAAAAATCTAAGCTACCAAGACAGTTAATTTTGCAGAACTCAGAAAGTAATTACAGCCAGTTTGCCTGCAGATGTACACAGCTCCCATTGAAATTACCCTTAGAAAGTAACTGGCTTCATCATTGTATGTTTATCTGGTAGCAGATAATTTTACAAAAACTCCCTTATTCTTAAAGAAGTAGCCTCATCCACACCAAATTAGATTTGCTAATAAAGCATAGAGAGTAACACACTCAGTCTTGATTTTTTTTCAGTGATTATGGGTTTGAGCGTTCTGCAGCTCTGAAGCCAGACTCTAGTAAATGCTTTGCTGACTTTTGGTTTAACCCAGAAGCACCTCCTGAAGACTGTGTGCTGGGGCAGGCATATACAAGCAGCACTGGGTAAGTTGATTTTATGTTCCATCTTCCAGAGATTTCTAGAGTGGAGGCAAACATTCCAAACAAAAATCACAAAGTGGTTTTAAGAAATTTAAGTAAGGCAGCTGTAAAAATTAGTAAATATGGTAAGCTGATCAGAGTGCAATTTAGATCGTGTGCATAAGTAATGAAAGATAGAAATATTACTTTGCATATTCACAGAAGCTCAAAAACTAACCCATTTGAAAAGATGGARAATGTTCTTCTTCCCAGTAGATTTCAGATAGTGGTGACCATTCAAAGCCTTTTATTTAAATATCWTGCTTTTATTCAGACCAATTTCCAATATGAATTCAATGAATGAGAGTAAGGAATAAGTAACATCCAAGAGAGCTTCCAACTGTCTCTCACTTCCATAGGGAGGAAAAAAAAGCCTATAAAGAAAAGATTCAAAGATTCTTTCCCTAACCACATGGGACACTCGGAATCAAAGGAAAGCTTTAGAGAACCATGAACAATAGCGCATAGAATATATACTACAGCGTAGTCTGACATCAGCGCTGAGAATAACTTGCAGCTGGCATCTATTCTGGCGTATCGTAACTTCATCTCTGTCGGTTCTGGAGATGAGAATCAAAGGATGAAATGTCAAATCTGGCAATAGAACTATGGTCTCTGTGTATTTTTGCCTTACAAAAGAAAATGATACCTTTTTCATTGTGACTGACAGCTGTGATTTACAAAGTATGAATTCAGAAAAATAAAATCTGGCTCAGATTTCAAAAGAATGCTTAAAAATAAGTTACCTGAGTGAAGCGATCTGTAAACACTTCCAAGTGTTTCTTTATTAGCTTTTGAAAAATGTGAGAGTTTTGCTCTTTTAGACAGTTATATAAAATAAATGCTTTACGTATTTTAAGAAATGCATAGATTTGAGAGTAGCATTTAAGTAATTAGTCCTGGGGAAATGCAGAAGTTGCTTGGTCTGATTTTCTTTCCTGATCCTTAGGATTTGAGCAACCACGTTTAATGCACAGGTAGAATAGGATAAGCTTAAGGTCCAAGTCGTCAAAATCCAGGAGCCAAGACCTCTCAGTGTAGTACAGAGTGTTCAAAGATAAAGGGTATGACAGAGGATGGTGGAACACCTAGTTCCTGGTGGTCTGATCAGGCATTTTTTTAAATTGGAAAGGACTGACCCTTCCAACGCATGGAAGGGAAATCCTCATCCTGCTCCATGCCCYCTTTCTTCAACAGATTTGCCTTAGTAGAGACCATCAGTCCATCATAAAGTTTTTGCATTGTGAGATGTTCTCAGTTGTCCGCAGTCTTGTCTGTTGATGAACCAAGGTGTTATTCGTGTCACACCAGTAGTCAGTGCCTCTGAAAACCTTCTTCTGCTCACCTCCAATTCACTGTGCTCACTGCTTACTGTTTTTGCAGGTACAGGAAAGTTGTTTCTAATGTGTGTGAAGGTGGTGTAGACCTGCAGCAGAACTTAGCACAGCATATGTGTCCATTGATTGCTCCSAAAGGACTCCAGATCAGCATCAGAGGAGAAAGCCTGGCTGTTAAGCCTGGGGAAGACATCACCTTCATTGTCAGACAAGAGCAGGTAGTAATGAAGGTTCTGTGAAAGTTTCCTCACTGTGTTTAGGGTTCATTGCAGATTCCAGTTTCTCTTCTCTATGCTTTGCTGATATATGGGATTAATTAGTGCTGGAGAGAAAGACGAATGAGTCTCTAAGTATTAAAACTTTTATTCTGTTCTGATGATCCAGTGAACTCAGTGAAGCCTGGAGTTCTGTCCACAAGACAGGATTTGTGCCCTCTGTTGTATGTCCAGTCATTGTTCCCTCGAGACATTAGCTTCTTGCAAAGTCCCCAGTTCAAAGAAACTAAAGTGCCAAAACACAGTTCAAATAAGCTGAAATGCCAAAGTCGTCTTGTGACAAAAATTTCAGCAGTTATATCAGAGAAGATATGTACATCATCTTGTGATTTCAGTGCTTTTTAAAAATCTGCCTTTCCAAAAGGAATCGAACAAAACCTTACAGAAAGTAAATGAACAATTAACACAGCATAAGAATGTGTGTAATGCCTTATGCTGTATAGCCAAAGACGTATATATTTTTTTCTGTTTATTGAAAGAGACAACACCCTAAAGCCCTGACCAAAAGGCAGTATGCAACTTTTGGATAGTTGCCTGCCCTGGTAGTGCTTAGTTGTTAGATATGAGGTTCTAACTGTGGCGCTCAGGCAATAGGCGTGTTGTACAGCCTGGCTGACCCCACTGATTTGCAAGAGCTTGAAGTAACTTCACACATTTTGGCAAGCCCGTGTGATATATATGAGGGACTTGGGATTTATTTCTGTAATAAAATCAATAAAATAGGGGTATGTGCAGAACACAGTACTAACACAGTACTAACACTAACACATTAACACGTAGCGCATTCTAGGTCCAAGTGCTTGCAGTGCACTGACAATTGCACGGCAAGCAACACTTACTTCTCTTTTCTTAATTRGTTTTGGCATTTTTGCTATAAGTGTAGAGCATTTGAGTGTAATTTGTAATTAATGATTTTGATTGTCAGCTAGACCTTTTTTCCCTATTGCATAGATTGTGAAGTTTTCATGAATTTCTGTGGCAATATATAAAACATTTTTAACTATTTTAAAAAATCTTCAAAAAACTGGGGTCTAAAAGGGAATCCCATGCTTGCTTTTCTGGTCRTATCTTTGCTCAGTACATAGGACTGGATAAAGATTTGCAAGAAATGTAAGTTTGCTGCCCTCTATGGCTAAGAATCAATATTATACTCAAATGTGCTGAACGTAAGATTTAATATATATAGCAATCTCGTGAGGATTCATAACAAGTAGGGAGTTTAAGAAGCAGGTCCRCTAAGATTAAACTGACACATGCTGCTATATCTCTCCAAAGACCAGTATTAAATTACGAGTTTATTTGAGTGCTTGGTACTAGGTGCAGAAATGCCAGGCGTGAAGGAGTAAAGAAAACAGGTGTCCATTCCTTTTGGGCTCTTTTTTGTGAATGTGACTTCAGAAATAATATTTTTTTTTTTTTCCATATAGCTGGAGCTAGGAATAGCTGSAGGTATAAATAACAAATGAAAACAACTATTTTCAGTGAGATTGATGGGAAATTCCAGTAGTGTTAGATTTAGCTACATTTTTCCTATGTGAGTCTTTYATTATCTGTCCATTACCATCTTTCTTCTCAGACCAGGGAGACTGGTTCAAAAAAGTTTTGAGCACTGAGCTCTCATCTTTACATTAGGAAAGAAGTTGGAACAAAACATAAAGAGAAACTTGCACCTACTGGCTCTCCATACTGTTCATATTGTTCCTCTGTCACTTGGAGAAAATATGTGTGTTCTTATTGGCATAAGAACAATTTGTAAGCTAACGTCATCTAAAGAGACTGTGCTTACAGTCATATTGTTGGGAAAAAGATATCTCTTAACGAGTAATATATATTTCTACTAATAATATATTGYCTAATGTGCCTCAATTCTACCTATCTGTTGTCATAAGAAAGACGATATTTGCGGAAAAAAAAATCTCACAGTGAAGGCCCTTTCAAAAGTCCTTTGTGTTAAAATATGRGGTTCAGATATTTGATACTTTCACAGGTTTCCTATTATGAGTATTCTCCTAAATTACAAGCATTCTTTCATATGGAAGAAAATCAATGAAACTGCAAAATAATAAAAGGAGAAGAAAAACTCCAAAAAAGTATTCCTCCCTTGTGTGAGAGACGGGTTTGAAAGTTGCAGGCTTTATTGCCTACTTTGATTTTACATCAGTGCTGCCTGTGGGGATGAAGTTCTGATCTAAACCTATTTCAGAGAGCGGCTCATGTGGAAGTGAAGTGGTTTCTGAATACTTTGATGGGTTGCAATSTTTCTCTAGTCTGATTGCCATGCAGGGCACCTGGCAAGAGCAGGGRTATGTAAGTTCTTCTCCTGGAGGCCATGAGGATTGTCAAACCAACACTGTTTTTACAATATTAGAGGATTTTCTACAAAGTCTGGCCCCACAACCTGTTTCAGTTGCACAACTGTGATAACARTGTACAGTGGCAAAAAGAGCAGGAACATATTACAGACAGCAGAGGAAGAAGCAAGTGCTGCTGCTGGAGCCGTGGTTTAAGAAAACATTGCTTTTGAGAGCTAAAATGAATTTTCTTTTGTCTCCATAGACATAGTCAGTCCACATGGCACAAGCCTGACTTTATACTGTGCTAATCTRTAGCAGCCCCACTGTAAGAATATGAGTGATGGTGCCTCTGATGGCAATATCAGTAGCTTTTTAGGTCTGACTTTTGGAAGAGAGTGTCATTTAAAGGTACAATAAATTATAAAGTACCTGACATGCTTGGAGAATAGAACTTGGTTGGATTTTTAAATTCTTTTCCAAACTCAGATCTGTTCTCTGCTTTGTTAAGCATATAGCTAATTTCGTAATAGAACATATTAGTTCTAAACGTGCTAGTAGCTCCATATAATGCACTGCAAGCGTACTACGCTGGGTCCTAAAGGCCATAGAGTGGACGTGCAGAGGCTGTAATTACAAGGTCCCGGGAAGATGATCTAAACCAATTAATTGTACTTTATGTTTTCATGGGTTAGAAGTTCAGAGTTGGTCAATTAACAGAGGCCACTGATGAGTGATAATTTGCTAAACACCAATACTGAGTTGTTTGCAATCGTGTGAGCATAACCCTAGGATTTGGGGTTGCTTTGCACTGTTGTGCTAGTTAATGCCCAGACACGTGAGGCAAAGGTGATTTCTGTGTTGTGGAATTCCTACAGCCTTGTTAGTAGTCTTTTTTTTTTTTTTTATTTAGGACAATGCCTTGCTGAGGATGATGAATTTTGTCCCTATTAATGGGAATTACATCTGTTGCTCTAAAATCTTTGTAATGGATTTCATGATTTTACTGCAACTATTGCAATTGAGTTAAAACATCTGGCTGGTGCTAGAAATACTGCTGTAATTCAAGAAATGATGGTAATGTATACGGTATATTTAAGTTCTGGTCATTTAAAACATTGTTATTATATTCTCCTTTTAGGGTGATACATTGAATACCAAATACCAGGTAGATCTTGGAGATGGATTTAAGGCAATATATGTGAATCTCACAATGACTGGAGAACCAATTCGTCACCGTTACGAGAACCCCGGGATTTATCGTGTCTCAGTTAAGGCTGAGAATGTTGCTGGGCATGATGAGGCTGTGATGTTTGTCCAAGTTAATTGTAAGTCAACTCTTTAGTTTCCTTGATGTTATAGTTTCATAAAAAACATGATGATTATGAGGCAAAAAAAATTACTAGTCACAATTAATACATTTTTTTTCCATAATCTCATACAGTCACCCACTGCTGCATGTTATTAATGCAGAGGCTTGTGAACCTAAATATATGATGAGATCAGAGTTAGTTTTCTTCAGATTTGGGAGAGTGGTCTGTTTGTCTTTGAACAGCTTTAAGCAGGACACAWGAGTCAGTTCAAATCCCATGGTTGACACTTGTCCCTACTGAAGACCCCATTGACAATCCTAGCAGCTAAAACATAGCGCTTCAGGCTACGTGCAGTGTGTGAAGCAAGTGAGCAGATACTGAAAAATGTTTCTGCTCACACTTTTGAATGATTTTCTTGCATGCTCTTGCATGATTTTCTAAAAGTATGTATTGGTGGAAGAATCCAAATCATAGCATTTCCAAAACTCAAGTTCCTTATTAAAGTACTTGAATCTAGTTTTAGATTGTAAGCTTTATTCTCACCAAGTATTGATGTGTGGTTTGAATTTAGCTGCATGTTGGCAGGCAGTATTACTCTACAAAGAACTCGACCCTTCTTAATTAAGATCCAAATAAAAACCACCAAATGAATTTAAAAGGACTGCACAACACTGAAAATGTCATGCATCATCAAAAGCTTAATGAACCCCAGTCATCTCATAGTTGAAATTAAAATGGAAACTCTAGTTCATACTCGGTTTTCCTCTTCCTTCAAGATGCAAGGCATTTCTGGCTTTGCCTTTTTCAGATTTGTCAAAAACTCAGAAAGAAGTAATATCAAAAGAAAAGATACTCAGCCTGTGTTCTTCAAGTGACCGTTTCCCACTGTTGTAAGTGGTATCTTCTATCAGTAATCTCCAAACAAGAAAAAATGCAGAAACCACATACAAGGCTGTGCATAAATCTGTGTGTTTTATGCTAGCCTATCTGGTAACTGCTGGTATTTCTATATTTTACTGTCCCTGAATCCAAAGTTTTTCTGGTTTTGCCTTGATTAACCAAGTGGAGACSAATCCATTAATGTTAATGGCAAAACTGAAAGGATCCAAAGCTGTCTGGCTCACTTGCTTTACCTTTTTCTTGTTTGTTGTATTGTGCTTTCTTTTTTAAATCTAGTAATACCATTTTATAGCTCCAGAACTGGAGAATTTACTTAAGACTTTTCTTTTACTTGTTAGGAGCTTCTAGGTGCTGAGAGGGAAATTAAGCACAGAAGTAGATGGTCGATCTGTACAAGCAGTGAACAGCAAAAACTCTGTGTGACATTCTCCAGGGACAATTTCCTCTTAGTGTTCAGAGAATGGCAAGCAGTAACAAGCCCTGATGGAAAGCTGAACAATTGCTTTCTCAAAATGTGCTTCTGATTTGGCCTACATCTGGATAAACAGTAAAAATAAAAGACGCCAATTGTGCTTTATTCAGTGGATTTACAAATTGCAGAGCCTGGGGTAGTTTTGAAGCAAGAATAAAATGACCAAGTGCTTAAAGGGCTGTGGAGCTGAAATATCCAGACAGGATGGACTACCAAAAGCGGATCTTTTGGTTAATTTCTGAGCACGTCTTGAACTTGCCCGTGGATATTACATATGATATAGATTATACCCTGCCTGACTGAATAGATGTTTGGTATCTGATTTATACAGCTATATTTTCTAAATAAATCACAATATTGGAGGAAATTAACTGTCACTAATTAAGCTGATGTTTCAACATTCCAGAGAAGCCTTGTTTCTCCTTTTTCTTTTTCCTCTGTGGAATATCYTGAAAGCAAAATTGTCCGTAAATTTTTAAGTTTTCACTCTTTCCAAACATTTTATGAGGGACGAATGATGAAGGTGTTGTTTTTGGCTCCTGTCAAGTTCTATCAGCATAGAATATACTATTATTGAAGAACAATTAAATAAGCATTATATTGTGATCCAAATTCCAGTTCCTGATTCAGGGCACAAAGTCTACAGCACAAGATCTAAAACTTGGTAATAAACTGTAAGAGAAACTAGAGCAAGCTTGATCGTATGAGCAGATAATCCAGAGTATTTTTCTTTAAAGGAAGAATGACTAGGCATACATTTTTGTGTCTGTGTGTGTGATTGAAACCATGATCCCTGCAGTGTGGGAKTGTGAAAGGCTGAGGTTGTAGAAACTGATATAGAGAATCAGGAAGCTTTGAGAAAATGTACTGAAATTATAGCTTGGTAAAACAGAAATCACATAAATCAATTTCATTCCTAAATGTATATCCAAGGCTGCTATCATAATTTTTATACAAAGAAGCCATTATGGAATTGTCTAACTGAGACAAATGGAAGGAGTCACAATAATTATTATTATATCTTTAATGAATAGGAATGGCAAACTGCAAAATCAGTCATGATTCAGATTTCTTCTCGGCTTCTTGTGTTATCAGAAAGAAAGAAAMCTTATTATGAAGAATAGCAGATCTGATGAAATTCCTGCAGTTTCCAAATTTTCCACAAGACACCAGCCATTGCTGGTATTGTAAGTGTTCTAAGAGAGTGTTTTGATTCAATTTCATAAAGAAGGCATGAYGAAATCAGTTGCTTAACCACACACTATTTCTTGAATTCACTTACATGTAAACAGAGAAAAAGCAGAATAAAAATAGTATTTTATGTTCCAGTGAAGCTGCAGACAGTTTGGTTGAAGTGGAAAAAAAGGGGGTCAGATATAGAATTGAGGCTACCTGTTCTCAGATGTTTAATCTCCTAGTCAGAATGAATGGACAATAATTTCGTTAATGAAAGAGAGTAAGATAAAGGCCCTGGACTAATGTAAGTACCTTTAATTTTGAATTGAGATGAAAGGCCTTTGAATAAGTTAAAAGGTACTTAGGACAAATTTTAATTGGTTAGTATTCGTTCTATGTAATGAATGAGTTTTGGACAGTACAGCAATTTCATAGCCTGAATAGAACCTGAAACTTAAGAAATCCTAGTTATCACTTTATAATATTGTAAATCCTTCATCTGTGAGCACTCTGAAAAAGATATAAGAAAAGCTCTGAGACAGCAGWTTTCTTTCCATAGTATTACTGTACTGTTAAACAAAATACGTGTACAACATTAAGAAGCACATAAAAAGGTTTTAGTGATGAATGTCTTTTAAACATTTTTTCATATTTTATAATGAAAATAAACAGCAATTTTCTTTTTCAGTTTTCYGCTTTTCCCGTAGAACTTCGAGAGGTCCATTAGACTTCTGTTCATTTGATCTTTCATTGCTTAAATGAAAAAGCTGAGATTGTCTTTTTCTCTTTTTAACTGCAATATATTTGATTTTGGTCTCTAGAATTGGATATGCAGGCAGAAAAAAAAATAGGTTGTAAAAGTACATTCATCTGCCACATTGCTCTCAGATTTTGTTTGTGATTTTTTTTTTATTTGATTGAAATGCAGTCCTTCCAAACATACTTTTCCACACAGAAAAAGAGGAGGAGGGAGAAATAATTTCCGGATTTACTGAGATCTTTTTGCAGGCTGCTATACAGCATTTGATGAAACGGGCATTGGTAAATTGATGAGCTCTTGTTCAGTGAAATTTTGGGAACTTTTTCCAGCTCCATTGCAAGCTTTAAATTTGGAAGTGCTTCCAGTCATTGGCAGAAACCAGGAGGTGAACCTGACAGCCATCATATTGCCAAAGAATCCTAATTTGACAGTCTTCTACTGGTGGATAGGAAACAGTCTTCAGGTATGTGAAGCTTATGGAAAATCAGCTTTTGACTTCAGATTATTTTCAGCCTTTTCCCAATAAAGACTAAGTGACACTTTTTACACTAACGAAATTACTCTTATTTTATATAACTTCATGTAGGCCATCTATCATTTCACATATCCTCTAACAAACATTACCTGAATCCCATTGCTTAATCACGTATTTTAAGTTGTTCATTTTACTTTATTGCTACACATGTGAAAATGAAAGTTTTCCTTTTAGAATTGATTTAAATTTCCAGACCATTTCCTGTTTAAAAGGGTATCAAAATATTAAGAGCATTCAAACAAGATATTTATTTTGAGATAGAAATCTACATAAAAATGTCCTCAAGCAATGAAGATGCAAGTATTTCTATTGAAAATAGTTCTTGTCTAGCTGGATTAATTTCTTTTTTTTTTTTTTTTTTTTTTTTAATGTTAGATAAGTAGATAAGTAAAATATTTTTCTCACGAAAGAGTAATAGCTGTCTCTGAGACCGGGCTACTTTCAGATAAGCATAAGATTTTTTTCTTTCTTTTAAATGTGCCATCTATGATAATTCTGGTCTGTATCTGTGGATTTTTAGTGACTAAGCCACAGTTAGAACAGGCACTCCAGTGTTGTGGAGGGTTTTGTAATTCATTCAGGTGTGATTAGGAGACAGAAYATCTGAGCTCCACCTTGAAGTTACAGATTGATGATCTTCCATGGATCATGCTGTAAAATGACAGAAAAAGTCCATTTGATCTTAACTACACATCACACTTTTTGAGGCCAATGGCTTCCTGAATGTGATCTGATAAAGCTTAGTGAGCCTGATTCAAAATCCATTTGTTTCACTGGGAATTGAATSCAAGCCTAATGCTCTGCCAATTATTCTAAAAGAAATTTTTACCCAATCTGGCAGCTATTCTATRTAGAGAAAATCCTTTAGGAGAAAGGAAGTTCCTATGTTGAAAACTGCCAATTGCCTATAAATGGCAATTGAGCTATTTATTGAAATATTGACTACTATTCTAGAAAATGATTCATGTGAAATCTTTTGGCTGCATTTTTTTAATGACTACCACTTCAGACATTATTCTCATGGTTCTTGCTAAAAMTCTATTTTGAACTTTTTCTTGTTTTTGAAGCCACTTCTTACACTGGAGAGTTTTTTGGTGGCAAGATTTGCTGAGACAGGTGAAGTTAGAGTTACAGTGCAAGCTTCTTGTGGGAACTCCATGCTTCAGGATTCAAAGGTTGTCCATGTTTTTGGTAAGGCGCTTTACTTGTGTTGAATATTTTTGTTTGTCACACATGCTTATGTTGAATACCTCTTAAACCAGCACTTTAGGTGGAACCCATGGTAAAATTATTTCTAATGCCATGTACAATTTCTAAATTTGAAGGRTAATCCCATGAAGTTGAATCCCATGAAGTGATTGTAGGAATAGTTTTCTGTGAAATCCTTTGCTTCCTTTGCCTATACAAAATGTTAATGTATTTCCCAAACTTATAAGGTTCTTATGTACTAAAGCAGTATTTTGCTATGAGTAGAGAATTTGCAAGAGTCCCTAAATACAATAGTTTTAATATCTCCAAAAAGAGAAAACTTAGTTGTGTATATGTACTTTTACAGTAAAAACAAAGAAAAATAAGAGTGAGCTCTCTTATAAATATTGTGTAATCCTTCAGCTTTTACTTTGCGTTATGGCCTGGTCTGACAAGGGATGATATGCCATGAAAAATGCAATGCTCAGGAATTATTCTGTTAGTGTTTGTACTGTAACATGTAGCAATTGTTGTATCTTAAAAAAAAAAAAAAAAAAAAGTTTCTTTTTATACAGCGCCAAAACCCTTCCTGTATCCAAGAGATACACAAAATGATACATCTCTATTTCCTAAACAGTGAAGGAAGATTCTGTTAGTTTTTCTTTTAGTATCATTAGTGTAAAATAATGGTAAAAAAACACTCATGCTAAACAGAGCTGTTATGAACTCCATCTCCCTCACRCTTTTTCTAGGAAAAATGAATTTGATGTTTATGCTACAACTTGTAAATGCCTCCATTTCTTAGAAAGCTTTAAAAATATAACCGTATTAGTATGACTGGCTTAGTGTCTTTGACTTGCCAGCATTGCTTCTCTTGTTAGCACTGGCAAATCCTCATACAWAGAACAAGAAGGGTACTACTCATGAGGGAAATTTCTTAAAATCCTTCAAAAAAATTCTATATGATTCTATCTAAACTGTTCAGGAAACCAGATTTGAATGATTCATTTATTGCAGGGGAGCTCTTTTATCTGCTTTGCATTAAATTATTCAGATGTTCTTCCAATGAGCCTATAAGGAGAAATGGAAGATTATTTAGAGGCCTGTTTTCTAAGGAATAGCCCTTTTGTAGCATTTCAGATATTTTGGACAATATCCATAAAAGTGTTGAGCGTATCTTATTTTTATTATTTCAAAGAAGGCAGTAGTTAGCCTTTAGCATGTCATTTCTGTTCTTATCTTCATGGCCAGCTTATGGAAAACGTAAAGTATTCATTTTGCAGGAAAAACAGGAACATGAAATGAGCAAAAAAAACAGATGTTTATGATTCAGTGAGGATAGAATCCACTGGCACATTCCCCTTAAAAATGAAAGAAACTAATCATGTCTGTGCAGTTTACTTAAGGAAAAATTATTGGAAAGATTATAACTCCAGAGCATGAATGTAAATCTTTTTTTTTTTTTCTTCCCATCCTTCCCTTATTGCCTTTTTGTCTTTAGGCACAAATTTGATGATGTTGAGCAAAATAAAGAAAGAAATTGACTGGCTGACAGGAGTGTAATCTTGCTTCATGCTGCTTAGAGTGTAGACTCCTGGGGAAAGGGTTTGCCTTCCCTCCCTCCTTCCCTCCCTCCCTCCTTCCCTCCCTCCTTCCCTCCCTCCTTCCCTCCCTCCTTCCCTCCTTCCCTCCTTCCCTCCTTCCCTCCTTCCCTCCTTCCTTCCTTCCTTCCACATAGCAATAGGTTTCTTGGGTACTACAACACTTCCCATAACGCTGAAAATATATTTTCAACTTTTATTTCTGCAAAACTCTTTTTGCACTTCTATTTGGTAATTGTTCAAAAATGTTTCTTTTGCCATTTCAGATCATTTTCATGTTCTTCCTCTGAAGTTTACTAAGCACCTGGACATGTACAACCCCGACATACCAGAATGGAGGGAAGACATAGGGCGAGTAGTAACTCGACTTCTTGCAAAGGTGCTCTCTCAAATTGCTCATAAAATGTTCCCTCTCCAGTCATAAAGYTTGAAGGTTAAGTTAGTGCCTTCTCATTTAGAAAAATGTAGGCAGTGCAAAACAGTAAAATGAACCCCACGAGCCACATTTCCAACAAGTTTGAGCCTGGTGTCACTTTTACATGCTGTCTGTGGATGATGATACTGTAGTACAGAAAGTTTAGTTCTAACAGAGCCTAATTGGTAATTAATGCTAACTGCTGGTCTCTGGGATTTGGCAAAGCCATAGTGGCAAATAGTGCTGACTCCAAAACAGAAAGAGTAGCTTAAATGTGATAAACTTATGGGTACTGTCCATTATGAAGGATTTGTTCTCATTGTAAAATAAAAATTTTTAAAAAAGTAGAACAAAGCAAAAAATATACAGTGTCATGTGTATAACTTTGAAAATTGCATAAAATGCCTGAACATGTTTTTGCTACAGCTGATCTTTTAGATCATGTTTGCAAATGAAATCTGGATTGGGAACAGATGAATCCTGTAGGTGAAGCCTCAGTACAAAGTCATGCGGCAGTTCTGGGGCATAAGTAATGAGCACTCCATAAAAAGAGAGTGTTCCAGAACTGTGTTCTTCAGGTGCACACACTGCCAAGAATGCAGTAGGTGTGAACCGACTTCTCTTGAGGAGAATATCTCCAAGTTGTGGGTTGGCAATGTTCTTAAAATGGCTTTTGTGTGAAGAAAGGTTCAGCCTTATGGTGCAGCTTTTGCCAGTGAGGTCTTTGGACCTTTTCTGGATTTGCAGTAGTGCACAGGGGAGTTCAGGATCTGGAGTTTTTACTTCATACCATTCATGCCTTTTTTAGGTTCACATGTCAAATCAAAATAAATTCCGACTTYTATCAGCTTAAACCCATTCCATAACCAGGGTCAGTCAAACAAATAATTAGATTCCTTATAAAATTGCCTGTGCATTTTAATAACTACTAAATCATCTGCAAAACTATATGAAGAATTTAATGTAATTTCTGAAAAATTCCCAGGGTGTTGTCATTATAATTTTGTCACTGTCTTATATAATGCAGAGAGGAATATGGGAATAAAAATTAAAATTGCTAACGCTTATTTGGAAAGAATGCTTTTGACTTTCAGTGGGGGTGAGTGGAGTGCAGGTTTTCATAAAAACAGTTTCAGGAATTGAATCTAGGTGCTTTAAATAGCTGTGTGGAAGACTGTGTGTAAACCTACAAACAACTTCCACATACAAGAACAGGAGCCCTTTATACACTGTGGAGAAAAAACAAAAAAAGTTGTAAGATGGGCACCACATGGCATATGTCATATATGACTGCCACACTCAYGTGGTAGGTATGTTCCCAGATTCATGCCCCCTCACACACTAATTCTATATAATAATGCAAAAACAGTACTGAGGAAGAGCAGCTGTGATATGAGTTCATTTCCATTTGCATTTCCATTTCCTCTGCTAATTAAACACACATGAAAAAGTAGTCTCCCTAAGCTAAAGTTAAGTATAGTGAATATGCCCYTTTAAGTCTACTAAGCATTTAAATGATCCACAAAGGATTCTGAACCACTTAGGATTTTTTTTTTTTAAGTCACCATAAAAATATGCAGCCATTAGAGTTTTGCTAAAACTGCATACCACTTAGTTTTGCTTCTTTCCATGTTGTCACTAAAATAATTTGATGTGATAATAATGATAACACTTCAAATCTGCAAAGAGCCACTTATAGATTAGTTGGTTAATATTTGGCTTTATTCATAATTTAGCATTATGTAAAATCCACTCTAATTCTTTGGTATTCAGATTCTTAATTTTTAAAGACCTGTGTAGAAATGCTTATGTATTTTATATAATATTAGAATTATGTATGGTGATTTACGACATACATTTGTCTGCACAGGAAACTAATATACCTGAAGAAACTCTTGTGACRGTTGTGAAACCTGGTCTGCCCACAACTGCTGACTTGCATGTGCTGCTACCAGCAAACCAGCCCAAGAGGAAGATGAGTATAACTAGTGATAAGGTAATGAGAGAAATATGTGTCTAATTGGGACAATCCTACTTGGAAACCAACAGCTGTACTATAATTGCATTTATTGGCATTAAGMGGTGTTCCCTAATCACATGGAGATGTCACTGTCATCTGGAGAGACATGTAAGTGCTAGGAACAGTTAGGGCTGTTGTGTCTGACAGTGTGTAGTGCTCCTTCTGATGTAAGGGTAGATCCTATCACAGGAGAAGAGGGAGAAGAAACAATTATCCTGCTCCATGCCAGCCTGTGACAGACTGAAGGTTGGTCCTGTTGATACCTTTGTGGACAATGTACAGTGCTTTCCAGCAGCACGTGTTCTTGTGCTTGTTTTTACCAGTGTGTGTCTCGAGAATAATACGTTTTGAACAGAAACTAGTGCTGGTTTGCCAGTCTGTGAAGATACAGTAGGGCAAAAGGTGCCTTTTGAACACTGGTGTTTCTAAAGAGGGAAACACCATCTCTTCACTGTYTTTAGAAGCAGATTTTAGATACAATCGAAATAGAATCTATAGGTCAACCTATAAAAGTTGACCTATTTTGTAAKGAGCATCAAGCAGGTAGTTCCTGTCTTTTATGAGCATATATCCCTTTCAGTTAACAAGAAACCAACGCAATGATCACAGCAATGAAAATCAGACATAAAGTTCTTCCTCCCTTTCCCAAACCTCCTCTGTAATAAAAGGCTGCAGGCCAGTAAAAATAGTGTGACTGGCCCTTGCTTCTGACTTGGGATTTGTGATACTTGTCCTTGTRCTGTGATAGAGGAGCAGATCTCAGCTCTGTGCTTGTTTCTTGCAATTCAAGTCTTGGCAGTTACAGACACTAAGAGTGTAAGGTATCATTAATTTTAAAAGGCATTTTAGCACTTTTTGAAATGAAGTCACAATATCCAGAGCTGCAAAAGTAGGTAAAAAGAGCCCTTTAGATTACCCTGATACTTGTAGATTGTTCATGGAATTGATGCAGTATATGTGAGAAGGTCCAAAGGAGTATTCTTGATGTTGTTCAAGTAAATGAATGGGTGTTTTATTGCAAAACACATGGAGGATGGTGTGAATGCACAGAATTTGCCTCTCCACTGCAGCCCCAAAGCCTTACTGCTTTCCCTGTGTAATCACAGTCAGAATTCCTGGGAGTCCAAAATCATATTGTAGGAGATAGTTGATTTTAATAATAATTACTTTAGTAGGAAGCCCAGCATAAGCTATGTGTGCATTACCACTTGAAAAGTCTTYGAATCTTTCAACTTGATTAAGAAGCAAAGTGCAATTTTCAAAGGAAACTGATTCCCTTTATTCCACATGTATATGATATGAATACTTTTAATAATAATAATAATAATAAATAGGTGATGATAGACCTTTGGGTTCTGCAGACTTTTTGTTTTAGTGCAAAAATGTTATATGTGCTAATTCTCTTTCTCACTATTACTAGTACTGTACTTCAAGGCAATTTGAAGTATATCATCAACAATATTCATTTTTTTCTCTTTTCTTTTTTTGATTTTTTTAATGTAAAAAATACTCTGCTAGTTATTTTGAAGGATAAAGAATAACAATCACATGTTGAAAAAAAAAAAAAAAAAAAAGAGAGAGAGAGAAGTATGTGGCTATCAGGAAGAGTAGAGTACCTTAAGAGAGCAGAATTTCTATTATAAATGGTACCCCCTGAAGACCTGCCCTTGGCTATAGTTTCTGAAACTATAGAAGCACTGGAAGGTCAAAGTAATTGAAATTTGGGCAACAGCTGCACGTCAGGAGCTAACACATACAGAAAATAGGAGCAAATGAGGGAGCAAAGGAAGCAAATATAGTAACATATGCTATGTAATGATAAAGGCAAGCATCCTGGTATCGATCTTTAAAACAATCAAAACACTTTGATTGTTTTAAAGAGTGCAGGTTGTAGAGTCAAACTTCTTAACAAGCTGTCCAAATTTCTGTTTTTCTATTATTGCTAAGGGATGTTACTTTAATTGTTGAAACTTTTTGATTTTGAATTGAATGGCTCAAATTTTGTTAAAATACRTGTTATATCAGAAACCATTGTGACTCAGGAAATATCCTTAAAATATACCCTCTGTAAACTTAGAAGCATTAACTGCTTAAGTCAGCTGAAAAGGACTCATAGTAACACTAGTTTAAAGACGAATGTGCCAAGACAAGCTTGAAGGCCCTTGGCACTTCTCTCTTCTTGTGTTTCACTGAAAGGATTCTATTTATTGTGCTGCTAGTGACAGCTCTCATGTCTGTGTTCTGATTTTATTGTACAGACTCTCCTTTAATGCAGAAAATATTCTGYACGTTGGGCTGACCTGCCCCTAAAATCTTTACATTAGATTTAGTTATGAAATATCTTCTCTTAAAGAGAACCCTTTTGTTCTTGGAAAAATAACTTTCAATACTGTGTGATTTCAGAAGGTCCATTGAAGGCAATAATTTCTTGTACAAGCAGAGAGCACCTGCTTGGGGGGGCAGTTTCTAGTGGCATTCTACGTGAATTTGTATGACCTGAGGTTATTTATTAACTTCATTACTAATCTGGTATATAATTCCATACTCATAAAAGAAGCCAACAGTACAAAGATTGTTAATAAGCTGAAAGTATAGTAGTAAAGAGGAGCCCTTTGCATAATTCTGTAATTTGTTTCCATTTGGACAAAAACCCACTTTCTTTCAGAAATAATGCATGCAGGAATAAAGGCTGAGGGTGTTCCCACCTGATTTTGATAGCATAGCAATTTCAGAATTATTTTGTTGATATCATTGACTACAGAGGAAGACTTGGTCTCTTAATTTAAATGCTTTCATTACATGTCTAATGTCAGAWGGGATGAATCCATTTGAAAGAGCAAATTAAAGTGCCTTAAACCTGTAGGAAAACAGTGGCTCTGAAGAAGGTTTGGGGGTCTATCTAATAGCTAATAAAAGGAAAATTCCAATGATTTGCTTTGGCAGAATGAGCAAGTAAGATCCTTAGATATGTAAGTTTGAAGGGTGTTTATATATATATATATATATATATAGTTGTTTTTGTTGTTTTTTACATTCTGTTATCACAGTACAAGACCCATGTGGTTACATTCTCTAATCTTAGCATTGGAAATTTTAGAAGGGGAAAAAAAATAGAGTGCCAGTCTAAATACCTTGACTTAGAGACTCTAGAGAGCTCAGAATACAGAGTTCTTTTAAAAAGTTGGAGAGGTGAAATCAATGCATGTGCTCAATAAATATCTCATGATACAGAAATCCCAATGAATATGGAAACGTTCATCAATCGTATAGTGAAATACACAAGTCAGAACAYTTGGCTGAATTCACAGTTAGAAATGAGAAATTAGATTCAAATYTTTGGTCTTTGGAAGTTTAATTCAGAAAAGTCTGGGTGTGAACACAAACGTTGATAGAAAAATAATGAAAAAGTTTTCCTTAAACAAAAGCCAAAGCAAATATTGAATTCCTCAAATACTTGCCAGGAAAATATGATGTATCCACAGATAAATTATGGGGCTCAGTGATTATATTTCATGCCTGAAAGTTAGATTAGCTGATAGTAGTGGTCCCATTTGCATTGTAGCCTATGAAAGAGTGAACAAGCTTGGACAGAGACTGAATAATATTTCAGCAGTGCCAGCATCGCTTTCAAGTGTGCTAATCAATATAGTTGTGATATGTATTCTGTCTTCAGATTTTGGACAAAAAGGCAAGTACTTAAGAACTATCTGGAGTAATTTTCTTGTAAAAAGAGTGAGGACACGCTTATATCCCCTTTATGTTGAATAATTACCCCACAAAAAAATGTAATAAAGTCAGTTTAGAAGTTAGATATCCCTCAATATGAGCGAGCATGTTAGAGTTTGAACTTCTGTGAAATCTCTGTCCATAATGTGAGGGAGACTGCAGGGATTTCTGTCTATTATACTGCAAAGGCTTGTCAAAAATGAGTACCATAATTGATAATATCATAAAAGAAGTAGCTCTTGAAGGTTTCATGGATATAAAGTATATTTCTAATTTGGCATCCTATGGGAAGCTGTATCCTGAATTATAAGGCATGCACTATAAAACTGGCTTTGATCTTTTAGAAAATTACCCATGTTGAAGGTGCAAGCAAGTGAAAGGGAAAATTCAGACAATTTGTCATTTGGGCTTACAATATGATGGTATATTTAATGGTTCTGCCCCGTGAGAATGTGAGAGCCTATATTTTAGTATGCTCTGTCCACTGGATGAAAAATAGAAGGAATCCTATTTTTTTCCACATCAGTGGAACTATGTCTTTGTAGAGAATACTGTCAAAAATTGGTTATAAAAGGAATCCATCCCAATATAGCTAAGAAAGTGAGTTAAATTATGACGTACTGTTCACTATCAAACAGTTTATTTTCATAATAAGAAATCTAAAGTGACATTGCAACTTGTCTGCTGGTATTACATGAAGTTTTCAATATGGAATATGCATTGTGTGAGTTACGATTGAGGTAAACTGGACAGTGCATGTAAATGAGATAAAAGTCTGTCACRTAATGGGTAAATGTAAAGAATTTGGTAAGCAGAAAGAAAGATTTGGCTAAAAAGATAGGACATTTTCAGCATTTAGAATTTGTAGAGTTTTGCATGATTTTTTAAATGTAGAATTTATTTGAGATGTCAAGTCATTGCTGACAAATATTTTCTGACATGTGTGTTTCTCGCCATGTAATGAACAAGAGGTTTTCCTGTGCAGAAAGTTGTGTAGAAGCAAAGGAAAGATGTCTGACCTTCTCTTTTATATTTTCAGAGGATAGTGGCTATAAAGCAAGCCTTGAACGCGCACAACATCAGTTTCTTTCTGCGAGGAGGACACTGGGTCTTAGTGACTTTAGCTGACTCTGATTCAGGTAAATTATATCAACAAATATCCCAACAAATTAACCTGGCAATGGCTGATAGAGGAAAAAAAATTGAAAACTCTCTCTCTATATATATATGTATAGATATTTTTTAGAGCATTGTGTGCAATTCTGGGCACCCCAGTACAAGAGGGAGGTGGAGCTTCTAGAGAGGGAGAGCAACCAAGATGATTAAGGGATCGGAGCATCTATCGTATGAGGAAAGACTAAGTGAGCTGAGCTTTTTTAGCCTAGAGAAGAGAACACTAAGAGGAGGTCTGATCAATATGTAGAAGTACCTGAGTGGAGAGTGTAGGTAGAATGGGGCCAAACTCTTCTCGGCGGTGGCCAGTGATAGGACAAGGGGTAATGGGTACAAGTTGAAACACCAGAAATTCCATCTGCATGTGAGGAAGAACTTCTTTCCTGTGAGGGTGACAGAGCCCTGGAACAGGCTGCCCAGGGAGGTTGTGGAGTCTCCTTCTCTGGAGGTCTTCAAAACCCRCCTGGATGCCACCCTGTGCCATGTGCTCTATGTGTCCCTGCTGGAGCAGGGAGTTGGACTAGATGATCTCTAGAAGACCCTTCCAACCTCAACCATTCTGTGATTTTATGTTATTTTGTAACTATATATATATATGCATACACACACATATGCATACATATTCACACATTTGGTATTTGTTAACCATCACTGACAAATTAATTGTATCATACCGTTCAATTAATCATCTCGTAATCTCTATCAGAAACTTCCTCCTGTTATTTCACTTTTGGTCTTTTCTGTGTATCCATGGCATTAATAAATGATGATACTCAATAAAACACTGCCATGAGGGAAGAGCAAACCCGGCCTCAGGAAAAGCCACCTGCTGAGCTTAGAGGCAATTTGGCTGCAATAGCTGCCAAGAAAGCAAAGCTTCCCCACTCTCTCTGTCATTAACTCTACTAATAAAACTCCGTGCRTCTGGGACATTGCCTTGTATGTCTGTGTGATACCCAACTGTGTCTCATAGACAGATCAACTAACCTGAAACTTGCTGTAGGGTCTGCATGCAGGTCTGCTCCATTGCCAGACATGTCCTGAGAACATGAACTACCTTCTCCTTTAAAACAACTGGGAGCAGGGTTTTCTGGCATGTATTTTCTGCACCTCTGCATACACTATCTAGTTAGAAACTGATTGAAGAGAGTGAGTATGTATTTTGAACAGCGTTATGTTAAAGAAATGCTTTAACCAGAAGGTTCAGCTATAAGCAGAACCTTTTATAAGATTGTCCTATCATCTTTGAATATCATCTCCCATAATTTGTTCTTACCTGTTACTCAAGTGTATTGGGGCAGAACACCTTTGTTGAGAAAAATGAATTTATGTCAATGATGATTTAAATGATATTTTATTTGTCAGCTCCTTGGAAAAGACAAAGGTATCTATTTACCATCTTTAGTGTAGTATCATGCTACAGTTTTGCTGCAGCATCTAGTCTGGTCACTGTAGAAATGACTTGCTTAAAGAGAGAACATTCATTAGCCTGTACAAAAAGCTAAAACTAAAATAACCACATGTTCATTCCAGCCTTTCCCGTTCATTGTTCAGAGCTTAGTTTCTCCATCTGTGAAATAAATTCAGCCCTGCTTTTGCATCATAAATAGTTGGGATACGTGATCATTTCCTGTGATAACTTGAGATTCCTAGGAAAAAAAGCAATACTATGAGTGCAAATAATTCAGCCTTCATGAGTTCTATCTGAAATTTGTCCCCTCTTCTTCAGTGGCAAGTCACCAGTTAAATTTGTGTTGTTGCTTGTTTGAAGAGGCTACAGATGGAATGAGAAATTACACAAATAATATTTTCAGCTTTGCTGTTCAGAAGAAAGCTGTGGAATATGACTGATCTGAAAGAGGATGTGCTAAACTATTTTTTTGTTTCTTTTTTTCTGTTTCAGACTCTGAAAGGCTTGGAGGAGGCAGTGGCTACTGGGCTATTGTCGTTCTCTTTGTTATCTGTCTAGTCGTAGTTGGAGCTTTTATCCTCTACAAATTTAAAAGGCAAGTAATCCTTAATAAACAGTATATTTTAAGAATTTGATTTAGCCACACATCAGTAAACTCAGTTTGCTATTTGAAAAGGAGATTTTCTTGATGGATTTTAAAAAGCCTACCACTTTGAAAGCTGTGATTTTCTGACCTTTACAGGCTTCAAAGAGCTATCCTGATGCTGGGTTTTTCTTGCTGTATTCCAAGATAAAATAGCATCAACATGGGAACTATGGAGAGTTTGCTCAGCTTGTCTAAATAATATCATCAAGAAAGAGTGCTGAGCTAAGATATTATTRCTGATGAGTGCTTGCATCATTAGTCTTAGCAGTTATGAATAAACTAAAGACTTCAGCATAATGAGCAGTAGATCTGCAAGGCTTGATAAAGTTTTATCAAAACCTTCAATTGGGGGGAGTTTCTCTTTGAATAGATTGAATTCTAATTACTGGGATAGTGGCAGTCTGATGAAGGCAAATCAAAAGTGATGGAAATAGATCACTGTTAATTTGACAGTAGAGTGTATTTTGGGGAAAAAAAAATCTGGAAAGGACCTTAATATAAGGTAGAGGCTCAATATGGACCATAGGTATCATGTTAGCATTCTAACAGTTCTAATACACCTTTCGCCTGCAATTGATAGTAGTCTTTGCTTCTGGGACAACGTGCAATTTGTGCAAGTTTTGATCTTCTGTTTTTGTTCATGTATTTGTTTTATCA
>NW_020454538.1:5640883-5731565 GCF_003342845.1 Nothoprocta perdicaria | reverse complement strand
CTATAGGCACAACCCTTTGTTACCAGCAAATCCTGATGTATTCACTCAGTGAGCATTCCTATTGATTTGTTTCATCGTTTCAGAATTGATTTTATTCAAAACAAACAGAAGTTTACAGCAATGGTTGTGACACGAGCTTGTGGTAACAGCAAGTGCAGAGAGCTTTTAAGTGTGAGATTGTTTTGCTATGAATTGAAGTCAGCAGAGAAAAATGCTCTCTGCCAGAATCTGTTCATTTTCTCACTGCAGGATCTAAGTCTCAGAGCTCGTACTGACTGATTACTGTCAAGGACAAAGCACAGAATTCTGTACCAGACTCTCTACAACTGAATAAAAATCCATTTTGCTATTTTGGGTGCCTGCAGCAAAAAAAAAWAAAACATAAAAATGTTTGATGCAATGTAATTTTATTATTTCAGGAGCAAATGGAGGATTTGCTGTTTGTAGTGCTGGATCATAAAACTTGCTTGTGATATCTTTTGAAGGCTGTATGATTTATGCCTTTTTATTAGCTCTTAAATGAGGGTAATTATATAACAGACACAATTACTGCATGGCAGAAGAAGTAGAAAATATTTAAGAAATAAAGAAAAATATTTTGAGTCCTTCCTAACCCTTTCATATATAAGTATAGCATTTTTTATATATAAAATTCTGGTACCTTTTGCAAACTGTGAGCCATAATACCTCAAATGCTTCCATCTATAATTGATGAAAATTGTTTGCATTGATGAATGACCATATAGTAGTATCTGGCTTCAGTCCGTATCTCATCTGTTTTTAAGATATGTGATAGAATTACCTGTTAAGATTTTGTGAGATGACAWTTTTTTTTCAGTTGCATCCTTTTTTAGGCAGTATTATCTTCAAGAAATACTTAGTACTAATCAGTCCTTTGAAAAATCAGTTTTCAAAATTCACAGGTGCTCCTTGTGAACTGTTCTCCCACCCAAATTCACTAATCAGATGATAATAATAATAAAAAAAAMCCACCTTTTCTGTGTTTGTAAGGACTAGTAATAAAACGTTGGATTCCCCTGGAGTACTTTCTTACAAATATAATCCCTTTAAAGTCAGTACAGTGAGTGTATATAAGTCTACAATCTAGTCTATAGGGACTGAATCTGTGGAACTGAAGTGTCCTTTATCAGATACAAACCTGTATCTATAATGCACAAAGAAGGCTCAACAATATTATGTGCCTGTATATTAATAATTAATTTGTTGAAAAAAATGCTATATGCAATAAAAATTTTAGGAGATAATTTCAGCAGAATGGCCCTATATAAATTCAAGCACCACATGCAAATATAAGAATGAATTATTTTCATATAGAAATTAGAGAAATGTGTAACGTGTTGAAGTTTTAATGCTATCTATAATTTTTATGTACCATTCAAAAAGCTGAGGAGGCAGAAGACCTTTGATTGTGCTTTCCTTTCTCCCAGATATAAGCTGATAGATATTCTCTGCAGAAAAAAAAAAAAAAAATTTCCCTTTTTTTATTCCCTGAGTCAGAGAAAGGTTTATTAATCTAGTTTTATTACTGCACTGATTGGGGCTACCAGCCTTCCAGTTGGCATTGGGGCGCAGCCTGCAGAAGGCTTTGTGAACATGCCTTGAATTATTGTCTTTCTCTCTCTGCCAGCCATTACTTATTCTCAGGTAGATAGCTGAAAATATGAAAGATGAAAATAACCGACCTGCAGATAAGGCTTAAAAAGGGGGATTGAATTGATTGAGAGGTTAGAATTCATATGTGCAAACATTTTGTGGATTTGCGAAGAGAGGAATTATTCAGGATTTAGGATAAAATGCATGAAGAAATAGTTCAAAGTCCCATTTTCTAATTGTGGATTTCAGTGTAGTTGTTAGTACAGCCTCCACGGAGAATGGAAAAATCTGGCTGATGATTGCTGAGTGCTGAGGCCCCTCAAGTGTTACATATATGTGAGTATATGTATATAGGCACATACATCTACTGCACTCCCTGTCCAGGTTAGGTCTGAAAGTGAGATTTGTGCTTGTCATAAGAACTTCAGGCTTAATTTACATTAATTTTTGTCATTCRGAATTGCAAGATAAAAGATTGTGTGATGACATCAGGGCTTCATCTATTACCTTTTCTACAAGTCTCTTGGGGCTCTCGGAACAGCTGTGAGGCAGCTGTTTGATCTATYATTTTTTGAAAACTTCAATTCCCAGAGCTTAAAAATAGTGTCCTGCAAAAGAATTAAATGTCAGGAAATTAGTTTGAGGGAGAAGAAGGATCCAAAAAGAGCGATCCTGCACAAGATGCATTTCATACAGCCAGACACACAGCCTCACATACAAAAACCAAAGTGTAATCTAATCAGGTGGCAGGCTGCTGGTGATGTGGAGACAGAAGCATTCAGAGGATGTGGGATTTGGGCTGATTACTATATGACTAACAAAAAAATTATATTGTCTCCTTGCTGTGAAAGAAATGCACATTAAAATGGAAAGATTAAA
Source organism: Nothoprocta perdicaria (assembly GCF_003342845.1). NCBI lineage: Eukaryota > Metazoa > Chordata > Aves > Tinamiformes > Tinamidae > Nothoprocta > Nothoprocta perdicaria. The sequence goes on along the minus strand of NW_020454538.1, from coordinate 5,729,072 downwards.
ATTGCATAATTTACCGCAGTTCTAATTAAAACTAAAATTGCAGGGTCAGGTTGCATAATCAGAGCCTGTCATGACTGTCTAGTTAGTCATTAGATGACTGTGAACATTGCTACATTGTTTCAGATGGCCCATAAACCAAAACGCTTAATGACTGGGAAGACTGTTGCCTTCTGTTGTTATCTACAGTAAAATTGCAAGCATTTATCATTTTTTTTCTGTCTTCCACTTCCCACACTGCACATATACCCCCACTTTATCTAATGGTCTGTTGCCACATTGCCTTGAGTTCTTCTCGTGAATGTGTGCTTTGAAAACTGTGCTTCTAGAACCCATGGAGCCTGGGACTTGTAAGCAAGAGGCTTTAGACAAAAAAGCCAAGCACGGAAAGTCTGGGAAATGCAGGGATTTGATCCTTTGTAGCCAGACTGAACTATTCAGATAAGAGGYATTTTACCCTGTAAACTTACATTTTTTAAAGATCAATTGTAGTCCTACAGTAGCCTCTCTAATTGTGAAGTAATGAGCTAGGGCAATTTTAGATTTTATTTTGTGTTGTATTTTCTAGTAGTGTTGCGTGGCAGTAACGGGTAGCAAGGGGTAACCTCCCAGCTGCCAAATCTCACTGGCTGTAAAGAAAGAGGCTGTGCAGATAACAAAAATGGGTATCAGGCAAGCCTAGAATAACTTTCCTTTTCTTTGCTCTTACTGAATAAATGAATCAGGTCTCATACGTCATGCTAACAATATGTTACTACACTCACTAGTATGATTCAGTTGTTTCACCATCCGGGTAAAATGGACCAGAGCTGCTGCTTTTGACTAGAGTGGTGTAAAGCAGCTGGAAAATATTTTTTGAGAAATTTGTCCCATCTTTTAGTACAGATCYAGGACCTGCATATATTTTTTTTCTAGACCATACCATCTTTCCTAAATTTGATTCAATAAAAGAACACTTCTTCCTTTCCTTTTGAAACAATATTTGTATTTGTTGCGGGTTTCAAATTGCCATGCAAAGAGATTTCTTCCTCTCTTGAGAGAAAACCTCCGCAGTGTGAGGGCCTGGGCATTCATACAGAGAAGACAAATAGCACTATCTCCTATAAGGAAAGTGGAGTAAATGAGAATTATATTTTAGCCACGTCAAAGCTGCTGTATATTCATTATGCTACTAACAGAAGATATAAAATCATCCTTTTCTTATTCCTTTTCTTCTAAACAACAACAAGATTTTAAGATTAGTCAAACTAGAGCAGATTGCTGGTTTTGTTGCTTAGGTATTTTACTCAGCAGTGCATGAAAACCTTTATATTTTAATTTGCATGCAGACTACTGCCTGTGTCCTTAAAGTTGTATATGTTGTTTTCAGAAATCTCCATGGATCTACATCAACCAAATTCATACGATTTTGTATGTGCTTTTTTTTTCCCTGGTACTATCAAGTGCCACTTCTGGTAAATGAACCCCCTCCTGGGTCATTTCCACAATCTGGAGCAGAACTGTGTTATCTTTCTGCCTCATTGACTTACCGTCTCATTCTCAGTCTCTGAAGAAAGCCTATCTTTTTTTTTCTCTTCCTTGCTTTATACTAGTTTTATGTTCCATAAGGGCAAGTTTAGTCCCAATCCATGCCATTTAGTTATAAAAAACAGGCTCTAATTTAATGATCCGTAATATTTCATAAAAACTTCCTCTCAAATCAAAGTAATAGCATGTAGAAAAAAATTCTAAAATGCAAGAGGCAAGTAAATCATAAGTGCCTTAAAGCACAAAGAAGTCATTCATCTGAACATTAATCCAAACACCACAGTAAAATACTCTATTTAATGGATTATTATTGTTGTTGGGTTTATTTAAGCTCTAACTGTATGCTGTGTTCTTCCATATTCTTTTCCATGTGAATATGTTCCTGTTTTTTCTATACTAAACAAAACCTTAATCAAGCCTCTGGAAAATGAATGAAGCTACATAAAGGCCAATGAATTTTGGCTCCACAAAGCTGGAACGGAAAAACGAATAAATGAGAGAGCTTAAATGAGTAGGAACGACTATCTCATCCCCCTCCTGCTGTTTAAAGGCAGACAGTTTCTGGTATGATCTGATTAGAGTTTGTAAATATGAGAGGGGAAAAATTGCTCTGGAGCATCTTCTAGAAAGATGCAGGACCTGGAGAAGTGTCAGGAGTCCATGTGTGACATTCATTAGTAGTTCAGTGCAGACTTGAGTCTCCTGTTCATATATTTATGGTTCTGAAAACAGGCGTCACTATATTTTTTTCCTCATGATTGAAATAAAACGCTACAGAGAAAATAAAATGAACTTAAAACTGAGCATGGAGTGCTCAGCAGAGGCAGTTGTCTCCAGTGTGGATGCAAAGCATTTTGAAGCTTGAAAATAAACCCCAAATAAACTGTGTTGTGTATTTTTTTTCTCTGTTCTTATAAATATGCTTTCAATTTACATATGGCTGATAGAAAATTCCTGAGCCAAATTCCATGTCCTGTTATTTTTGCACAGTAGCCTTTTATGTAGACCCAAGGATTTCAGCTTTTCCTACTTCAAGCAGTTATATTGTCCTTAATATAAATTACTTCCTTAAAAAGAGCAAAGCACATGAGATACACATTTTTTTTCAGTATAATTAGAGGTAACAACTTCCTTCCTCTGTGCTACAGCAGTGTGGAGCAACTGGAAAACTGCCAGAATCAGGTCTATCATTAGTAAAGATCCAGGATCCACATCCCATTTCATCCCACTGTGTGGTTGTCCCTTACAAACAGGACATCTGGCACATGTTAAAAATGCCTCTTGAAAACACTTAGACTCTCATTTTTTTGAGTATGGTTGATTTCTTTTTTTCATGTAAAACAGTCAATGAGAAATACATAGAGATCTCTGTGATATATAAAAGGTCAAATGCCTGTGAGCCTTCTTAAGACCTGTAATATTCTCCCTCGTTTCCAAAAGCAAAGAGAAATATTGAAGAGTCATTGAGTACCTCAATTTATACCTCCCAGAAACTGCCCTCCTGTACTTAGCAGGATTGTGCTTATGACTTTTAGGTGAGTCAGAACCAACACTCTGTGACCTTTCTGCTTTCACATAAAGAAATGCCCTAAAGAACAATACATTTAATGGTTACTTGTGAATTCCTGAGATTTCTTCCTTCAGATACCCCTAGTATATTTCATAGTGTCTGTTGTGATCATGATGATCTCTTAACTAGTAAGTTAGAGACGTAACTATGAAGCCTGAGGATTTCAACTGAAGGACACATCTTGTGGCCTGATTTCAGACAAGTCCTTCAATGTGACTTGTCTGTCTGTCTGGGAAAGTGCCAGCAGACAACAGTTGACAGAACTACTTAACATTGACTTACCTCTAAAAGTATGATGTGTCACATTGCATTAAAACTATTTTGATAGTGTCACTGATGCTTCTGAAGTCTGTCAGAATACAGGTTTGAGAAGATCCCTTAATTCTGTTAGGAGCATATGTGCAAACTCCACAGCTGTGGAAAAGTGACAAAGATGGTCCTCTGGGGTTTGTTTCCCTTAGACATTAGGAGAAGATGTTCTAAAAGAGTGAGGGAATTGACAGGCTTGATGTAGGCCTGATAGAGGKTGATGTTTTCCACATGACCAGTTTTATAAGCAGACACATTATAAACTCTTTGAAGTTTATTGGCCCTAGAGAAAAAAATATCAAAATTAATTATCTATCTAACGTATTTGTTAATGAGCAATGTCCTTCCTCTTGGTTAATGTGGCAGTTTTTTCCCTTAATGGGAAAATCCCTTAATGGGAGCAGAGTGATTCAGAGTTTGGCTTTGTGTGTATGTTCGGGTTGGAAGAGCCCTTGGACCTGTCAGAGCAGCCATAATAGCCAAGTTCTGTGTGCCATCACAACCTCCTTCTTTCACTGTCCTTTGCTTGTAGTTAGTGCCTGTAGTTTGTTTATTAGTGGTTCACATATTTACTGGAGAGTCTTAGTGTCAGGTTTTCTTTTTGATGTCTGTAAATAATGGGATGAAATAGCTGATTTTTCCATATATATGATTTGCTATATCTGTATGTATATTCATACCTATATATGAACATGTATATGCGTGCAAGAAAATTGCTGTTTATAAAAGCAATCCACCTCATAGATAGCTCAAGTTGAAGGGAGAGGATGCTCTGTTGTCATGTTTCATTGTTTGGCAATTTCTATTTATTGTAATCTGGTGATGCAATGAAAGGTGCTGTTCAAAATGGTTTAGCATACGAGCTTCTCATCTCAAACTAAAATGCTGCCACTTGGTATAGAACCTTTTCTTCTGAAATAATGTTTAAACACGGGTCATCTCAGAAAAAAAACAGAGAAAAAGAGCAACTCATGTGGTTATCTTCTCATTGTAGCAAAAGGAGCTCAGTAGAAACACTGCAGTTCAACCCTATTTTCCTTTTTTTCTTATTGTCTGTCCACTRCTATGATCTGCTCATCTCAATGAGTTGAGTAGAAACGTTGACAGCCATGATCAGCTGTCACACAGATCAGGCTGTCAAGGCACTTTTGGCAGTGTGGGAATGGAGCTCTCAGCCTGCCACTCCCTATGTCATTGTGTGCCCAAGCAGATCTCAGATGAATGCAGCTGCAGTAGCGGGTCTGGCTCTCCATGAATGCAAATCTGGTATTCTATTGGAAGTTGGAAATCCCTGTTTGATCTCCTTGAATATATGAAGCAAAACTTAACATAGTTAAGAAAATTTAGTCTACTGCGGTTCCCAGTGGACCTTAGGGCAAGCTTTATTCTGTCTTCTTTTAATGCTGCCTGCCTTTCTCTACTGAACATGCRCTGCAGAGACTCATCTTCTTATGAGTTTCTGTCCATCTTCCCATTCCCTACCCCTTATTTCTGGGTCATGGGTTCTTCTGGGTATTTCTGGGATCTGGATTCTGGTCTCTTTCCATTCCTTGCATGCTGGATTTCTCCTGATTCTTTCTCCTGATGAAGAGAACGAAGGCCATTCTGTTCACCTTCGGTGGTGGTCTAGCTCTTCAGAGAGATGCACTTAGTGGGTTGTGAACACTGCATGATATTTGTTAAGGCACTTGGAGCCAGACATGCCTGTGAGGCTTTTTTATTGTTTTACCTCTTAAAAATAGCTTTGCTGTGTTTCTAGTAATGTTTTAGTGTTGTCCATTGTCAATCTTAGTCAATAAATTAGTTATTAGGTTAGTAACTCTGTTTTTATAATGCAGTTGCAAAAGAATAAGAAGTTGATAACTTTTAGTTGTGAATACAAAGTTAAGGGAGGATGTAATTGGCTCTGTTCTCTGATTCTGGTTTTACTTTGTTCTGTTGGAGCCCTCCTCTAATTCCAGCCTGTGTCTGATGAGGAATTCCATCACAGATTTTCTTCCTTGTCCAATTTAGGAAACTCCCAGGCAGAAATGTCTATGCCCAGATGCACAACGAAAAGGAGCAGGAGATGACAAGCCCTGTCAATCATAGTGAGGACACTCAGAACATCATCCAGGGTGAGGAGTTTATTGATGATGATCTGGATTCCCAAACACTAGGTAACGCAAGAGGTAAATTCAATTTAAGTTTATAAATTGCTGTCAGTGACTGATTTTTCAATGCTGTTGATTTTCATTCTAGTTTCCTTTTTTTTTTTTTTTCCCCCACCCCCATTTTCTACTCAGATTCAGGAAGAAGGAAATACCACTAACAAAGGACTATCTCGATTTTCTTCTTTTTGCTCGTAATTCAGCATAATGTATTGATGATATGACATATAGAAGTGTTATACATGACATGATATGCCATGTAGAGCAGAAGATAGATTTAATCTTGGGAGATGTACCAAGACAATTTAAGAATAGAAGTGCATTCGATATAAAATAAAATATAATTGCTAACATACAAATTACCTCAAGAATACTTCAAATTTGTGAAAAATGAAGTTTAGGTGAGAAGGAGTGTTTGTAGGGTTGATACTACCATGGTTTCAGATGGATTGTATCCATATTCAGATCTGTTGTTTTATTATCCATACTATCCCAGTGGAATATAAAGTGGCATAATTAGAAACATTGAATTTTACCTAGGTACAAAGTATAATGAATCTCCCCTATTTTAGCTGGTAGTTCATCTGTATTCATGGGGTGGTCCCAAGCAACCCATGAGGGAAGCTTTCTGTGACTGTCTCTTACTGCAAATGATGTCTGTATCAGATAGAAGTGTGTAACAGGCCACCCTAATGCTATCTTYCATGTAGCATAGAGTGCTGATCTATAAAGTTCATTTGCTATAAAATTTATTCCTCAGACGGCTTTCAGGTCACAGTCTGAGAAGTGTGGCACAATGTAAAAGGTTCTCCAGTTCCATTTCTACAGATTTTGTGAAAAAGAAACACATAACTCAAAGTCTCTGGGATTTGTAACAGTAGCTGTAATGGTATAACAGGCAACTATGACGTCTTCATGAACCCCTTGGACAAGATCTGTTTTACTTAGAGCAGAGGTAGTCTCAAGCAGTAGAGAAATCTGTCCCTGAAGAAATATCTTTATCTTGTGTTTCTTCTTTTAACTGTCTTTTGCTGTAGATGTCCTTATTTTCATTTGCTGATCCATGTGTCCCTTCAGAGTCCTTGGAGATASTAGCTTTCAGTAAAAGTGAAGATTCCAGCCTTCAGCTTTACTTCAAACTTTGTGTATATCTACTTTCTTTGACAAAGTTTGTGTAAAATTATCATTGTGTTTTCATTAAGATTCTGCAAAAGGACTTTGATTGTACTCCTAATTCTATTTGGGTTAATTCCAAAGCCTCTCCTGTAGAAACAAAGCTATGTTGAAATTATTTGATTAAGTCACCTCCAGGGTCTTTAGAGCAGAATACTGAATTCAGAAAAGGTTCAGGCAGATGTACCTATTAAAGTGGAACATTCTACAGCCCCTAGAAATGTACAAAAGCRTAACTTCTTTCAGAGGTAGAAAATCATGGCCAATTTATATGAAGCAGTTTGGAACAGTGGAATGAAGAAATGCCACCTTGAGTTGTAACAATCAAAAATAGCCTCCTTATTTGCTCACTGTTGACGACATGGGCTTGATGCTGCACTCGTTACTGGGAGAAAACTTTTCTTGCCTCTGCATAAAACATTGTTAGGACTAAAGAGTGCAAGATCATGATGTTTTGATAGCAGCTGTAGATTGTTAGCAAATGCAGATCTCAAGGTGATCTGTGCTCCTGCCGGGTTGTCGACACCAGCAGCACTCCCCGTGGAGCATGAAGAGTTCATTTCTGTGGGTCATGATCATCTGTATTCATCAGCTACTGTTCTGCTTTTAGACAAAAGACTTCAATTAAGACATAAAATTATACTTTCTCTGTATTCTGTTTTGTTACTTGCAATACTTTCCACTAGCTCCAGTACCAACTGGAGCTCAGTCAGTATCAACTGCTGAGAAAATATTCTTGTATATAATACTCTTCTATTTTATGTGGCAGGAGTAAGAATTATATTATAATCCCTGCTTTGTATTGAATTCTGTTTTACAACATTATTTACAGAGGGTTCTTATGCTAGGGAGATTCCTGCTAATTCTGATGAGCTCTTTCCCTCCCTACTTGGGAGATCACTGTAACAGCCTCCACTCCATGCACAGCAGGGGTTTGCAGGCCTAGGTTTCTGCTTGTTCTTTCTCTCTCATAACTTTTGAATTTCCACAGTACAGTATTTCCAGACTCACCCATCCACTTTTTTTGTTTTCTATATATTTTATGTTGCCTACTTTATCGCAACCCCCACGTTGGGACTCCTCAACACCATTACCTTGCAGTGACTCCTTCTGGGAGAAGTGGCAACTTGAACAGCTACAGAGTTCCCCTATTGCTGATGCCGGTCAGTGTCCAGTCCCAGGTCAGTGGCATGTTGAATGGAAGCCTCAGGTTCCATTCTCCTCCCTCACCTGCACCCCTCAAGACAACTACACCTTTGTAAGCCACAAAGAGAACCAACTTGTGCTGTCACAGGGATAGAAACCCTAGGACTTCACCACAAATTCACCATCATGAGCAAAAGCTTTAAGCAAACGTATGCTGTAGGTACACAAGGAGCTGTTGCGCCAACCTTCACCTGATCTGTTCTTTGCTAGAAACATTCTCTTTATGTGACTGACTTGTCCCTGAACTAAAAGGGGGATTTATTGTGAAGCTCCCAAAACATACTAATAACAGCTTTTGTTTTTATATTTTCATAGGCAATCACTCAGGCGTGGTTTTGAGCATCAACTCCAGAGAGATGCACAGTTACCTGGTTAGCTGATATTTACAGCTGAACACAAAAACCGAAAGACACTTCTCTGTATCATTTTATTTTTCTCTGATATCACTAAAATTTCAAATACGGCTGTAAATGCTGGTGGAGAGGAGGTTCCTTAACAGTCCTGTGGAAAAAAAAGCATCCATCATCAGTTACCGGGGAGAAGGATAATAAATTTTGTGTTCCTCTATGGTCTGGAAACTTGTTACAATTCAAACTCCAAGTAAGGTAGCAAATTTGTAGCCCTAGGCACATTCAATGCCACATTCTTTATTTTTCTCTGTATGTGTTCTAGTTTCTTTGTGTTTATTTTTAGAACTAACTGACTGTAACTTTTTAATTATATTTTTAATTGCGGTAATCAGTGGAAGGCTGGGACTCCTCAGCTTGAGAAATTGATTTGTAAACAAGTGACTAGACCAGAACAGATGGCTGGTTGAACACTATGATATTTTTTTCAGAAGTCTATAATTCAGAAATGGTTGTGTACCAAGAGAGGTCTTAGCAAGGAGACGAATGTTCTCCTAGTGAATTCAAGCTCTTAACTTAAAAATGTGTGAGACAATCTAATGAATTTAGGCTTAGGCCCTTCTRTGGACTAAAGGGATCAAAATGCTAGTTAGGATACTCTAAAATTATAGGATAATGTTCTAGTAAGTGAAGCAAGTTCTGACAAACCATTAGCACCCTTGTCTCTCCCAAATCCCACCCCGTGGAAGATAAAACACCAGCTTGATGCTTTTCCAGACCAGGTGCCTTCGCTTGCAGACAGTCATTTCGGTTGTGTTCCTCTCCTAACCAAGCACCTCTAGAACGAWCTGCTGCCAGATCAGTTATCACGTAACAAACTGTTCTGACAGCCTGTCTGTTTTTAAATTTCTGAGAGTGTAAATACCTCCTTTAAGTAGCTTTCTTTGTATGGTTATTTTTTTAAAACTTCCTATTCTTAGGGCAGGTATGTCAGAGTTCTTCTCCATACGGGACAGTGTAGCGCACCAGAATTCCCTCGCTCCTGGGATTTCCCCTTGGTATTGTGTTGGAATTCCTTCCCTGCAGTCAGGGCTGGGAAAACTCTTACCTGACCTTTGCCACTTGGATGTGTTGGAAATCCAGAGGGTCTGGAGGAGGATGGACCGAGGTGCAGGGTATTTCCTTGCTCTCACCACAGGGTGTCACTCAGGCCCCACCAGGCACCAGCCCCTATTTCTGCAGGAAGGGCAGTGGGCATGTGAGTCAGCTCAGAGTTTCCTTATCCCAGCCTCTGCATCCCTACGGAATGGAAATCCAGTGAATCCACACCTTGCTGGTCATTTATATGTGATTTTTTTTTTTTTTTTTGGTAAAAGATAGATTGTGGTGTGATGAATTTAACCATTTGGCATCCATGTTCTCACAACTGCCTCGAATTAGGACACTTTCATAAGAAACCCATAAAATCTCTTCACCTTTTGCCTTCAATAGAGACTAAATGGCTCTTTGCTATGTGAATGTTGTACTAATGCTGGTAGCAAATTACAGCACCAGCTTTCTTAAGGCGGATATTGATTGCTAACTACATCCTTGTGAATAAACCACGCAAATAGGCAATGCTGGTAAGACAGAACTATCTTAAAATTATCCTATGCTTTGGAGTCACTCTTCCATATTGCTGTGGATATCCTGGGATGTATTTCCATCAAATGCAACAACCTTGGACATCATAATTCAATGTGATAATTCAGTGTAGTACTGCAGACTCGCACAAACAACACAGGATCTATATGTAAAGCACAAGAAATTCTAGTGATGAGACTAAATATATGGAACTGGGTGGAAAAGTTAAGGATTCTGACAAGCGCTTGGAAAATACTCAGGAAAAATATTTAAAGAAATCTCTCTGAAATTCCCACCTGTATAGATCTAGACTGTCAAGCAAACAAGACTTGCAGAGAAGCAGTGTTCTAGCTGAGTGCTGTGTGCAGGCTCCATGTAAATGTGTCTGCGTGTGGGTTTCATGAAGACAAATGCCAAGGCCGATACAAAATGCACTGTGGAGCTCTCAGGACTGTGGTGTCGGAGGCCTGCCCTTCCTCCCAGCTCTTTACCTATTTCTCTCTTTTTTTTCTGGAAATGACCTGGATCGGAGAATAAAGTAGTGCTACAAGCAGCTTACTCTTTCCTGAGAAGTAAATTTGAAGTGGGTTATTTATATAGGGCAGTTAAGCAGTGAATTAGCCTTATGGAGAAGGAATGGGATGGAAATTCTAGCTCGGGGTCTCTCTCTCCTTGATTAAGTGATTGGCTAAGGACTSTATAGGAACGAGTCACACACACTGATTCGTGTTTTAACAACTGCCTTTATACGTCTTAGTGCAATTTGTGTCTCTGGTGACAGGAGTCCTTTGGAATACAGTAGAATATTTAACTGCTAGGTACTCTAATTAACACATAGCACACACTTAGTGCCTATAACATATTTCTCTGATAATTAACGTAATTCATGCAGCGCTCCTTTGGGGTTGGTTTGTCATATCTTAAAAACACAGTGTTTTCTAAAGAGAAGTCACTGTTACTGTATCTATATTAATAATGTTTGCAGATAATAAAGGAAACCTTTGATTCTGTGGTGAGGATAACTTTAAAATGAATTATTTTGAAACCAAGAAAATGCCCTTCCCTTTTAATGTCACGTAGTTTATCTGTAAATAAAAATTCTCACTAGTGCCAAGTTTTGAATCTCTTGAATTACATCTGTGGCATCTTTGTATTTTTAAACAGCATATATACGTGCTCTTCTTTACATATATCCAAACCCCTGATGTATGCATATACAGAAACTGAGAGTTGTTGATATGCACAGTCACTAGGCACATGTGCATGCAGATACACACTCACTATTTAGACATAGGCAGTTAAATTTGCTAATGAGGAAGGGTGGTTTGGTGGCTAGGAAACAACATCCAGGTGATCTGGGTTCTATCCCCAGACTTCAGGCAAGTTATTTAACCCACATGTGCCTCCATTTCCTTCCTGTAAGATGAGGCTGATAATTGCTTATCTCGCAGTGGTARTGTGAGGCTAAATTAACCATTGTTCATTCAGTATTCAGTAGAATAATGTGAGAACAAATGATCAATAATCTTGCTTTATTTTACTTGTTGTTATTGCTGTTATTTAAGGCAATCTAGGGAAACCAGCTGCAGTTATATGTAAATATWAAAAATACATAATCCAAAAGGTACGTAACTGTTAAATCACAWTTTTCTCTTGAAAACTCTTATTGGGATGCAATGTTATGGGATGACATTGCTATATTAGTTGTATTTTTGCTAATTTGTATTAAATGTATCATTTTTCCACAGCATTTTGGGGTTAATAAGACTTGTAATAATGGGTACAATGATTTAGCAACTACATTGATACCTGTCAGCACTGATACTGAACTATACTAAAATTGCTAACAGCAAAACTTGCACTGTGTTGGCCTCATTTATAGCTTGTAGCTTAAACTGTTACACATTCACAAATTTAAAAACACGCTTCACTTTTCAGAACACTCCAAGAAATACTGATGTGAGGCATTTAATGTAACCACCACGATTTACAGCTATTGCCTTTGGTTTCCCTCTCTGCATAAAAGAAAGGAAGAGATTCTTGCTCTAAATGCCTTCATTTTAGCTGCGAAACTTTCCATACAGATAATGAGCTCAGAAATACTCAGGAAACATAAAGGGAAATCCTACATACAATGTAAATTAATTTCTCAAAAAAAAAAAAAAAAAAAAAAAAAAGCATCTTTGTACCCTGCAAATGAGGGTGTTAGGCTGTGGAGAAATAAGAAGTTCCAGCTCGAGGTGAAATCTTGTTATATCTCCATTTCCCTTTCAATTTTTTTGTATTATTTTAGGATAGTCTCGTTGAATTATATGACTTTTGCTGAGTTTTCGGCTTTCAGTGACTAGTGTGAAATGGAGGAGATTGTTTCTTCACATGAAGTGGATGATTTGGCGAATTACTGTCCTGTGGACAGGCAAATCAATGGTCTGCCTTTGCTAGTTCATCGTACAGAGCAGATTTCATCTGATACCCCAAGGACTGATAGCTGCCTTCTTAGCTCCAGTGAGAAATGCCTTTAATGGGGATACTCWCCTACTGCATGATATCTCTTAAACAGAGGCTAGCAGAATGGATTTCCTTTGGCTTCCATTCTTGTTGAATTACCTGCTATTGTGATACAGCTTTGATGATGAACCAATGGTTCTGATGTGCTTTTGAATCTTTAGCAATTTTTAAAGCYCAGCACAGTGCAAGTAAGTTGGTGGTAATTTCAGTCACAACACTCACAACACTTTGTTCACAACATTTTATAATTATTTTTAAAAGAGTTTTTTATGGAAAACTCATAGTTTAATTTATTTGCAGAATCACTAGCAGTTGCAGTTGCTATCTCTTGGTTAATACTGCTCTGTTGTTGCCATCTTCACAAATATGTGAGAGGTTTACGTGAAGATAAGCAAACATTAGTCTCATCATCCTAGCTGTTCAGCGGAAAGAAAATTGTAAGCATTTACTATTTTAAATATGGATTTTTGAGATGCAAGGTTTTGTTGAATCTTCCAGTCCCTCAAAGAATAAGTTGCTTCCTGGCTCATTTTCTGTCTTCTAGTCTTCTACAACTGTCTTGGAGACTGGCATGCAGCCTGATCCTACTAGTCTGTGGAATTCTTTCTAAAATCTTCCTTTAGAACAGCATTTAAGTGCCTAGAAATAACTGCAGRATCTACTCAGAGAGAATTCATCATACTATGTTTTCGTGTTCTTTATTTCCATTCAGTATTTTTAGCATTCTCAGTGCTATTTAAAGTATTTATTCCTGGCCTGGATATGTATATAATGTTTTTTTCACTCATTTTCAGACTAAAATCATTAAAGTAACAAATGTTGAAAGAACTTAGACCTACATTAGCTTTAGTGCTTAAAAGCCTGGTCCTTGTAGTCTCTGGGAAATGTCACTCAGTTTTTTTAATCTTTCTTCCTAAGTTAGTTATAGTTAGTTATTTTACCTTGTCTGATTCACCTCTATAGCATTTCTTTTAATTCTTTTTTGTTACCTTATGTTGGCCRGAATACAGAATGGCTTTTGAATTTCTGTATGTGCTAGAACAAACCATATCCCAGATTCAAACAAGAAWGAACTAAGTTTTTGTATTTCCTTTCTTTTTAAATCTTTTGTTATAGGGCACAGRGAATAGTTTCATCAGGGAAATTAAGATCTGTAATTTGCATCAATGGTACCTTCAGAATGGTGAGAAGACTAAAGAATGTATTTCTCACATAAATGCTATTTTTTCCCCTGTAACTGATACACCAAGTAAGTTAATGTCATGCTATTTAATGCGCAAGATCTTATTTCTCCAAGTCTTTAGTTCCTGCCTTTTCTCTTCTRTTAAATAGAGTAACAAATTGCTCAAAATCTGAATTGTGAGGCCATGTAGATCTGAAAGAAGGGGTTTTCTTACATTAGGCTTGCCAGGGCTACAAGTTTCAGCCAGTTTATGTGCTGGTAACTGTGACAATTTTCAAGAAGAGATGATCTAAGACATGAAATACAGGAAGACTTAGATGTGTTCTGACAGGCAGTAATACAATGTGCYGTGTAGACAGTGCTAGACCCTGAATATGCTGGGCAAAACAAATTCCTTATTAAGGATCTCTTATACTTTGCATCCAAATATTCTTTATATATATCTTTTCAAGCACATGCTCTTAATCTCATGCTCTTTCTCTCTTCTAAATTGATTTCCTTCTTAAGGGTGACATTATTAGCCTGAAAACAAAGTGGAAACTTGCTTTTACACAAGTAATTTTATTTAAAATTATTTTCTTACAACACTTTAAAGCATGACCTACACTTGAACTTATATTGATCATATTTGATTTTTGAGTTTCTGTGCAATTTGCATCTGTACTCTATAAGTTTGTTGCAGTACAGTGCAATGCAAAGCCTTGCCAAGCAGCACTGATGCATACAGCAGTAAATGGCACTACTTAGATAATATGCCTTTTCTGTGTTTATTCTTAGGTGTACAGTGAGGATTTTAGTCACCAGTAGGTCCAGGAATTCAAAATAACTTTTTGAGCATGACTTGTATTTTATTTGGTCCTAATTTCAGTCAGCTTTTGAGTCTTATGTGGAGCAGTTAGCACTGTTTGCTCTTGCAGATCGAAATGCAAGAACTGGCTTTCCTGTTTAAAAAAACACAAAGCATTAATTCACAACCTATGTTTATTTGGTTAAAAGTTTAGGAATTAAATCTTTTGAAAACAGTGAAAGAGATGCTTTTTTAATGAAAATTTCTTCATATAGGAAAACAGCATGTATTTTTTAGACAATCTGGTTATGGGTTATAAATAGGAAGGTCTATGCAGAAGGCGAAATGTGCACCCCAAGCATGAGGCAATCTGCAAGCTATACAAGCAGGTCTTTGCTAATATGCCATTAATATAACCCACATTAACAAAAGGGTATTTAAATAGTTAGGATTACAAATTATTACCGCATAGATAAGAATATGCCTAACTTACCAGCTCCATTTGTTGCTTACCTTCCTCTGTCTGGTTGTGACACTGGACTCTTCAGGGAAATGATGTGCACTGTGCAGTGCTTGGGACTTCTGGTTAAGTAGTAAGTAGAACTTCATAGAAAGAAAATTTCCATTTTCCTTCCTGTTGTGTTTTGTTTTGCTGTTTGTTGCTTTGCTTCCCACATTTTGGTGACAGTTTTCTCCAGTGCGCTTTGGCTCTTTCTTTTTGTTTAGCTCTATATTCGATTTTGATGTTTCTTTCACATTTTCAGTCCTTTTAATCCTTCATTTTTGATTTTTGGCTCTCACTTTCTCTAAGTCTTCCTGGAACTCTTCCCTTTTGCCTTACTAGCACTTCTATCTACTTTTCTCCAAAGAGAAATATATTTCCCATCTGAAACTTGGAGGAGTGTTGTACTCCTTCTAAAAATGGTAGACCTATAGCTAACATTTTCCTCTCTCATGTATTTGACTGACAGACAGCTCTAMCCAAATGCTCCTTCTGTTTCATTTCATGTCATGGGGATGAGATTTCGGTGTTTGCATAAGTTTCTTAAAGCACAGCAAGGACTGGCTGACTTGGACTCTTCTTCAAACCAACAGATCCAGAATCTGGATCCCTGCAAGGCTGGGCAGGGACACCTTGCTGGACAGTTGACCTGAGTATCTATTTCTGTGTGGGTTGCTGAGGACCAGGCTAGAACATAGACTTTTAGATAAAAKTGGTACAACCTGAAACTAAGGAATACTTGTGATAGAGGGTCCRTTGCTGAGGAGAGACCCTGGTCCAATCATCCTTCCTCTTTGGAGCAGTTGAATGAGAGGTTTGTGGGACAATTCTGTATTTGACCTTTCCTAGAGGCCAAGATAAATGGTTGTCTTTCAAAGTCCATAAAATACAGAGTTAACCAGAGCTGTTGAAGGAGGGTGAAGAGGGTGAGGCTAGATATTTGTAAGAGTAGAACCTGTTTGAAGGGGTTTTTTATGTGAGAGATGCAGGRGCAGGAGGGAGAGGAGCAGACAAGGCTAAACAAAAAAAGGGATAAAAAGGGGAAAAGACAGTGCTGTCAGCGTGTATGAYCTTGCCACGAGTTGTTAATCTCATGTTTTCACAAGGTTCTGGACAGTGGAATTTGCTTAAATATRTGATATTTTTAATGACAAATAATTATTCATTTTGATTATGGCAAAGAGGAAATTAAAACCGTGAGCCTAAGTCGCAGAAGCACCAGGAACAGGGCAGTGTTGAGTTACCTGCAACTTCCAGTTCCCGTTTGGATGGGCTTGGTTGACAGCATCATGACACTTGTGGTTGTCAGAAAGGTGCCAGAGTTGTGGCCTTCAGAGGCGTTAGCTGGAATGTGGGAAGGTGAATTGCCCCGGAACCATCTTCTGGGATCACTGTAGGCCAGGTAGTCATTTGCTAGTGGAGCTGCTAGTGGTTATTTTGTGGGGTCCGTGTCTTTATTTATGATGTGTTGGAATTGTCCTGTAACTTTGCAATTTTTGGAAAGGATAAGTGGTTTTGCAGAGTAGTGATAGTATCCCTGAGAGTAAATGCTAGCCACCGGAGTTTACCAAACAGCTGAATTTTAATTTTTGAAATTTTGGAAATAGAGAGTTCTTCCAATTTCTCCTACACAACAAACATTTGAGTGCAGCTCCTTTTTTTATTATTATTATTTTTTATTYGGCAGGTTATGATTTATTATCTCCTGGGTGAATCTCAGGAGCTGCACTTGCTGCAGGGCAGCAGACTCTGCGAGGAAAAATTAATCAAATGGAGAATTATACCTGAATTCTCTCTTCTTGCTCCTTCTCAGTTGTTTTTCTCTGGTTTTACCCTGGCCTGCCAGCAAGTTGGGCTAGTAGCAAAAGGGAATTCACTCATTTTTATCTTCTTTTATGTAACTGAGAAAAATAAAAATAAAATTGTAAAGAAATAGCAGAGTAGTTGAGGTAGAGAACTTGATGAACTGGCAGGGCTCTTTGGAAAGCTTCCAGTGTTTGTGCTTTATCTTACCACTTCTTTCTATAATTGTCATCAGCTACCGCGATCTCCCTTTCCATTATCCATAGTATTCCATAGCCATACATGTTTCTTTGCAAAAAAAGGAGGTGGGACAAGAGAATGCTGCAAATGCCTGTGCTGCAAGTGTGGTTTTAAAAGACATCAGTGATCGCCATTCCTTGTATAAATAAATGTATGGGTAGTATCACTATTTGTATTAATGAAGCTGGACTAGGAAAATGGATGCAGCATGGATTAAGTACTGGAGAAAGATTTGGAGAGATCTGGAATGGAACAATTTTCCATTCTAAAAGAAACGGATGAATGCCATTGTATTTACATGACATTTCAGGCTATTTTAACACATATGGGTCCAAAATTTTTCATTTATATAGATATTTATAGATAGATAAAGATTTTTCTGGTTTTAGCTATGTAAATTAAGAAGAAAAAWATTGGCAATTAGATCAAGCCAAAATCGGTCTTTCAGACTAGTTACAGCTACTGCTCTTGGTAAGAGTATGAAAGCCAATAAAATAAGAACGAGACATAACAACTTGTGAAGATTCCCAGAGCATTTTTCACTACTCCACTGTTAACGTGGAACACTATTTATTTATCATTCTAGGCCAAATTCCACCTTAAGTTATGATTGTGCAACTCGTCTGTCTCATCCACTGTCAATCTGGCATTAGGTATGGGCTAAAATCAGACTTTTTCTCGATGTGTCTATATTCACACATGTAATTGGCTGATTTTGACCCGTAATTCTTCCTTGTATTGTTAGCACGAGARTACTTTGTACAGATGTAAGAGAATTGCAACCAGAATTTCTTTARAACAACCACTTTTTCTTTGTGACCAGCAGATGCTTAACACTGTGTCTGTAACTGGATTTCTGACAAGGGGCCATTGTAACCTACAGAAAGGCTCTTAGTGCTCATCGATATATACTGTAGTACATACCTTTAAGTATGCGAATACATACCTTTAAGTACATGGGTACGCCGGCCTTTCCCTTCACCTTTGCACATTTTCCTACTTGTGAAAACAGAACATGCCCTTTCCTAGTTTCGTTTCAAGAGACCTTGACTTTGTCCAGGCTTCTCTGAACGCAGCATCAGGACTCAAGGGAGGAATTAAATTAATCCATAATTGGTGCATTGTCATAAATGGGGAAGAGTGGTATTTGTATATTTTTTTGTAAATATGTAACATTTAATGGCAGTTTTGTAGTGACGTGCTGTTTTTGAGAAAAGAATCAAATATATGTTTGAATATGCTTAATGTAACGATTAACTGTGATTCAATTGCACAATTAATAGCTTAATTAAAAGTCTTGTGCAATATGTAGTGCACACACATAACCAAGTTATCTGTTAGTGACCCACGACCAAGTTTTTGGCAACTTTTAATGATGCTGATAAACTGTGCAATATAGTTTATCACAGTCTTTTTCAGCTTCCAAACATGTAGCAGGCAAACTACTGTATACGTACCTGTGTACTCCACTGCATCCAAAGGTATGCATTTGTCTTGAGAACCTGCACTACAGGTTTTTCTTTAATAAAATTTGGTTCTAAACTATTTGTCGCTCTGTTTTTTGTTTGTTTCTGCTTGCTTTGGTTTATTTTATATTTCTTTTTCTTGTGAAATAGCTTGCAGGATTTGTGGAAGGGAATGGGGTTTAACTAGTCCCCAGAGCTTTGCTATGTTTTTATCACCAATCACTAACAGCAAACTTAGCAACATTAGCAATTCTGGAATCAAAGGCTGCAGGAAGCCTTACTCCTTCCTGTGCTTTTTCCTTTTTTCCTTAGGAATGGAGTTGAGCTGCAGCATAACTGGCCTGAGGGTGACACTCTGTGGTGAGGTTGAGGCCCTGCAGTTGCAATGAAAGAAAAATAAGTTTTTAATGTTCTTTTAAAGCTCAGCTGAATTGAAGGCTTGCCATTTCTGTCCAGCTAAAGAATTAAATAACTCAAAAGATTTTAGTTTTTGTATGCCTGTTAGAAGGAGCCATAAGCAGAATGAAAATTCGTGTGTTGTTTTGTCCTTCCGGTGCCGTTACTCCTGCTTTTCCATTTTCGCTGGCTTTTGTGTACACTGCTTGCTCCTTATTTATTTTTCCTGTAACTGTTTTGTCTTTCCTTTGTTCTACTCGTTTCCTGATGAGTTGCAGGTACTTTATGGGATGTGCAGCTTTGCAAAACCCAAGGCTCTGCAGATCAGAACCCGTCCTTAACGTGTTGGCTGCTGGGCCAGGGCTCTGCTTCTGAGCTTTCCTTTGATAGTTTTGGTGGCTTCCTAAGCTCAGAATACTCTCTGCATCCCTGAAATTTAGCAATTCTGCCTGGCTCAAAGTTTTGAGGTAAGTTGCTGCTGACTTAATGTGGAATTAACTGTTAGTTTTGAGATCTATGAGTTACAGAGGGGAACTTGCTGCTGAGCAGAGCATCCTTCCCCATCAAAACCCAGGCCACTAGAATAAAACCTCGACAGATCTTTTCATTGCCAAACACCCACCACAGGGAAGAACAGAGGTATGGCACAGAATTGTGGCTGTGTATGTTTAATTTGAAGTCTTATAAAAGCTCAAATTGGAATAGAGCAACACATTATCTGTACTAACATTCTAAATCAGCCATAGAAGTTTTATACACTGTAATGAGGTTTTAATGGGACAAAGAAAGGATCAGTTTTTCATAGAGTGGGCTTGTTTAGGGGATCAGAAGATAGGCAATGGGAAGAAGTACCTGAAATGTAAGTTTAAACATAGACTGGATGCTCTGCCCTAGTTCAGAGCTTTCCCAACAGCACCGCTGAAAGACCTGGTTGCTAAAGGAACCTGGCAGAAGCCCTACCCAAATCCCATGCCAAAATGTAGGACTGGGCTCACGGTGAAGTTGAGGCTTTCCTGACTTGTGCAACTCAGCTTGAAAACGTTCAGATGATTGTTGCTTCAGTTTCTCTAATTTGGTATTGTGGCTSGCTGAGACTTTAAACTGCAATTTATCACTAAGAAAGCAGCCTGTTGAATCCCAAGTGACTTCATTTCAGCTTCTAAACTCAGCAGTCTATGATAAAAAGAGTAAAAACAAAACCAAAAGAAWCCATAGTCTCCCTTTTAATGATGTTCCAACAGATCTTTCAGGGAAAAGCTCCCAAGTTGGAAGCGCAGGAGGGAGAAGATGCAGAGAGGCTGTCCCATAAAGGAGACACCTCGTCAGACTTGCTCGCGTTTAACCTAATGGACTCTCTACTTCAGAAACCAGTTTCCATGGAAAAAGAATAAGATAATCAGTTTCAGTTTTCTTCGCTTCTATTTTCTTTGCTGGCCTCCTCAAACCATATTAATTACTATGTTGTTTCAAAGCCTAACCAGTTTCAACATCATCATAATTTATGTCTCTATAATAAAACTTCTGCGTCCCAAACATCAGCCAATATTTTTTCCTGTTTTCCATTACGACAATGCTTTCTTTCCTTTTTTTTTTTTTCCCCCCCTTCATTTCTTCTGATTTATGTCTTAAAAGACATAAATTCTTTCCTTATTAATCCAGCTGCTGTGGTGAAAATGTTACTGTACTTTGACCAACATGGTTTTCAAAAGCTGAAGTAAAATGCTAAAAAAAGCTGCTTAGTACATTTTAATTACATTTTAATGTGATAAAAGGAATAAAAATACGTTCTCACCATTACAGCATCTTGCCACAGGCTAATCTTTAAAAAAAAAAAAAAAGAAAAAAAGGGCAGTTCATTATTAAAAAGAAAGGAAAAAAAGAAAAAATAACTTTTAAAGTTGTCATTCCAAGAAATAATCCAGTGACAGAAATTACCAGTCTATTTACAAATTAATAAATCAGGAATGAAGCTTTTTGCTTCTTAAATTCAACTCAGGACCTCATAGCTATAATTCTACTGAGTAAAGCAAAATCTAATTGAGAAATTACTTCCTTGTCATCGTTATAGATTACTGAAGAAGTAATCCTTGATATAATTTAATTATTTCAATTACCTACTATATTCTGAAGGAATGGCCTTGGTAAGGCATTGTCTTGGTAAGGCAGATACAGGCTTTAAGAAATCAAACTGAAAGAAATATGATACATTAGAAGAAAGAAGGTTTTTGTGACAAGTGGAGGAAAAAAATAAATACTCTTATGAATACACTTCGTCAGTAAGGCAAAGAGATGAAATAAAAGAAATATTGCTTCACAAATTAACCTGATAGAGATTATGAGCTCAGTAGGTTATACTGTTCAAACCAAACCAGTTTTCATAGTAGATGAAAGTAAGAGTAGACGCTTGGGGAAGAGCCTTAGCAAGGAGAAGCACGTGAGGATGCTCCTTCATTAAGTGCTTCCAGCCATCTCAGTTTGTGGAGCTTTCTGCCTCAGAGCAGGCAGCTTTGTGCTTAGCAGCCCTTAATTAATTCTTCTCTTCCATGAATTTCCTTTATTGTTCTGAACTTGTGTAATTTTTTTGTGTCTGTTTCGAGTCCCATTACTGAGTTATTCAGTCAAGTGAATTTTGGACCATGGGGTATTTGCAACTTTTTGTTTCTTACTGTATTTTCTTGGATATAGCTTTTAAAACACTGCGATGACATTTGGGTCCTCTGCATTTACCTCCACTTCTGTTGTTCTTCTGAAGGTTTAATGGCTGGGATTTTGTTCTGTAGGGTATTTCTGCTGGTCCTGGTAGCTAGCTTCGTGTTGGCCTACAGAACCAACTGACTGCCCCAAAAACAAAAGCAGAGTACAGAACCAACTGACTGCCCCAAAAACAAAAGCAGAGTTTATGCCCTTGCCTGTTTGTTTAACCAGCTTTGAAGGGGCCGTTTATCCGTACTGGGCTCTCTCCAGTTCCCAGCGAACTGAGGACTCCAAGAGCAGCCAGCGAACTGTGTTTGCACATGAGGGTTTGCACCTTCATAGAATCACAGAATCCTTAAGGTTGGAAGGGACCTCGGAGGTCATCTAGTCCAACCCCCTGCACACGCAGGGTCACCCAGAGCGCGTGGCACGGGGCTGCATCCAGGCGGGTTTCAGAGATCTCCAGAGACGGAGCCTCCACAACCTTCCCATGCGCTACAGCAGAACCTCCTGCTGTGAGCTCGAAAAACCTGGAATTTCCGTCTCCCCTTGTCGGGGCATCCCTTACRCACAGATCGGCAAGCTGCACGAAGTTGGTGCCCACGTGAAGGGGGGCCAGGCCACTGATGACCCCGTCGGGGCCTGTGGCGCAGGGAAGGCCTCGCCGGGGGCTGCTCCCGGCCTCCGTGCGCCTCCCACCCACACGCACCCGGGACAGGAATGCGGGAAACGCTGCTTTTTTTTGACATGTAACTTTATTGATAATGAGCCCGACTCTGTCGCACCTACCGGGTGCCAGTCTTTTTTCACACTCTGCAAGACTTTCTGGAGAATAAACTAGAAAGGCAGAAAGTTAGTTGAAGCTACTAAGACACACATATGTAAGTGGGTCTATTCTGGTTTCTTTTCTTTAACCATGTTCCATTTTTTTTTAACCAGTTTCCATGAATGTGTGTCAAAAAACTTAAATACATTGAGAAATACAGTAGAAAGACTATATTTACAGTCAGTTATAATGGGCACTGCCAACATATCCAATAACAAAAATAAAACAAAACCTTTTTTCATGTTTCTTTCATGTTTTTTTTTTTCACAGAGATTTTTAAATATGAATTTGTTTTTAAAAAATACAATAAGCAAATAATTACATTCTTAATATGAGAACATTATCTTACAACATACAGCCTGGGCCAATTAGTTTGAAAGTGACTTAAATGAAAATCGCTATGAAAGTATTCTCCATTTGAAAAATCAAATTGCCACAATCATTAAAAAAAAACTTTGATCCCCCAAGATTATGATTCATTTTTTAAAAAAAGCATCACCCATAACAAAAAAAAAAAAAAAAAAATATAAAAAGCACCTGGTACAGTAATAAGAGTTTGCTGAGGAAGCACAAGTGTAACATTATCTCAGAAGACACAGAAATGCAATGGTTTGAAATAGAAGAATTTTCTTTAAAAGAAAAAAAAAGTCATACTGCTGTATTGCTGACTTTGCCTGGTGATTCTCAAATCCAAAACCATTGGAAATACAGGTTCTATTGTTTTTTATTAAAAAAAATGTACAGCAATAGTACCATTCAACAAAACGGCGTGTATTTCACAGCACTACATGTGGTTTGCGGCGAGGTTATTTCTGGGCGTGTGGTGTTTTCTTCCATGGGTCGAATGGATGTGTCACGAAATGCAGAGTTCTCGAAGGGAGACTCGAGCCGGGAACCCTCGGCCGCAAGAGGAATTTGCTCTTGTTTTGGATTAGGAACAAACCCCATCTGCTCCACACGTGTTTAATGGCATAAGGTGTGGGCTCTGCGATGCCAGCACTAGGCGAGCGCGACCGCCTCAAGGTAGTTTTGGCTTTTGATGGATCTGTGGTACTTGAGGTGGGACCACTTGTTAATAGCAACGGTTGCAACAYTGCAAATGTTGACTAGACGCCTAATTTGCATCATAAATATGTACAGATATAAATTAAATATTTATTGAAATATACAAATAAATAACTTAATTTGAAATAAAAAGCCTAAATGAACTTACTTTTTGCTTCAAATTTGCTTCTGCTAATATTTATGGGATACTTGACACTGTGTAGTCCATAGTCTTACAGCATAGAGTGTGCCCTCCACTTATGAGGAGTTTAAAAGTAAGCAGATTACCTAAAATAAAATAAAAATCCTGTTTTCAATGGAAACCGCTTGCTTTCTTGCTGCGCTGGCATTCCTGAGGTGCACTGCATAAAGCAGACTCCTGAGAATCAAGAGCCTGTTGTAATTTTGCACCTCATTTCTGCTCCGTCAAGGTCCATGAGATCCCTGGCACTAATTTTGCTTGGAAACAGGCTAAAGCACCAAAATGGTCAACCACTATGGACCTGTTTCCAAAAGCCCTCAGCAGTCACTATGGCCTGCTTTTGGAGAGCTGTTTGTTAGTATCATATCTTTCTCTCCACTTTGTGCTGTGGTCCCAGGCCTGCTCACACTTCCAGGTCCTGTCGGGTGCTCTCCAGCATCCATCCAAGCTTGGAATACCAGCGAGCACTTGAACAGTTACATATGTTTTGTACTTGAGGCTATAGGAAAAAATACAGGCCTGGGCAATAACTGGATTTGATCATTCGTAACTGCTCTGTTGCCAATTTCTATGATTTTAAGTGTGAGTCTTGACTAATCAAGATTCTGGCCCTCATGTCTTGTGATTATCTCAAACTATAAGTAGTATTTTACGTTTTTTAATTAAAGTCATTTTTGAGTCCTTACAGTTGAGGAGAAAAATCTTAAGAATGTGATTGAAGACTCTCTGAAGGTTTAAAAAATCTCACAGAGGATACATTAAACCAGTCCAACTCATTATTTCTTCCCTCTCCTGATTTTTAAGTTAATCTTGAGATTTTGAAGGACTTTGGCAATTTACTGCATATAGCCTCAGGAATGACATGGATAGAGACAAAGAAGACAAACAGATTTCTGTAATTTTGCAGGCTAAAAGGCAAGGCACAGTTTCCTAGTAAACAGAAGTAGAGCTCTGTCTGAAAAAATCCCCAATTGTTCGTAAAATCGTTTATAAAAAGAGCCTGGAAATTATCGTCCTTTCAGTTTGTCTTTCTCACAAAATAATAGCCGAGGTCAGAAAAGGCGAAGGAAACCAAGTACAGCAGTGTTCTGTAACTCAAGTTCAACAATACTGCATTATAAAAATCGAAATGACTGCATAAGCTATTCTCAGTTGCCATTATCTGTTGAGGAATCTTTTTTTTTTTTTTTTGAAAAGTACAGAAATGAAGTAATATCTTGCTTTTAACGAAACAGGAACAAATCCTTCCTAAACAACATGACCTTTGAAAATGACCGGTGCTTCAAAATAGTAATAAAAAAGGATGTATTAAAATGTATTTTTAAAAGTATGGCAGCTTTTTTATGCCACAATGACAAAAGCATCTGTCTGAAAAGTATCAAAAAATGCTTCACCGCTGAGTTGTGTCACTCTGTGGTGTCTAATCACCACAGAGGACAGTGGCACCAAAGAGTCCAGGCTTCCCAGCTCGAGCACTCATGCCATTTCTGTGAAGACATTTCTTCGTTTTCCTTTTGCCCTGTGAACAGCTAACAGCAATGGGACTGCAAACGAGCAAAATCTTCTCTTGGGCAATGCTCTGGCAGCATCCCAAAAGTCAGCATTACCTCAGGGGTACCTCTGATCTGAAGGGTTTCACATTGGTCTTCAATAACGCACCAGTCTGCAGTGCTGTTCAGGCCGTCTGATGCAGCACCATTAACATTGCTGGCCTAAACTGTTTCCTGCAAAGTAAACTTTCAGTAGCAACTATATGCTCCTTTTTACTTACTATCACTGTTTTGGCGTTTGGTTTTCATTTTCTGTACAAATGAGGTTGGAAACAAGGAGTTACAGGTAATAAAAAGGGGCACACGTAGTTACACAGCAATACAGTAGAGGGAATACAGGCAAATGAGGGCCAAGCTACCATTAACTTAACAGAATTATAAAACCTCTTACGTCGTATCACTCAATACCACTTTGCAGATGAGTCTATTGCAGCCTGCATCTTGGTCCATAACAGGTAAGGCCTTTATGGAAAAAGTGAGTGGTTTTGCTACACTTATGTTCCGTTTTTCATCTCCCATTCCTGAAAAGGGGGAAAAAAATATGGAAAAACGTTAGAGAAATCAGGGTATTTCACTGATGTCATCCTCTCTGMTCAGCCAAAGGCAGCTGAGGTCAGGAACAGTTTTTCCATTGACTTTCCTGGATCCAGCCCACAAATTAGTTGGGGAATGCTAACAAGTGGGTCCTGCTGCCGCCCCTGCAGAGCCACAGCTTCCCCTCCTGGCTTCTGAACTATGCACTTTCTTCCCACACACCTAACCAGAGCTGAGCTGCGGCTGGATCACTTGGAGATGTCACTTTACCTTTCCATGCCTCAGCTTTCCCACTTGGCAGATGAGGACAGGAGCAGCAGCTACGGAGCCTATCCATAGGTGCAGCCCCTATAGGATGGCTGTGTCTGTATATTCACCGAGCTGTGCCCTTACAGCAGGGAGGAAACGCTGCTGATCGGGAGCACTGAGCCTGCAGCCTGATGCAATCCCTGTGGAGCAATCCCAGGGCTGCTCCGTGGTGGGATCCGGAGCTCCGGACACCTCTCCCACCCAGTGCCCGCAAGGAGGCTCTGCAGGCTGCTTGGCTCCCAATGCAGATTCCTAAATTTAACACCGACTCCACAATGTTTAAGAGCTCTAGCTGAAAACTGCTACTTATCCAAGCACGGATGTGTTTCTGCTGCAGACAATACTGGTATTAGTTTGGCT
Organism: Nothoprocta perdicaria; assembly: GCF_003342845.1. Lineage (NCBI taxonomy): Eukaryota > Metazoa > Chordata > Aves > Tinamiformes > Tinamidae > Nothoprocta > Nothoprocta perdicaria. The sequence continues at coordinate 5,702,766 of NW_020454538.1, read as the reverse complement.
AMACAGCTGCATGACCCTGACTGCTTTTCCAAGCAACAGCAAAGGTCACAGCTGGGGGCTTTAGGGCCAGAAGAAAAAAAAATCTGGCTTTAAAGCAGATAAATATTCTTTTTACTATTATTTCTATTTTTAAGTTTAAATAGTAGTTAAAAGTTTAATTAAAAATTAAAAGTAAAATATAATTCAGGCATAGTATTCAGTTTTACATCTCAAATTATGACAAACCTAATTTTGAATCACTTTATTGGCAACTATTTGGCTAGATTACTTTAAAAAGACCACATTAAGTCTGTACTCTCCATACACAAGCTGCCAAAGCTCTGAAGAGAGTCTCTGGCTAAGCAGCTGGGTACACAGTTTCTTAGAGTGTTAAGTAAGCCTTGAAAGGCTTCTTCCACAGGTGTGGGAGGAAGATTTCCTTTGTTCCCATTTCTCCAGCTCGTTCAAGCCCATGAAGGGAATGTTTTAAGTCAACATTAACTGGGAGTTGGAAAACTGGAAGAGCTTGTTTTCTTCTCCAGACCCTGGGCATAGGCATAAAGCAAAATAGAAGATGTTGACAGTCAGTGCAGGAAATGGCACTGATTGCTCTAGAACAATTTGCTTTTAGGAACTGTTTTAAAATACAAAGTGTGCTTGAATATCTGTTTTTTTGAATAATTGTTTCTTTTAAATAATTGTTTTTCTTACATACCAAGAGTACTGACAGTATTTTACTTAACTAGCAATGTCAATGCAAATTTTTATTTTGCATATTTTAATACAGTTCCCTTTTCAAGCCAAATAGAGATGGGAAAAAAAAATCACAATTAAAAATTATTTCTGGCTACTTAAAAATAAGCACTGCTACTTTCAAAAAATAGTTAAATATTATTTAAGTTAAAACCAGAAAAGTCAACAATCTGAATATGTGTGTATGTACAGTGTTTTCCCTACATACCATCCCAATGGCAAGCAATGCACATAAGAGAAAGCAAGAAAAAAGAAGGAAAAAAGGAAAATTCAATGTTTTCAAGGGTTATACAGCCCTTCTTAACATTTTTCAGGCACTGAAGGCAGGAGTGTTAGCACAGACATGAAAGCCTCACTGCCACTTCCCAGGATGAGAGCTGTGCCTAGCAGCTGCATGGCCTTTCTCACTAGTGTCACCTTATCTCTGAGATTCCTCTACATAAGAACTTAACCAACTTATTGTGCCCTACAAAACAGGACTACCCAGTCAAACAACATAGCAGACTTTTCCTGTATYGCTGAGCATATGAAATGACAACTCTAAGGTATTCTTTATACCAAAAATGCTCAGGTTGTATTGCCATTGCTTACACGCTGCCTACATGCTACTCAGGAACAGTTTATATTTTGCTAACCAATGTAGCGCTCAAGAACTGTCATGCAATGGCATTTAATGGAAAGCAGAAACATTAWACAGGAACACAAACTTCAGCCTGGTATTTTTCAGGCTAAATTAAATTATTTCAATTTCTACTTTAAATGTAAATTAAGGGCAGACAGGTGCACAATACACTTTCAGTTACTGTAGTTTACAACTAATCTGTTTGTGCATCAGCTGACTACACCAAGGCGCTTAACCCTTAGGAGCTACAGAGTTAGTGAAACTTTCTGAATTTTTAAATGGACTGATTACAGCACAGACCTCTTACCTGGCAAATGAAATTTATAAAGGAACAGAGAAAAAGAGTGAGAGAGGGAAATACAGCCAAATCCTTCTCCCAAATTATTTTTCAAAAATTTGCCTTTACAAATCATTCCCAAAGACATTCCCGACTGGAGGATGAGTATGCAGTGTTTATTAATGTAAATAATCTAAGTATGTAACATCTTTTCTCAAAGCTGATTTTCACCCACAGAAATTTAAGCAGGGGTAATCTCTCTCTCTGTCCACAATCAAGATTTTTTAAAGAAGTAAATCAGACTAGAGGCAAGGCTTCTCACCTTTGCTTTTCGGAGTACGTGACCTCGACAAGGAGAATTATTTGATGAGGGAGGTCGCTTCAGAGCTGCTGCACTGTTCACAGGTATCGAGCACTCAGTATCACTAGTATCACAGCTGGAGATGGGTGAGTTTTCCAAAGTCCGGTGCTTGAAAATTGGGGACTAAAGAGTAAAAATCCTACATTGAGTGTCCTCTAAATAGTCACACGGGCAATGTCATCTCTCCAGACTTAGAAACACTGATCTTTTTTTTTTTTTTTAATATTCATTAAAATAAAGTAACAAATAGAAATGAAAAAAATAAAAGTAAACAAACCAAAGAACATGTTCTGGGTAACAATGTTCATTCTCTGTGATTAACCATGGGGTCATATGGAGGGATCAACAAATCACTCATTGACCCAGCTATAATATCATAATCATAGAATCCTTAAGGTTGGAAGGGACCTTTAGAGATCATCTATACAAGTATTAATTATAAACATACTGCCTATGATTCTCCTGTCTACCTAAACCTGGTTTCTGCAGAAAGTACATTCGGTGCAGGTGAAGGACAATGCAGAAAAGTGTTTAGCTCCGTTCTTACTTCTTGGCCTTAACAAAGCTGCTGAAAACTCTCAATTCCCACCATTTCCACTGGCACAGCCCTAGGTGCTCTGATTCCAGTGTATGAAGGCTGTGCCTACCTGAGGGCTGGACGTTCCTGATTTGGGCTCGATGGCCAGGCCCAGCGTGATGCCACCCGCCAGGGCTTTCTTCAGGCTCTCCTTCACCTCCGTCAGCTCCAGCTCCAGGTTTACACGCTCGGCCTCCTTCTGCTTACACTCCTCCTCCAGCTTCTTCAGCTTATCTTCGAGAATCACTTGAGTCTTCCTGCCTGTCACCAAGAGCAATGTTACTATTATTCCAACAAGAAGCTTAAATTAACACTTACAAAACCTATTTTTATTTGAAAAAAGAAAATAAGGAATGTGGCCTCTAAAAAAGTCACTGACTTTGTGAACTCCACTTTTGTGATGTCACTGACTTCACAAAAACAATACATTCTTTGCAAATCTTTTTATCGGAAAAATGTTTATCAGGGAAAAAAACAAACACTCTCTTTGAGGTGCCTTCCTTAGTTTTTTCAGCTGGTTTCAAACTGGTAGTTTTTTCATTGTTTGTCTTTATCACAAAAGTATGATTAATTAGGTGGTCATGACGACTGTGCGAGAACTATGAAGCTGCTGTTGAGAACAAGCGGCTTCAGTCCCCACCACTGCCATTTCTACCTGAAACAAATGAATCTAGTTAACCTCTGTGTGTGTGTGTGTGTGTGTGTGAATGATGATGTATATATGAGTAAACAAATATGTGTAGAGACACACACACATATAAAATATATATAAAGAACAAATACAGTCATTACAGACTACAGCTTTACTTCAAAATCAAACTCATGTAGTGCTACAACTTCAGCCCAGGACAGAAACCCATTTGGGCCTGTAACTTGACCRGGTCGGTCCCTAGAGTCCCCCCTACCAGCATTGACTTCAATGGCAGCTCGGAGATCCTTCCTTTCCTTTCGGAGCTGGGCCAGCCGATTCCGGAGCACTTCTTTCCTCTTGAGCAGCTCTTCYTCCTTGCTCTGCAGCCGCTTCGCATCGGCCTCCACACGGTTCTTGCCGTACTTGTACTGCTCGGCATCTGCAGGAATGACACTGCCGTTACTGGCCTGATCCTGCTTGCTTCCAGAGGAAATCACCTTCCGAACGGCCTGATCCTGCACGCTTCCAGAGGAAAACAGTTCYGGACAAGGGACACTTTTACTATCAGTAAAGCCCAAACCAGTTCCCCAAGTCTCAACATCACAGAGACCATTTCGTGTTTTGAGAAACCAGTTTAGCCTTTCTGTTCCACTCACCTTTTCTCACATTTTGTGATTCCCACTAAGTTATGAAATACAGTTACTAACAAGATGAGATTTATTTTTCTAGAAAAAAAAACATGGGGCAAAAATGAGAATTATCAGCTACCTTATAGTCCCCTGGTTTTCAAAATGGCCTTGCCTTTCTTTGTAGTTCAGAGAATGGAAACCAGGCCCTTTATCTCTGAACCCTTGATTTTTAATTGGAAGGGGTTAGAGGAAAAAAATTTGCCCTTTTTGCCTAGTTTCCATTCTTACTTCAAGAGAAGGCTTCAGTACTTAGCACACATCTTTTCTTGCTTTTCTCGTAAGAGAACATGATATGCTCACTGTGGTGGTACTTAAGTCTTTTTTTCTTTTCATTTCCCACAGAAATGTTTTCATGGCTCACATTTCATATCTATGTTCCAATTTATATCACAGCCACTTCAATATGTGTCCCAGTCATGGAGTCAAAGAAAATAGGTCATCCAACAGATCACTTTGGTCACCTATCTGTCAAACCTTTTTAGCTGCTCTTTAGTAACGGATGCCTTTACCTCCCACAACTATCTATTTCAGTGCCAATCCACCTGCACAGTCAGAAAAATATATATAACCCAAATCTCTCTTTTTCCGATTAAGTACACGACTTCTTAAAAATATACCTTGGGCTCAAAAAACCACATTCTTTCCCTAGTAAAAGTCTTTGTCATGTTTTAAGAACATAATCTCTTTTCCATCTTATCTTTTTTTTAAACAAAACAAGCCTGTTAGGCTTGTTTTTAATTACCCAAAGTTATTTTTCTGGGACAATCAGACAAGTTTCTCCCCTAATCTTCCTTTCTTAGTATAAAGTTGCTTTAATGAGCCTTTATCTCAGAGCAGAAGCACTCAAATTTCCTACAGGCAATCCACCTGCCAAGGAGAATCCTCTTTATCTATTTGCCCCTCGCCAGCTGAAATCTCATCTCTTCCAGGAAGCTTTTCAGCAGTAGCAGTCTTCATTATTTTGTTATACTTTTTTCATTAAGGATAAGAATAATTCCACTTACGAGCAACATAAAAGCCTTCAAGTGTCTTTCCTAGCTTTTCACCCCTCTGTCCCAACAGTAATATAGAATTACTCTTTGTCCCAAAAGGAAGTTACTGAATTCTTTCCTGCTTTGCTCATGAGTATTTTTTCCAGCCATATTTCATATTTAATGACATCCTTTTACCCTCGGGAACGCCTAGAGTGATAAAGAGCTGCCARTTCGCAGGGATCGCAGCTCCCGAGCGCTAGTGATGCCTCTGGGCACAGGAGAGAGAAATGGCAGGGCCATTTCGGGTGTCCTCACGAGGGCTTTCGCAGGCAGCAGCAGAGCTGCCGGGGCTGCACTTACTGGATGCTGTGCGCTTCACGCACGACACCGACTCGGATTTCTTCGGCTGGCTRTTCAAAGTTCTCGCTTTTCCTGTGGTCCCATTAGCAGCTGCAGGAGGTTTCTTGCCTTTAACCTGTTGGGAAACAAAGTACAAACAGGATCCAGTTATTACTGTACTATTGGCATCACAGTCACCCTTTCATCAAGGGCAAAGCCTGACAGTAGGATGAAAAGCTGCCTGCTTAGAGGAGCCTTTTAATAGACTTAATTGATTCAGCTGGAGACAGGGCTTCCTYCGGGGGTCTCATCATTGACTCTGCTGCTGCTCTGCAGCGAGCTCCAAGAGCAGCAACCACCAGGAACTGTTTCCTACCTGCTATGTGACTTTTACATCACTGTGGTACATGGATTTTTGCTCAAAATAATACAGTTAGCACTTATTTTTTTWAAATATATTAGGCTAATATGCCAGTTTCCTTTTATACAATCTTTAGTTAATTATCATTACTATTATTTTCTTACTTAAAAAAGGACATCCTCTCCCAAAGGCTAGGGAAGTTTAGAAAATTGCCAGAAACAGCCCATTTCATATGCCATTAGACTGCACCCCTGCTACAAACTGAACCCAGGCTAGAGAAAAAGTATGCTTAATGTTTTGGGGTGGGGGAAAAGAAAATAGCAAACAGTTACTTAAACACAGTACATATACAGTTATATATTATAGAACATACTTTACATGAATGCATACATTATATAGGTAGCTACTGGAAATATAATACACAATTGGTCATTCCAGAAATGCTTTTTTTTTTTTCCTTTTGAAGTCATCACCATGCTTAAGGAGAAGCAGAAAAGTAGATATGCTTTAAAGTCATGTTTAAAAAGCCACATGTGTTCTTTTGCTCTTTTCTACACTACATAAATCACCACGAGTCCGTGGAAAAGGTCTTTACATACCCCAAGGAGACAGTGCTGCCCCATCAAGAGCAACACTGAGCAAAACTGCTCCATTTGCAGTGGCTCATGACCAAACTCCTAGCATGATAAGACTAACCGAAATAGCCCAAGGTCCTTAAAATAACAATGAATACACAGAACAGCCAAAAATAAGCAGCTTTGTTAAGTATTAAACAGTACAGTACCTGTGATACAGATCCCCTCCCCACAGTAGAGGTATTAGTGACAGACTGAGCAGAAGACAGATTGGAGGAGACAGGGTGTTTGTAATGGTTAGAGGAGAGTTTGTCAGCAGATAACCTAGTGGCTTTTCTCTCAGCTGATGGATAGCGCGCAAAGATTTTTGGAGACGGCAAGTTATCGTACAGGCCTGCGTTATCATAAAGCATTTCTTCTCCCATGTTCCTGCTACGAGAAGTAGGAAAGCCATCTTCTGGTTCCCACTGCAACACACACACTTGGCAGTTAGTAAACAGMACGCCATGCAGAACCCAAGTGACATTAACACAGTAGTAAAGCTTCTGTGAGCAAAGAAAGCCCTTTATGTTTATCAAGAACAGCCTTATTGCTCACCCTTGAGCTAGGCTACCAGGAAAAGTGCAGGGGGACACACTGTGGAAAGGAAGCCCCAGTATAACAAGTCCCATAACCTCTGTCCTTTTCTCTTATATGAGCAAGCTGGTGTTATCCTACCCCCTTAATACTTAATAGACTGTATTTTCAAGTGGTAACAACTCCAATACTGAATGAACACATGAAGAAATGTCACACTATTTCTCTAAACTGGCAGTGGGATTCTCATGGGCTATGCAGATGAACCTGCAGGTATCTTCTTATATCTGGTACAGTTTGCTAAAAGTAATATAGCCTAACAGCAAAAGCCAGGAGTGTTTTTTATCTTCTTTTTCTTTTCTTTCTTTTTTTTTTCTTTACGCTATATGTCTTTCCAGCTGCTGGTATGCTAGTATTACATTTTATTTGCTGGAAAATTATTATTCTGAGCTATCTATCTAAAATAGCTACAGGCTATTTCCTCTTTTTTTTTTTCTTCAGAAAAAATGGAAAGCTCAACAACAATACCCCCCTGATTCATTCAATTAATCTTTAAAAGAAAACATGAGTCTGGCTGCCAAATATCCTTCCTTAATCCATCCTGGCTGTGGCAGCATACTTTTCATATGAAGGCTTATAAGCACATCCAAGTACTGCAGATCCAGACTGCTCACCACACATGCTGTTGTGTGTTGTTCCCCAGAGGGGCTTTTCTGCCATCTTTCTGACATTATTATGACATGACTGAGAACAGTACTTGCAGTCTGCTTAAGATTTCAAATTTCTGTGAATTTCCCTGAGAGTTCATCCTTCGCGAGGGCCTTTAGGAAGCAGCCCAAATTGAGAGCTGACATGAGCCATAGCTCCCCTCTAAATCCTCTTAGGGACCACATACTACTATGAGTTAATATCAATTATGTGTTAAAGCTTATTATACATCTGTCTAACATCAGCTCTACAAATTGTGAAGATGGAAATGACCCATGCAGTCCTCCTTTGGGAAAAGTGCTACGTGCTGTCAAAAGCCATACAGCCGTGGGACAGAAGGTCTTTCTTTCAATAGGCAAGTGTGTCGGGTAACTGAGTCCTTAACTTTTCCAGGTCTGGGTGATCTAAAAAAATACCCCTCAAGTCAGTATTATACTCAAGGACTTGGCAACAAATCAGCAGCAGACAGCTGCTTTCTAAACACATGTTGGCTCATGTGCAGGTTAATGTACACAACATGTCCCCCGCCCCTAATACTCTGGAGGTGTGAGAGAAGTTTGTAATTCCCAATCAAAAAAATAAAGAGTTCATTTGGAAATTGCCCTGTGGTGCTTTTTAGATAATATAATTTTCAGATGGCCATGCATTCAACACATGCAAACCATTTGCCCCATGCAAATTAAATTCTTACCGATCCATTTATGCAGGGAACATCATCGTAATGAAGTGCCATTCCACTTGGACATGCGTAGCCATTGGCAGTGCTTCCCCGATATGGATTTGTAGATATGACTCGCCTGTTCATAAAACTGAATAAAGCAAAATAAAAAATAATAAAAACCAGCTCTTGAACCTAAGTCTACACAATGAATCAGTGGTTTGTTCCCTGTGACTGATTATGTAGCCYGGAAGCACAGATCTTCTCACTTTCTGCAGCAAAGCGCAGGAGAGTTTTCCTTCCTTCCTTCCTTCCTTTGCTACTCACATGTTGCTGCTAGCAGCACCATATGCTATCACAACATATGTTTCTGTATTGTATTCCAAGAGCGTGGATAAGACAGCGAGAAAGCYAGGCTGGCAACATCTGTAACTACTCAGTGGCATGTTTACAGGGAAACCTGCTGATCTAAGTTATAAGCCAGCCTGGCAATGGCCCATAAAAGCTTCCTTGTCTTCTGCACCGGGCAGAAGCAGGTGGCTCTCAGTGCATGAGTGTCCGGGGGGATGTGTGCTTGGGAATCCGGAGGCACTGTAATCAAATCCTGMAAAGACTGGAGGAAAGTGGGCCCTAAATTGAATTAAGTCCATTAAAATCTGCTGTATATTTTATGCTCCAAATTCTGCTGATGTTTTTTCACTTTCATAATGGAACCTGTTGCTGGGTAGAGTATGAACAATGATGCAAACCTGATGCCCAGGTTGTGTTCCTGCAATTGCTTCATATGCAYATTCTTGTCAGGCAGAGTGCATCCAAGCCATACAAAAACTTTGGAAGGGATGTGTATTGTTCTTTATTTATTTATTAGAATCAGGATTCTAGCCCTTTTTATTAGAATTCTGCAGAATTCTGCRAAGTGTCACCAACTAGAAGAGGTAGTTTGTGTTGGGAGGGAAGCAGAAAGCAGCTGCAGAGCCAGGCCAATAGTAATAATGACCCTAAAGGTGAGTTTTCATTTCAAGCAGCCTCTGAATCAGACGGAGGTACACAGCGAGATTCCCTCTAATTCCTATAGATGCAGGTATACATGAAAGGGAAAACAAAGACTTCCACCCCAGACAATGGAACTATTCAGGCTCTGTGCTGACATTCATAAAATACGATAAAGCCCTCCTAGAGCAGAGTGGGCTGTTTGTAGTGCTGGCCAGAAGTCAAGAATTCTGTGGTTTCGACATGAGCTTTCTTTTGGCATTGGAATAATATTGAGGCCATTGAATTTCTTGTGTAGAGGGAGCCAGGCCTCATCCATCTACTGCTCACCTGAGCCGTGGGCGACACGGGCTCACAAGAGGGATGAACCTGCCCAGGTCACTGTGAGCCTTTCTTGGCTGCCACATCCCAGATGGATGCACGGGATTAAGGAGCTGGAATAATCATTAGACTGAAGATTTTCTTACCATCGTAAAACAGACAGACAAACAAACCACAGAAAGTCTTGGATAGATAGAAATGTTTTTAACTTTGTCGTATCTCATACTTTATAATACACTAATAAAGGGCTACTCCTCCTAGTGAAGAACACTAACATGTTTCTGACTAGTGTGAAGGCCTATATTTGCAGATGTCATTATGTGTTTTTTGTTTAAATAGCTTTATCAAGTGTGATGCATAACAAATGTCTGAAAGTCGAGATCCATTAATGACATATAAGGCACCTGCTGTAACTATTCCSGCCTTCCAAAGAAGCAAACATTTAGTATGTATCTGCAAACACTGACCTTTATTTCACTAGGCCTCATTAGCCCTGTTTACAGATTCATCCATGTAAATCAGCTATATTCTAAACTTGCAAAAATAGAGGAAAAAACTCAAGTGTTACAAAACATTTTTTCTCCCATCTTTCCTTACACAGCTAATGATTTATGTAAGGAAAACTAACAAGCTTATTAATGGAGAGCCAATCATTTGGCAAAGCATTAATCACAGTAAAAGCACTATCAATAAACCCTGTATGATTTTATGATAATCAAATCTTTAATGATAACTGCAGTCAAGTTAAAATATGGCTATTAATTCTATAAAGGACTGCCAATAATATTTTATTAACACTTCAGTATCACTGTCATTTCTCCTWATTTTCTTGGAGTAGCTGAAAAATCACAAGGCAGCTACTTTAGTTGCTTATTGACAAGCTCTTGCAATCTTTTCAAAGACACCCAATGAATTTGAACAACCTCCTAATGGGGGAATTCTGCTATTCTGCAAGTTAAGTTTGACCTTCTTCCCTAATATGTTTTTTCACTTGGCTCCAATTAGTATCACTTTTGTTCAGAAAAGGAAAGCCAAGCAGTATTTGGGAAAAAGGTTTCCATTCTATTYCTTTCTTAAATGTGGTTTGTATTAGATGCTGACTGAGGCAAAAATACATGTCAACCCAGGATGTACTTCGTGATTCCTGTTAACTTCCAAACAAACAGTAATAGGAGTCTATATGTGAAATGCATTTTGATTCTCTCAGAATTATTTGGCTTTCACAAAACCGGGATCATGGCAACTCTGAGTCACTTTTTGATATCTATCATTCAGTGCAGGTCCTGAATGGAGCCRCACACTTTCCCACACTAAAGCTCTCTGAATAAAGTGAAGGGAAGAGCATTTGGAAAACTCCAAAGCTTTTTTGCCTTTTCAGGGCTTTGAGTCTGTTTACATTTACAATGGGTAGGTAGGATATGATTCTCTAACGTGTTACTAAGTCAGACAAATTATTGAGTTGTGTGAAGAGCCTCACTGCCAGGCTCATTATGGATATCTCATCAGGGAATGGGCTTCTAACCCTCTGATACCACCTGGTGCCACAGGAGGTCCCAGATGGCCTCAGGATCCACGGGCTAAATGATCTAATGCAGTCATGGAAGAACGAAGGCCCCCTCCCACCAAATGCTGATTTAATGCCTAAATTGATTTGAACGCTGAAATCACTGTGTAGAAGCTAAGTATGCTTTGCTTTTCTTGCCACATGACATAGCATCTGAGACAAGGGATTCACTGTCCAGATTTACGTTTCAGACWGCCTTTGTATGCTGTGCCTATACTCCCACCCAGATTCTACCCCTTAAATTAAAATTCAAAAATAAATAGGATTGGTGTGAACTTGATAATTTTTTTTTAATTAATCAAAAAAAGATTTTCAGATGAAGAACCCTGAGAATGTGACTATCCAAGTCTTAAATTTGCATCACATTTTCAGCAGTTCTGTTCAGACATAAATATAAATACAGCCGTGAGGTAAATTAATGTATTCTAGGTAGCTAGACATATATTTAAATGTCAGCATATTTGTCTTTTTCCAGGGACAGTGCTAAGGCTTCAGGCAAAACAGAAGAATAAAACATATTGCTCCGAATATGTAGCCTTATAGAAAAAAAAAAAAAAAGAGTAAAGCTTGGAATAAAGTTGGCCATCATCTGCATTTTTACCGCACTTCACAGGATGCCAAGAAGATAATCTTAAACACATCTGAGATGCTGAGACACTTGAGGCGTTGGCTGTGTGGCAAAGGGGGGATTTTGCTAAGCCGTCTTGGCACGCGAGTTTTAGCACAAGGATGTGAATTCCCAGAGCCCGGCTGGGTTAACGCGCCTACCAGAAGGTCTGTTTTGCAGCCTGGATGACACTCGCCGTCATCTCCACGTCAATGTAGTCGTAGTGCAGGGCGCCAGGGTCTGTGGAAGACCCAGTTTCAGCCAGYAAAATCCCAATCCATCTGCCCATGTCTTCAGACGATGAAGCCTGTAAGAAGAGGGAAAGAGCGTGGGTTAAGTAAGCCCTCAATCTAGCACTGAACTTCAACGTCATCTCAAAGCTGTGCATTATACTTGGGAAAATGCTACCATATTGCACAAGAAGCTCTGGCTTCTTTCTGCTGAGYTCCTGATAAGAAACAGGCTTTTCATTAAATTTGCTTTGCTACAAGGAGAGCACTTTGAGTAAGCTATATGTGCAGCTATGTGTGGTTACAAACTGGGTAGTCTTGAGGAAAAAAAGGAAAAATAACTACACAGGCTATTGAGTCATGTCACACTTAGCAAATGTTAACACTGTGTTGAAATGAAAAAAAAAAAACAAAATAATGAAATGCAGGAAGAAATACTAGTTATTTAAAAAAAAAAACAAGATATTTGTCTATTTGATCTTCTATGTTTCAATTTTCTTTTTTTTTTTTTTTTTAATATTTCACCACCTTTCATAGTGCTTTGAATTGCCAGCTAGCATTTCAGATTCTCACATGTAACAGGCCCCGTTCAAAGGACAAGAGACTGATGTGACCTGCGCTCGGAAACCCAGTGTGTTCAAAGTGTCTGTCCTGCCACTGAAAATGAAAGGCTGTCTCCTTCTGTAGCTTCATGATGTTTGAATTTGAGTGTCCTCTCACTTCAGCTTACCAAATAAAATGAATAAAGGGGGAAAAAAGGGAAAAAAGGATGACATTTTACAGACCAAGTTTAACAAGGTCTGAAAACGGWTTTTTTCCCCAATATTTTCGTTTCACTTTTGACTTTTTAGTTACATCTCACTCTTGAATTTGCTGCTGAGAAGTGCAGTAATGAGATATGGATAGAGCCAGTAGCTGCAGCTTTCCAGATCAGACTGTTTTCATACACCAGCTTGCCTATCCCCAGCAGCTGCCATCAGCTCTTTGATCTTGGATCCCAGCAAAGTTTTTGAGTATTTCCCCAGCTTAGATTATTAGCTGCCTGGGCTGCATTGGGCCTCTGCTCTGTCCTCTGCTCTGCTCCCATTCCTCCAGCCTTGGAGTTACTGTGCAACTATTGCAGGTGATGTTATGACCTGGGCAGCAGTAAGAGTGTATTTATGTATTTATGGACACCTCTTTACCCGTGGAGCATGAGAACAGATCAGCAGTTGCCTGACATACCACATTTTTYACCTTAACAGGGACACTGAATGGGAATCTTAAAAGTGACTCGCATAGAGAGGAGACATAAATGAGAATGAAGAGCCCAAAGAGTTTTCATCAAGTGATCCATTAATTAACTTCAGTTAAGGTATTTAGCTAAAGTAGATATATTATCCCTGGTATGTAGGTACACATGAGAGCGTACCTACAGAAGGAGCCCAGATATTTTGGCAGCAGGTCAGAATAGAGAGGGATGGTGGAAACATCTCACCAGAGAAGCTTTCTGAGCTGTGATGACTTGACCCTAAAACTCAGCTCTTTCTTTGCCTGCAAGTCTTAATTTCTTTTCTTTCCAGTATTTATTACCCCCAACTGCAATAATACAGTCCAAAAWTTTTTTGAAAGGTCAGGTTGTATGAAACTGCTCCTCTAAGTTTGCTAGCAGGTGTCCAGAGGAGGCCCCAYGTTAACAGCCACTGCACCTCAAGCACGGCGACCTCCTGCCCGTTTCGAAGCAGCCGGAAGGTCATGGGATGCTTGGAGTCCAGCCCTGGAATGATCTCGCAGCCACGGAGAGGGATGGAAACTATGTGGGTCTTCAGATCTGTCCTGTCCTTGTGGAAAATGAGTTTATTGTCTTTCACTCTGCACCAGCGCTCACGCCAGCGGTTATTTGAGAGCACGTTGAGATACCCTGCAATAAAATGAAACAGGAGATATTTGAGTTTGAGTAACTGTGACTGACCAAAATTTTCTGGGGGGAATCACAGCTGTTAGTATACAATTGGGTGATGAGCTAGTTTCTGTTAACATTCAAAACTGGTTTCTTAAAGACATAATAAAGTTCACCCACGCAATGCCAATCCATCCTGCTCTGCTGGGAGGAACAGAATAGCACTATCTGTTTCCCATATTGATTACCTCATTCTAATTTCATTTATAAAGAAGAATGCATTTTTCATTTGCAACTTTCAAGAGCACTTTTAAAGCAGAAATTAAGAGATTGAAGCCAGTGAAAATAAAACAAATACTGTTTTGTAGAGCATAATATGTATGAAATTCAGCTAAACTTCAGAACAAAAGCTTTGAATTTATTTTTCTTGGTAATTCAGTATCCTATAACAAATCAAAGTTTCATGAACAGATTATCCTTTAAAAAGATCCTACTCATGTTCACAAATACAGCATTTAGGCAAACACTGTCAGTAAATGGGCAGTATTTTTCCTCCTCTGCCCTGAAGCAATTATCATCCCAGATTCTAACTTTAAAATCAAGACAATGCATAATTTTGCTGTCTCATTTAGTTTGGAAAAAAAAATGTTTAATTTTTGTTCCCCTTTGCAAGTGGTACGTGTATTCAGTATGTTGATATGACATAATATCTTGTATAGGCCAAAATTTATATAAAATATTTATCTTCATTCTCATGTCTGATTTTACTTAAGCACTTAATCATGTTGGACAGCTATCTCTTTGCTTTTCATTAAAACTATGACTTGTCACTTAATTTTTTCTGGCTTTCCCTTCCAACATTATGGTTCCAATATCAAAGCTTGATCCAACAGGATATGGTAGATCAGAATTGTGCACATCCTAGAAGGTGCCATAAAAAAAAGGARGAGGATGTGCATAATCCTGTGATTTTGGCTCCTTGCAGTGATCAAATTCTCCAGCCTTCCTCCCTCTTCCTGTAACAAAAACTGCAGAGCTGTGCAATATAACATAACCCCGAGAAACAGACAGGCTTCATGTGCAAGCCAGCTGGCTTGTTCTGGAGGGATAGTTCCGTTTTCTTTCAGGTGATATTTTCTTTCCCTTCTTCTCCCATTGCACCTCTTACAGAAGAGCTCTTCCAGGCCCTCATATTTTATTCAAATTAAACAGAATCCAATGCTTTCCCTCAGAATATTCCCACTTAGACTTTCAGTAGCTGACATGTCAACATGCCTCGTGTGTCTTCCTACTTGGGGCATTTACAGCTCAGCTTAGCTGTCTGARGAGAAGTTCTGCTGTAGTGAGGAGACCCAGCACACAGGTGACTTTCCATCTCCATCCTTCCTGTGAGTCCCCTGCAGGCCCTGCTGTGCTCCTCCCTTTGCTCTTGGGAGGCAGAACATTTAAGTGAGAAAGCCCTTAACTATGCAGCGACCTCCAGGGCATTGCACTGAGCCAGTTTTCTGATCTTGAGAAACTCCTTCTGCGGAGACTTCCTGCCATGACCAAAGCCTACACACTTATATATTTTTCTATAAAATCTGCAAGTGGTGTTGAGTAGTGCCAAACGCAGACCACAGTAATGGCTATACTTATGCCCAGATCATAGATAATGACAGAAWACTATGAATATGGTTGTACAGCTGAGGTTAACATCTCACATAATACAGAATAATCAACAGAGCATGAGACCCAGGAAGTTGGAGCTTTTATGGAAGCCAGATGCTTCAGAAGATGTATCTGGCTGGAGACAGCTTTTCCCAGCTGTTCTTCTGGTTGATATATCACATCTGCACTTAGCTGATGTACAGACATGTAAACGCACACTTATTTAATCAAAGCTTGCTTATGTGAATGATTCCCAAACTGCGGCTTGAGAGCCACCTGGGATCTGTGAAATTCTCGTTGGTGTTCCATGGATCTGCTCTTCTCAAATGGGCATCTATTGTGCCATATGCAACCATGTTCTGCCAGCTGCTGCCAAATCACAACTTTCTGGATTTCCCATCAACTAAAAGGGCAAAAATAATCTGTGACTTTATTTAGGATCCTGGACAGTTGCTTCATAGCTTGATTTCTTCGCAACTCTTTTGCGCAGTGGATGGGTTGGCAGAAGGGTGGGTTTATGTTCATATACAAAAGTGWTGGTTACTACCAGAGCACCAGAGGGCATTTCGGGAACTGTAAATACTCTGCTTTATTTGAAAACACCAGAGCTGCGACCACAGCTGCTACATAGGACACAAATCCCAAATAGTTAGCAAATAATAACAGCTAAAAGATGCAAAACAGGAGTAAGAAGGTTACCCTATTTTTGGTATGCCTTTAAATACACCATCTTAGTGTTACCAAGCACTACAGTTTTCTTCTTAAGGAATGTTTAACACTAGTGGTTGAAACAGTCTCCAGGAATATGGTTTTATGCAAGATACATCAGTTTAGCAACCCAGAACCAATGGGATCATTCTGGCTGAGGCTGCTGCACTGCTATCATGATTGCCATCACAAATAACCTTAGCAAGATCCATCATAAAAGCACCTCTGTCAACAGGAAATCTTTCTTATTTTCAGCCTAAATTTATTAATTCTATATCCATTTGTTTGAAAATTATCTTTATGCTTAAGTAGCTCTGGTTTCTCTCTATTTTCGGTCCACATTTCTCCTCCGCTTCTCTTCAGACAATAACGACAGTCTTTATTGGCTTGTGCTATCATTTTAGTAAATAATTTAAATTCTCTAAGTTGTTTCTCAACTGATAGGCTTTTATTACACCTTTTTCAATGCAAGTGCATCTTGCTAATGTTAGAGCAAGAATCAAAGCAGTTAAATATATATATGAATTTCTAGGCTACATTTTATAAAGTTTGAGTTGCAAAGCGCATTTAAGACTCAAAGAGAAATCTCTTACCACATGTAGGAACATCTTCTTCAGCTGATGAGGTCTGTTCATCTGTTGATGGCTTTTTCTTTCCCAAACCGATGATCTTTGTTATTTTTTTCCCTGTTACTTTGGTCACTGTGCCCTTGGCCTCTGACTTTGAACTTTTTTTCCTTTTCACTATCAAGAACACAAAAGTGTGGGTTTGAATAAAGTGATTAATAGGGAGAATCTTAATAGAAGTAGAAGTTCAAACAATCTTTCTCCTCAGAATATTTAGTGGTTGTGGACTTAAGTGAGGGGAAAAAACGATAAAATGTTTACATGAAAAATGATTACATGAATTGATGAATTGGGATGAAGAATGCTCTGAAAACAGAAACAGTCTGGAAGTCACCATGGTGTAATTTATCACATTTAGTTTAACTGTTAGCTAACTTGGAAAAATCCTTGGAAGTTTTGCCTGCAGYCAAACTGCCACATGCAGTTTGGAGAAGGGAAAGGCTTTCAGGTGGGGATTGCAGCTTATCTGCAAATACGCACACAGCGATTGGGTAAACACCGAGTTTAGGAAGTGCCTTTGTTAGATTTATAATGGCCAAAATAAAATTCACGGTTGAACAGGAAGCATATGTAAAACTTTATACATATATGCCCACACAAAGACACAGATATTACATGATTATGTATATTTCAGTGTTATGCATGTTATACATGCGTGTATACATATATAGAGAACTATATAATATGCATGATTCTTTCATTTCCTTTTAGCAGTGATTCATTCAGCATTSATTTTTTTGCTTAAAAACTACACAAATACTATGTATGTTGCCAGTATTCTGTTAGCTGCTCTACAAAACTGTCAGTTGCCCGAGCTGTCCTGAAAAAGGCTGCAATTTTGAACATGAAAAAATGCCAAGATATTCTATGTCTTTACAGTCATATTTTTATTACCTGCATAACACCGAATCGTTTCTGTCAATGCAAAATGTAAGGTGTCATACTTGACTCCTTAATGTGACTCTATTTAACTTTAAAACTAAACTGAACCCTAATATAAATATTTTGAGGTATTACTACCTATTTCTTTAAAATATAATCACCAAGCCTATTTTATTTCCTATCTTTCTCTCTCTGCAAATATTATTTCACCAAGCACTCTGCCTCTGGGATGTACCTTGTTCTTTGCCATTGCACACCGCAGCAATGCCATTTTCCACAGCACCTTCCCCATCCGAGCTCGGCCTCTCAGATGACAACTTCTGCAAGGACAAAAACAACGGGTGATATTTCATGTGGTCACTCGAGCCAAAAGCAGTGTCATAGATGCATTTAAAATTATAATTGCTATGAAATAAAATACATTCCCAATTATCATCCATTTGGAAGACAAACAGAAGACAATCCTTATTTCAGTTTAAAGGAGTTTTTTACAGTACGATACAGGCTTTAGAAAAGCAGAGTTAAAGCCTAACCACAAAACAGATCTATATTTGGTAGTATAATCAAAACATTTTAAGTCAGATAATTGTAATTCAATATATATTATTACGTATTRTGTATTTGTAATGCATTTCTAGATTCTGCAAGACTGCTGTTTCTTTATCTGTCAAGGAATGATAAACAATTACATGGATCAGATAAGCCAAACTTAAAAAACTGTTTCTTTAAAAATACTTCAGCTATGCACATACAATTACAACACATCAGAAAACAGTGCATTCCTACATGGTGCTGGAATCACTAGCTGCAGAGCAGATATTTGTGAAAGAAATTTTTAGTACCTATTATTCTGTAATGGTTGGATAAGAAATATGGGATGATGTGGTATAAAGTTTATGCTGGCACGGTTGTGGTAACCACATTACTCATAAGTGGTGAAGCCATGAAGAAGATATGCAGATTATCCTCCCCAAACCAATGAGAAGTTTTGTTATACATCACTTTTTTATGGCATGCATTTCAGAAAGTAACTATTTTATGACATTTTTAGTTATTTGGCTAATAATGTGCAGATGTGCAGAAACAAACAGCTTTTGGCTTGTGAAACCAGAATATGAGAGTTATCATGGAACATATTTTGCTCTTAGTTTCCTGGATGTAACATAATTTAATACTACTGTCAGCAGTGTCCTTAAATTAAAAGGGTAGAATTTGCCCACAGGAGTTTTGAGATAAAACCACTGGGACTTTTAAACTAGACCTTCAATAAGGTCTGCTCACATGGGTGCCTTTGCAGAGCAAGGGCTTAAATAGGTGCCAGAAACGCACTGCTCATTCCCTTCAAAGATACTGTCCTTTCTCATCCTTGTTGTATCATCATGCTGAGTCAAGGGAGCTAGGAGAACCATAACCAAATAGCCAAGTTCCTGTGTGTTACAGTGTGCCTGCTTGGAAGGGTCTGCCAAAACAGCGACCTCAGCTTGCCCAGGGAACTCTTTAAGAAATGAATTTTCAACAAAAAAAAGGGAAGACTTTTCCTTAAAACATCCTCACAGTGTCCAGGCATTCTTCCACGAGTGTCACGTCTCTGTGTCTTCTTCATACTTGACAGAGCATCATCTCCACTCAACACCTCATGCATCATATGCTCTTAATGTATACGAATTAAAAATAAGCTGTTAACGGGCATAAGCCAGTCAGCTGTTTTTTCTTAACCAAAGCAATATAAGACAGCAGAAACTTCAAATCTCTAGGATCTGTGCGAAAGTTATACAAATGAAAAGGTCACAGAAGCTAAACAGTGCTACAAGTCAGCAGATACTCACTGAGAATAATCCTTAGAAAATGGTGTAAAAAGATAAAAGTTGTTGCATCAAGTCCAGAAACTAAACTTAATTTCAATTTTGTGATCTGAACAGCCCCAAACCATGTGGTGTTCAGGGGTGCCCAATAATAAACAATCATAAGGAACTTTGCATTAATCATTCTTGGTAACGTCACCTTTTCCAGCTCTGTCTTGTGCACTGGAGAACTAGACAACGGTCCATCTGAGTCCACAGCTCCGGCACAGTTGCTGCACACATCTTTTATAACCTTAAAAGACAAATCAAAACATTAATTAGTCAACAAATGCAAATCAGAGAGATTACATAGGAATGTGAAGGAGAACTGAGAATCATACAAATATTTACTAGCCTGAAAGTTAAAAAAAAAAAAAAAAAAGAAAAAGTGGTGTGAACATCTCTGTCCACAGGCAACGTTCCGGGCAGGCTGCCACTACCAGAGCCTCTCCGCTGGCCTCCCGCAGACCTTTCATGTACAACCTGGAGCAGATGGGATGTCCAGAGGTGGAAGGTTTCAATTTCCAGGCAAACTAAGCTCCAGGCAGCTCCTGAGCAAAGAAACCAACAGAACTGCTAATTTCTAGGGGGCTTTGCAACATGAACTCAGCTCACGCCACCAAATTGATTTCATTACAATGACAAAAAGTGGGATTGGATCCAAGGTCCTGCAAGCCAAAGGACAAGAGTTTTGCATAATACACTACCCAGCTGCTCTCTCCTTTTTTTTTTTTTTTTTTTTTTTGCTGTTGAATAACTAATCAAGTACTGAGCAACTTACAGCTCATACTAGGCAGTAATATTTTGTGGTATTTCTTATTACACTTGCACACTGGCCCAAAGGTGTAGGTCAAAGTAATCTTGGAAAAATTTACTGTTAAAAAGGGTTCAAAACCAAAAACYGCATAAAACAGAAGACCCCGTGACAGGCAAGGACATTCACTTTTGCTGATTCTCAAGGGACACCATTAAGTTGGTTTCTTTAATGAGGTTACCACCTTTCAATTATGAGCCCCAAATTGCCCATGCTGATGAGAACAGGGCTTGACCTCTCACTGCAGCCTCATGCTGAGCAGCGTTTGGTTTTGTGCCACCACTGAGAGACCTCTTAGAGATGTAGGAATGGCAGGGCCAGACTGTCTTTGGGCATCTTTTASGCATCTTCTGCCAGAAGCCTTGCAACACATCTATATGATCATGTTAACAAATGCAGATTTTCCCTTACACTATTTATCTCAGCTCTGGTTGGCAGAGAAGGATCTGACCTGCAAAACTCTGAATTTCAAGGAAAAAGGCAATCTTCCAGCTGTCAAAATCCTAATTGTTTTAATTAGTGAGGCAAAGCAAAGCACCAAACAACATCATCATCTTCTTTTTAAACTGGACCAATTTGATGCGGAAACCGCTACAGACCTAAATATGGCACCAAATGTGATTTTACAGTTCCTTTCAAGCTCTAAAGTTCCCTTTAAGAATAAAACTAAACAAATCAAATGTTTATGAGCTTACAAAGACTCTGTTGCTGCAATTCATGAGCACATCATAAATTCAATGCACTACATCCCATATGGCAAGACAAAGCAGCAGCCCCATTTGACAGAAGAAGAATGTGGGAACAAAACCAAGATTTAATTGTTCGCCCCACGTCCCATAAGGAATCAATGAACCCACCTTTTTAGCCCAGAGCTAATATCTTAAAACACCTCAGTCTTGTTTCTTGACTGTCTAAACTGCCCTGTATCTTGTCTCAGAAACACAAACACATTATTATTGAATTCATAGCACTTGGCATGCTTTTAAGAGAAAATTGAGCTATATCYGTCACAGCATTTTATTGCAGAGAAGTAGATAGTTGCATCTCAGACTAAAGCCTAGCCCTAAAATGCATGCGAAGTCATTTATGGGGATTGCTTTCCCTCCCGTTGCTGTCCTCCAGCTTGGTGGAAGTTCACTGCTGTTTTCTTCCTAAAGAAATGTGACCGTAGAGCTTCTGGGAACGTTCATTTCTGTCTCCTGCATGACCCTGATACAACGGCTCATGTTTTCTGCATCTGCTCACACCACACAGTTAGTTAATTTTGGCAGAGGCAGATAGTAATGGGAGTTACAGGCAGAACAGAGGGAAATGATTTGGCAGCAATAATGGAGTAGTATGTGCAAAGTCATGCACTCAAGTAAATACGGATCTTATCATACCTCACATATTTAAGGAAAAGCTTTCCTGAAGAGTTTAATTGGGATGTAATTAAATTTTGATTTGAAAAATGACAGAGTATCAAGTGGAAGCTCATGGCCAGATCTCAAGTAAATGCATATTCAAGAGTTCAACACTTCATTTGGGTTTGAGGGATTCACTGGCAGACTTGTGCATCACCTTCCACATGCACTGTAATTGTGTTTGATACACAGCATAAAACTCAGRTTTTCGGAGCTCTGCAGGATGAAATGGCTTTAATATGTAATGGTTGCCTGGATGTACTCTCTATAATTACGTTTGCAGACAGCTGCCATTATAAATGTGGTTTTCACATGCTTATAGCTTTAGCTCAAAACTTTAAGGATAAAACATTCCACCGCTGCTGCCAACTTGCATAATTTAAATCACAAGACTCATAGTTCTTGTCATTTTTCCTGTGTTCCATCTCCTGAAGTCATATGAATTAACAAAAAAAAATTATTTTCATAAGAAGAAAAGCTGTGAGTAAGAGTGGGGAAAGGAGGTGAGTAAACTTTTATCCATTAGAATGAAATGTATCAAAACACGAATAAATACACCTCAACAGTTCTACAGCTAGAAAGCAAATAAAAGTGTGCTAYATTTCAATGTGTTACAATTGACTAAGATAGCATAAGCAGGAAGGCTCTACTGAGTATATTAGTATGTTACTGGTGTGTTTCCAAATCTCAAGAAAAATGACCAATTTCATTATTAGTTTATA
The DNA here is from genome assembly GCF_003342845.1 of Nothoprocta perdicaria. NCBI lineage: Eukaryota > Metazoa > Chordata > Aves > Tinamiformes > Tinamidae > Nothoprocta > Nothoprocta perdicaria. The sequence goes on along the minus strand of NW_020454538.1, from coordinate 5,680,449 downwards.
TTTTCACTAATGKAAGAAGAAGAAAATAATTCTTTTTTTTCTCATGATAAATACTTTTATGTGTAATATACACAGGGCGATCTGTCAGGAAAATCCAACTGAGACTGTGGACAGAATATATATTAACCTATTTAAAATATATGGGCAAACATAATCAGAAAAGTGAAGATTTTTTATTTCTTTGGAAAAATTCAAAGCTACACACATTTAAAATAAAAATTGTGTTATTCTATCAGAATAATTTTAAATACAATTACCAGTACAATACTACAACTATTAGATTTCAGAACTGCCTCTTTTGAATGCAAACTTGGAAAATGTTTGTGCAGTCTGAATTATACTATTTTTCCATATTTATATTATAGAAAGACCTTAAATCCCCAGATGGATGAGGATATACAAATGTGTATTGCATTGACTTCAGTGACACGAGGAATAGAGGGGAAATATTTGCAGTTAWAAGGCTGGAAAGATTCTCTGCCCTAGGCAGTTGACAAGGATGGGTGAAGTCAGTGGAATTTTTGCCATGTGGTGTGTCTGGAATCTTTCTCTCTTTAAAAATATCTTGCTATAGAGTCACCAACTTTTACTATAAAACCTTCATACCTGCACTCATCTACAAACTTCTCCAGTTATTGCATTCTATTTTAAATGACACAGCATGACTGGAGGCGAAATACTTGCCCTACCTTTATTTCTTTTACATATGAAGTCTTAAGGATCAAATCATAAGAATTTCCTAGTTACTTTCAGAGGCTCCTGAAGGTAAAAAGTGGCTCTGCAGTAAAATCTGAAGACGACCTCTTGCTATGCCCAACCTGCCACAAAGGAATCCAGCAAATCCTGAGCAGAAGACCTCAAATACAGCCTATTCCTTGTTAGGTCTCRTACCTAACAAGGAATAAGAGTGCCTGAAACTCTTCTTGCATTTGAGAAATGTGTAAATCTCTCTCCTGCTGGATACCATGGGATGAGTTCAGGTTAGAGCCTTGCGCACTGTAGGGACATGACTATAGTGTCCTCTCTTCTGCCCAGTGATTGATTTCACAAAACTCGTAGGAATTTAATGCCTTTGAGACTGCTGCTGTCTTCCAAACCAAGCAAGGAAAGGATTAAGCTCAAAAATTAATGAGTTCTACAGTGGTTTGGGAGAACACTGATGGTGTGACTGCACAGTTGCTTCATTTCTCTGGGAATCAGAGCTAAAAATCTAACCAACAAACTGATACATCCCATCTACCAATATGTTTCACATACTGGGAAGTGGGAAGAACTGAAGACCTTGCCACTCGTCTTTGAAAAAAGGGAATACAGCAAAGCTGAAATCTGCTTATAGACAATAAAACAGAAGGAAAAGGACTAGTGTCAGAGTGAACCCAGTATTTTTCACTCCTGTAACACTCCTTGGCAAGTGCCCRAGAAGCAGTGACTTCCTGGGACTTTTCATCATTCCTACATGAYCATGGTCTTATCCTGTCTCTTTTCTGGACCCCATGTACTACATGTATTTAACTAGGCCACTTAGAGCCTTCTCCTTTACAGAGCATCAAAGCTCTGCTAGCACTTTACAGAAAAGCAGAAGACGTCCCAAGGAGTTCACAGCCAAGCAACCCACAAGAACTAGAGGCAAAGCAGACGTTGYACACATAACCTACACTGTGGGTCCTAAAAAGTAACTCCCTGCATCCTGTGCACTGGAAAACGTCATTCTCAAGAATTCCCTCGCCTGAAAAGTTTCATCTTCCTCCTTATTGCTGTTTATCTGAGCAAAGTGGGGTGAGCTTCTGGCAGCCAGCAGCCTCCTGCTCAGATATCCCCTTAAAAAGACCTATATTTAGTCCTGTATATCTTCTTGAAAATTCTTCTCTGACATACTCAACCAATAGAGCCCCTGCACCCTCTCTCCTGCGTTATTTCCAATAAGTGTTTTGCCTTATTTGGCCACATCCAGCCCAAGCTGGAGGCACCGCTGCTCCAACGGGAGAGATGCTCCTTGCAGGAGACCAGCGCCTGAGGCTGCAAACCCCAACCGGGCACAACTTAAGGACCCTTCTAACCTGCAAGTAACAGGGACAAAGCAGCTCAAGCCACGAGCTCAGAAAGAAGGGAACCTGCACGGGGAAGCAAAAACTAGCTAAAGGTTAAAGCTGGGGACCAAGTGTCAGCCCTGCTCAGTTCTGTGCTGAGATTTGTGAACTTGTGATTTTAGCCACAAGCTTAAAGGAAAATTCATGCCTGAGAAACAGCTCCTGGGAGGGTCGATTTGCTTTGCAAAGCCTTTACTGCTCGTGATGATGTGTGGTACAGAAGGGACCCAGCCCATCTGTCCTAGGATACAGTGTGTTACTGAACAAATACTGCATGGAAATCAGTTATAGAGAGTACACATCCCCAAATSCATTTTTTCCAGTAAGTTTTAAAGAATGATCATTCAGCACTTGACTTTACTCTGCTATAAAATGGAGATAATAACCTCTTTAGGGAACATTATTTAATATTCTAAGTGTCTTAAGATCTTTAGCTGGAAATTCCCATAGGAAGTAAAACTAGCCACATAATGTTTACAATTACAAAGTCATTTTTCTGTTAATTTAAACTGGTGAGCTAATAGCTCTGGCAGGAGTTTCTTCCTTGATAAAATGTGGTCCACATGAAGAGTGGAGTCCAGAAGCTCCTCAACTCCACTCACTAAGCTAAGGGCAGGAAAAAAATGAAGCTTCAGAGGCTTTTACTAAAGGCAACATGTGCTTATCAGAGATGGAAAGTGGGCAGGACCACTGTGTTACCAGTCTTATAAGGAATATCACCACGGCTGCATAATAAAGAGGAAAATAAAGAAAAGTTAATAAAGGGAAGACAGCATTAAGAAGAAAARAAAAAGAAAATGAATTATTCCAAAACAATGGATGTCCTTATTGCACGTAACATGGCAAAACATCAGAAACGCCTGAATGCAGAAGGCAGTGCCAGGACGAGGGGACGGCCTTGGGGATGGACACTATGATCATTTCATTCCTCTGCTGGTCTTCTACAAGCAGCTACTTTAAAACTTCATTTCCCTGGTATCCATTGGTTTTTCATTTAAAGTTTTTTTGTGGCCTAGCTTGAAGGTGCCGCACACAGAACACATTCATCTGCATGAACGAAGCCAGTAAACAAGTATCTTCTTGTAATGTCATCTTCTTAGCAGGCCTTTATATTTAATGCAGTTTTCCCAAGGATGCTGATAAATAAGTAGCTAGTTTCAGTGCTGGATGTGCTGAGGCAAACAGGCAGGCTTTAAAGCCTTACTTGACCACAGAGGCACAAAAGTGCACACAGATGCACATATATTCAAGAAGGCATGGAAAGACCTCATGTTTGGGTCACAGTGTTTAACTGCATGCATTTTTTTTCATGTACATTTTTGCGGGTATATTTCAGGACTCTAGCCTGGAAATTTCCACCACTTTATGTTGCACACTGTATTACTGCTATGATCTCAGCTGCAGCCTGGAATTTGCACTGGTTACGCCTGATGCTCTGCAATCTTGACAGAGTTTTGGTGACATCAGCTATCTTCTTTTTCATCAAGCATTTGTTAGCTGGTAAACCTGAAACTCCCTTGTGGTTTGCAGTCTAGACTTCAATTTACACTAGGTTTATCAGCTGTTTTTACCAAAAAAAAAAAAAAAAAAAAAAAAAGTCTAAAATACTCTGCATTTCTTTCAGCTCTTTTTGTTTTAATATCTCTTGTCTTCCAATTGATACTTCAGAATTGTCTGCAAAGTAAGCATCTGTTATATCGACTACATGTTACTGTTTTTCAGAAATTATTTAGCTCTCCTGGGAAAATCTCCTGAGTGGCTCTGACTTCCACAGGCATTTTGACGCATTCAGGCTTGGGCAGGAAGCCTTGACCTGACGATTACACACACGTTTCTCCAAGAGAACCTGTTGTGCCGGCCTGAGAGCCTGGCTCTGATAGAACCTTTCTTTGATAGGTTATGATTGTTATGATTCAAAATAACAGCTGCAGAGACCTTCCTCAATTGCCAGAGACTCTAAATCTACCCATTTTATTAACTGCAGAAAGCACACGTCGCTGACAGAGTTTGGGTGGCAGCAAACCTCCGACTGACAGGCAGGAAAGGCTCCAACCACAACTCCCAAGATAACACGGTGTGGTCACWTCCTACACAAATCCACACATGATTGCCAGGGCTCACTCAAAGTGAGGGCTGAATGAGCAAAAAGATAATTATTTTTACAATAAAAACGCCTTGAATTGTGATGTCTATTTAAAAATGCAAAACCTCAGCCTTTTGCTGAAAAGCTGTGCTTTCTGAAAGCCTCGGAGCATTTTGCAAGAACTGCATAAACTATTTTAGGTTTGTTGGCGGGAAGGCAATTTGTACGGTACAGAATGGGAGTGCTCAGMAGCACGGAGGGGCTGGATGTTGGGTGCACAGTGGCATTGCCACCTACCTGAAAGCTTCACTAATAGCCTTGCACTGGAGGAAGGGACTAAGTGAAACACTGTCGGCCTGTGCCCAAAAATCTCGCAGACAGCTCGCTGGCCAGCTGCTCATCCTCAGCACAAGGAGTTTTGCTAACGTGCAAGATACAAAAATCTTTTTTATTTTGGAAGTGGTAGCAGGAATGCCTCTGCGATACGGAATACAAATGTAGCAGTGCTCTGTCTGTCTGTGTGGGGAATGCTTTCTGTCTAAATAAGAAAAGAAAAATTTTGTAATGAAAGAAAGTCTGGTCAGTGCCAATGTATTCAGCATTAGCAAATCCAAGTTTAGAACAAGGCAGGAAATAAAGGGGCAGTTACTATGATCTAACTGCAGTGGAATTCCCCTGGAAAAGAATATGACCTGTGAATGTCATTTCAYTGCAATCAGTGTTTTTGAAACACTAGGTGAGTTAACAGAACACTTGGACGGTGTTAGATAAAACAAGGTAATGATGTTAGAAAAAGCCCACAAAATTCATGAATGTCTTCATTTTCTATTTAAAAGACAACACTGCATTTTCTAAGATACAAACTACCAGTCAAAAACAACACACGCCCAGCAAAACTCCCAAAGATACATTCAAATATTACAAAATAGGAAATTACAGATTAATTTTCCATTGTCTGAATTAGTCTTTAGTAGATCTCATACCTCTTAAACTGCACTTTACTTCTCTGTCTTCTACAGAAAAACTATCTGTCATCAGGAAATTCCTACGTGTTTAATTCAATTGTGTTTAGAAAAACACAATTTATTCTTAGCAAAATAAGCACCATATAAGGTTAGAACAGAGCACAGCAAAGCAAATGTCTGATGAGTCTTATGCATTTAGGCTTTTACATGCATTTAAAGGGCTGGATTTAAGGCTTTAACACAAGCCACTGAAACTGCAGTGGTAGTTTCCCACACTACTTCACTGACCTCCACATCTGAGACTGGCAAAGTCCAACATAAATACTTGTAATCTGGTTAGGATCTCAAACTGTAGCACTTGTGTTGGGATTTTCCACATTTTTAGACACTGAACAGAAAGGAGTAGAAGATGACAAAATCCCATTTCTCAGAAGTCTACGTTCCCAAATAAACCCTAATAGATAATACGTTGCTAAACTAGGTTTAGCAGACTTTGTTTAGCAACCAGAAGCTGGGGGTTTTTTCTCCATTCAGTCATTTGAGAAAGTATCTATCTCCTCACCCTTTAAAAACGGTGACTGTGGTGGTGCAATGCCCAATTTCTTCATAGAAGCCTTGGTTGCTACCGATATACCCCCATCCAAGAGCAACCTGAGCCTGCAGCTCACTGAGCACATGCCCTAACCAGCAAAGTCACCTGCAAAATTAGATGGAGACATGAAAAGGGGGAGGAATTTACATCTCCTGAGTTTTGTGCAACCAGGAATGAGAAGCACCTGCACCAGCAGCAGCTGTGCAGTACTGACCTGCTGTTTGCCCAAGGAGATGCTTACAGCTTCCTGGACATTAAATCCCCAATTTTTGCAGCTCCAGTTTAGATGGGATATAAATGGTCTGGAACTGGCTAAAAGATTCTATTTGAATCTCAGTTTTCAATCTGAATTGACCTGACAAAAGGACTTTCATCAGTGGACAAGCTTCAGGCCAGCAGCCCTACCTTACCTTTAGCCACTGCTCCGCCTGCTCTTTGCTCTGTACTGCTAGAACCAGCGCGTCCGCTCCCTGGTGAGCGATCTTCAGCTCATGCTTCTTCTTTTTGCTGTCTTTGGGGATGTATGTGATACTGCAGTCATTCAGCAGCAGCTCCATCTGAGGTTGCTGGTCCTTGGAACTTTTGTAACACTAAATAAATACAAAGAATGCAAGTTAAATCTCACCTTTCTGAACATTTTGGGAAAGCTGTTGCTATACAGAAATTACATTTTTTAATATAYTTTTCATGCATCCCTTTATGACATACCACAAATTTTAGCCAACGCTAACTTGCATTCCTCCTCTTCAACCCCTTTGCAGAACAAAATTACTTCCAGACTTATATTCTTTTATTGCAAGACAGGTATAACATACGGAGGATACTAACTTGCTCTATGTTATCCATATGACTCAACCTTGATATTCATTGATCAAATAGGCAGAGAACTGTTTGGGATACATGTTCACATGTGGCAGCAGAATATGCTGGCACAGTTAAAGACGAAAGCCCAGGAGCTCACATGTCCTCTTGACTGTGGGCTTGGCATTTCAGGGTTTATTTCCAGCAGTGACAGTTCCAGCTATTATTCCCAGCTATTATTTCAGTAGAGTTCAGCTCCCTAAAGATGCTGTTTAGTGCCAAACTGCAGAATAATGTTAAATCGTGTAGGTGAATGTCCAGTTACTTCATATACATATATAACTGGGTTTTGCTCAGACAAATAAGCATGAAGGCTAAAAAGGTGCCTGATATTAGATTGATTGGTTGATGCATACATAGAAAGCTGAGCACAAACGTAAGAAAAGCAGAAAAAAAGCCCACATGCTCTTGTGTGGCTGTTGGCAGTGTTCATTTCATGGTGTAACATCCAGAAACACAGTAGCTGTTAAAAGTGAATAACCAACTCGCCAATTTAGGCTGACCAAATCCAGCCACTCTCAACCAGTCTTTCTATCATCCTTCCTCCCTCTCCAAAGTCCATTGGCTCAAATTTCCTCTAGCTTAGCCACCAACTTAAACAAGTTTATAATAGTAAAAAAGTTAAGTTTTCAAGCCATGAAACCTTGTAAAAATATATCATTATTCACTTTAAGAACCGTACAGAGCATATGATTCCCTTTACTTCTTGTTAAAGATTTTACTTAAAATTACACACTACTAAAATTTTTATATATAAACATATAAAATTATATACTTATATATTAAATAACTTTATGTAGATAGTAATTCCTTATTAAGAGTTATTTCTAGTATGTAATTCTAATTAAAATATTTTGGTCCTATGATCACTGTATTCTGTATTCATGCCATAGGCAATTACTAATCCCTAGGAACATATATTTGTTTTACTTACATATAGTTTACTTGCGYAAGTTACATCTGTAAGTCCTCTTTAAAACCATAAACTAATCTTAGGTAACTTTTTTTTTCCTTTATAGAGATTGTTTTTCAGTAATTCTGTAATGGGGATTAAGGAAATGAAAATCACAATAGGAKTTAAATAACAAAGCTCTTAAGACCACCCATGTGGTTAAAGGAAATGGAAAAAAAATAACGTTTTTATATGGAACAACAAACATAATTCCAGAAGAAATACTGTGCAACTTCTTCTGAGAAAATCTGTTACGTTCCTTCCTTCTTCCTTTACTTCAGACTGTTATCATAGGCTCCTGAAATCTGATATGGTTCCAATTTACGGTGAGATTAATGTGGACTAAGAATAATGGCATCACAAATCTAATAAAATCAAGTCACAATCAACATTATAAAAATCCTCAGMAATCATGGAAAACTCCCAAATGAAATCCAACTATATTTTAAGAAACCTCTTATCTAGCTACCTCTATTTCATATGCTGTTACTTCCTATGCGACCATACACATACATACATTTGGAAAGTTAACACAGATAAAGTTATCGTGCATCAGCATAATAGGGATGTTCTGCAGAAAATGGTCACCACCTGTTAATGATCTTTTAACATCTGGGTTATTGCAATAATTATTAGTTACACAATCAGTTACAACAACTGCAAGCATCAGCTTGGAAGATTGAGAGAGTCTAAGACACCAATTTATCCATTACTTAGAAGTCTTATAAAGTCTTACAGTGACACAGAAACGAATGTTGCTGTCAATTAGACTCTCCTTTTCAAAAACAAAAGCGCATCTATAAGCAGATAATTTACCAATGTATGGAATCTTCTGGTGTCTATGACCAGGAGAAAAAAAAAAGCATAACAGATTTACTAAAGGAACAAATATATCCACTTGTTTCTTTCCTTTCTATAATGCAGCTGTGCATCATGTGAATACTGCATCTGTAATTACTGCTGAACAGATGGCGAAGGTTTAGTTTAAAGTGTATACATTACAGCAGCATATGCTGCCAAGTGAATTCTCAGCGTAACAAGGGACTTTTCTCTCTAACGGTCTGATCCAACAGTTCATACAAAAAGCTCCCTATGAGATTTTTGCCTCCAAGGGGATTGAGAGATTGGATTTACAGTTTCAGCAATTTTTTTTTCCAAATGAAATACACTAGAAGCTAATAGGCCAGACTTTCTTTTGTGTGTCAGGGAATGGCCRGAATTGAAGTGCAATAAAAATCAAAGTCCCAAATGGCTATATGATACAGTTACCATTTCAGTGGTTGTCTGATTCTTGGATATTTGCARAATATTACAAAAAAAGTTTCCTGTTGAAATAAATACATCATCTAAATGGTACAAAGGAAATATGGCTAGATAAAAATAAAACTTACCAGTAGTTTGTTTTCTTTGATAACACACAGAAGTTTTGTCCATTGCCCAAATCGTTTCTTTCTAAGGAGGAAGGCACAGATTTTGGCATCCTTCACGAGATCCATAGAAGCCTCCTCAGAAGGCCACTGATGTCTCATTTTTTTCCCTTTTCCATCCTCCTCCTCTTCATCATAGGATTCGTAAGAGCTGCTCATGGCATCCGAGTCATAATCTTTAAGGAAAGCATAAAAGTGCCAAGTTAAAGCACATAGCAATGAAAAAAACAATGAAATAACAATTTTTGAAGAGTTCATTTTAAGGCTTTTAAAGGCAAATGACTGTTAGAGCCCATAGCAATATCGAAATATTTTTTGTTGAATACCAGATGCTACAAGGCCAAGTTGCTTCATTACGAAATTTTATAAAAGATCAATATTGACACCTTGTACATTTTAGTTAAACAAATGAACAAGAAAAAATACACAGAATTTTACACAGTGCTTCAACATCTTCAACGCATCGTTTGGTTGGTCCCATCATCTTTTGTGATTCTTTTATAGAAGAAATACTGTAATCCAGCCCTGCTGCTTAGCACAAAATCCATGTATGCCCAAAAATGTAAGTATTAATACAGCATATTAAGAAATAAACACTGAATATGACAGAGGTCCCAAAAGTAAAGCCCTAGGCACAAGATTTCATAAACCCCTRAAATACAGCATATGCAGTGATTAATGCTGAATAGATGATTCTCTTCTTAACATGCCGTCTCTGCTTGAGTTAAAAGCATCCGGCAGAAACTCTCTTGTTATGTGCTCAGCCTGAACACTTAATCCGGCTCCAAGCAAGTGATGTAATGGTGAGATTCCTTTCTAATTAAATGGTCTTTGGTCTTTGGTCAGGCCCTTCATTTTCAATAAAGCAGTCACTTCTGTAGCAGTGACTTTGACTACAAAACTAATCTGTCATTGCCACAGAATGTCAATGCCACAGAATCTATATTTTTAATGAATATAGATACAAGTACACATATATGCATGTATGCATTTATGTACACATGTACAGAAAGCCCCCAGAAAACAACGCTTGAAGGCAAGCCTGCTACTCAACTGCATGCAAAACACCCTGGGAGCACATACTCCCATGGAGGAGAGTTGATATTTTTAATATTTTCAACAGGAAATTAAAACCAGAAAATTTTCAGTAGAAATATTTTCAAAAGTGGAAATTTTGTTCATATACTTTAAGGAGATGTTCATATATTTTTACACCAGAAAAAAAGGAAGAAATTCTCTTGCTTGCTTTACTTTAGGCAGTTAGAGCACAGTTTGGGATGCAGCAGGGAGATCTGGGGAAACTTGGAAGAGTTGAAATCAGCATCTACCTACAAGCAGAGTCAGAACACAACACACCCAAAACTCAACATCCCTTCAACCAAGACTACAAACAGTTTGCATATTTACACAACGTTTTACTCTTTTTCATCTTCATTACAAAGGCAAATGGGAGTATTTTTTTTTAATTCACTTTAGGAAAAAAGAAGGAAAGGATGGAGAAATTTAGGGTAGATGATTAACCTGATAATTTTGAAGCAGCTATTCTACAGGTTTTTTGTTTTCCTGACTCTCTCTCTTCCGACTTCTCACTATGTAGCAGGAAAAAAAAAAAAAAAAAAAGCTGAATAAAAACACAACAATTTCCCCTTGTTCTCCATGTTTGGGGAAAGTATCTAGGACATCATACAGATGCATTCAGAAACGCTTGGGAATTCTCTGAGCAATGTCAAAAATACGGTAGTACACCAGGATGTCTGAATGCAGGCTGAATGATGAAGATGTAGCCAAGTTAACAAATAAGAAAATGCAAGATCTAATCATTAAATCAACATCTTCAAGAAGGTTGTCTCTTAAAGACATGGGCTAAGGGAAAAGCTGCCATAACCTAAAGATTCTGCTCCTTTGGTAACTAGTGGTCTTCATGTAACAAATTTTATCCTTACCTCTACTCTTCCCTTTCAAGAAAGCAAWACATTGGTTTCCATAAAATATCTTCCTCATCCCTTCTTTGAATTTAATAGTACTCTTTGTTCTAGCAAAGCCCATTGTCACAAACATTCATTCACATAATTTATGTTTTTGTTCTCATGTTGGCAATATGGTGGTTATGAAACATAAAAATTCTCGAGAACTAGTAAGAAGCAGAAAGGAAGGTAAGAAATCTCAACTCAAGTAGTGAGATCAACACTACTGTTCTGATAGCACTTTTCCATTTAATCACCATTATTTTTCTCCAAAATTAAGAAACCACTTTTCCGGTATAAGAGTTTCTGAGAGTTTCATTTTCATTRGATCAACTTGAAATAGGGATGTACAGAAAGAACGTTCCTCATATATAGTTTTCATCAAGATTGTTGAGAGTTGAGTTTCTCTGTATTATGAGTGTACATTGAATAAAGGCTGTCTGCATATCGGAATCAAAGACTTTTTCTGCCTTAATATAGCCTTCCAAATAAGACTTTCCATATGTCTTCACTGTATTAGCAGACCATTTATCTTTCTTTCTTAGAATATGWTTTCACTTTCTCATATTGCAGGAAAAAAAGTTTGAACTGAATGCAACTCCATACAATTATCAGTCATCTCTACTATACAATAAAGTTGCTTTCTTCTTATCTCAAACTCCATGCAACAATCATCTCACCTTTCTTTCAGCAAGATTATTGGGTTAAACCATCGTTTTTTCTTCACAACATTCAGTTTTACAATTTTTTTACTTTTTTAAAACTTTTTTTTTCAGTTTTACAATTTTTYACTTGGAGGAAGTTTTATCACTTTCCTAAAAATTAGTTGCAGGAAGTGACCATTGAGACTTCAAGAAGGAGGGGGGAAAAAAAAAAAAAGCTGCACCTTAAGTACTTCTCATATTACTACTCATTAATAGAACACACAGGATGCACACCTGATAGCAATTAATGACATTAGAAAAATACTCTGAGTATTTACTCAAGACAATTATATCTAGCTCAACAGTTATTTAACAATTTACTCTTGTGTGTCCTACATTTTAAGAACGTCTTCGTTATGACCTTCTCAATCACAACAGGTCTGAAAAACTGTAGGTTCCATCTTTAATTTATATAGTGTTTTGATGATTTATTTTAATTGCCTATCAAAATATTATTCACAACCCCTCAGCACAATAAACTGGACAGTGAAAGTTTTGTTTGTGTTGAGATGTATTATGAATASGATATTGAATTTTATAGGAACTTTAATACAGATGAAGAGAGAATGAATTTTAATATGAAGTAAAGAGCAGTAAAATAGAGCAAAATCATGGCAAAACAGATTATGAATTACACTAAAAAACTTATATTTGTTTGAGAATATATACTTAAAATATGGAATTATTAATGAACATTTAAGTCTGATATTACAAATATTTTTGTGGTTTTGGATTGCTAAGCAAATAAAAGATCAGTTTCATATTTTGWTACATATTTTTTTCCTAGGCAATCCTTTAACAGTGCTATTAATATCTTCCTGCCTAAGCAGGCCTCTTGTTTAATGACCAAACACAAATCAGCAGTTCACCAGGTTACAGGGTGTAGCAGGACCACCCTGCAGCATTTCAGGGGAGGAAATGAAGACAGGAATGATTCTGCTGCTTTGCAAAACTACATGTTCCTTCATTTATTTTACATTATATGGAACTCTTTCTTACCTTGAATTTGTTAGGTAAATTAAGAACCTGACAGATACTCCAATTTGTTTTTTATGTTTAGAACTAATGCACATCATAAACAACTTGCCACGACACACAAGGTAAAGATTTAATACTTAATGCTCAACAGTATCTCTTATGCATGTGCTTTAAGAACTGAGATTTTATTTTATTCTTTCAATCCAGTTCAAATAATAAAAGCATCTATAAAAAGCAGGCAGATCTCCCTTTCATCTTTGGGTCACAAAAAATAACTATCAGTAATWAACGAGACATACACAAGTAATAAATTACCTCAGCCAATAAAAAAGAGTGGAAAACAGGAAAATGTTTGCAATTTTTTCAGTACATAATGTCCTATTCACTGACCCCATGTACGCTCACAGCAGTCACTTCATCATTCTACCAGGGTGCTCTCATTTTACCACTGCTTATGAAGAGTTAGTCTCTGGCTAAGCAGCTGGAGGTGACAAGGAGCATTTGCACATTGCAGCAAGAAGTTCTGGTGATCTTAGCAGGTAGCCCCTGCCTTTTGCACTACATGAGTAGCCAAATAATATTGTCACGTTCATCAAACACARCTTGGGGGACCAGTATGAATGGTCAGTCTTTGTCTATAATATGTCATTAGAAATGCTGCAAATCACACCTTCTGTATTCCTCACCTTAGAAGAGGAGCTGTCGTTTTCCTCTAGAATTTTACCTATTTTAACAATTAATTCAGTGCAATAGGAAGTTATCAGCAGATCTGCAGATCTGTACTAAACTGAACTGCATGTACCATTCAAAGCTCTCCAAAGGTCGAGTTGCTGACTGGGACTCTCTGTCCCCAGCTGGGACTGTATCAGGTTTGATGTGCAACCTAAGGTGGAGTTCTAGGTTTAGATTCCTCAAAAAAGGAACCTGGTTTCTGCAGAGTGAAACACCTTCACAGACCAAAGCAATGTATGACCAGTGAAGACAATTGCCAACGGACAAAATGGTCCAAACCACCCTTACTGCAAACCACCAACACACTGAGAGAGATGCAGCYCTCAAATGCTAAGCATCGTGAAGGACACTGGAACTAGCAGTTACTCAGAAAAGGACCTGGACATAATCTACTCACTGGAAGTGATGTACTCGGGAGCCTTTCCAGGACTAAGTGGCACTGCCTCTTCATAATAGCCTTCTGGAAGGGATGATGTTGGTAATGGTGGAGGCCCATTATCTGGTGGCTACACAAAGAAAAAGAGAAGAAAAAAAATAAATAAATAAACAAAGATGATTAAAGACAACAAGGTGCTAAAGCAAACTGGCTCACAATATCTGCTCATTATCAGTGCTGATATTACCATCCTTATAACCTTAATGGCTTCTCAATCTCTTCTGTTAACTGTATCTAAAGGCAAGGCTCTTGAGGGGTGAATTGGTCCCTTAAGTAAGAAATATTCTGCAGAGCAGCATCTTTTAGAAGGGAAACTAGTCTAAATCTCAAACTCCTGTTCTGCTGCTATAATTAAACAACACTGAGCAGCTCTTGAGATTTGGAGAGCAATGAAGTGATTTAATCATGCTTCACACCATAATAATACATCTTGAAATGCATCATTATTGCCATTTTTTTCCCTCCACTGATGATAATGAAGCAGCACTGCACTGTGTGCACTCCAACCAAGTCCTCTGTGGGTATATGAACAGGCAAATTATATTTGCCACTGCGAAAGATCGCAAAATCAAGACAGCAATTACATTAAAAAGTCTTTTCTACAATAGCAGTAAGTGGCAAAAATATTGGAAAGATAAAATTCTCTGTTTTAGAGCTAGAAACCTAAGAAATCTATGTAGGAAAGAGACTTCCACAGACAGGCCATTTTACATTATTGAGGCACATTTATTAGTGTTTACTTATTAAACAATTTCTATTACAGTATTAAACAAATATGAACTCCCTTAAGCAAGACTTAAATGGCATGAGTTGGCAGAGATTAAGGATACATAACACAGTCCATCTTTTTGTGATACATTTTAATTTTAAGGACTGATCCATTCTTTATATAAACATTAATTTTTATAAAGCTAACTTTACATACTGAAATCTGAGCTATGACTAACAAATAGTTCAGAACATCGCGAAACTATTATACGATAAAATAAATATTTCAAATACCAGGTCAAACTTTAAAATGCTTCTAAATATAAACCTGTTTTAAATTCAAAACTGACTGACTGCTGGTATGTTGATATAATAACAAAGTAATTTTAGTACTGTATGACTTCCACCATATGACTTTGCTGTTCTGTTTCCTTAACAAGTACCAAAACAACTGTATTTTATAGAACCCATTCATATTTGCCACTAGGTTTTCATTCTGTATTTTCATAGTGAAGGAAACACTTAAGCCTTTTCCCAGGATTAGTGGTTTATTGTATGATGACAAAAATACAAGTTGCAAGCAATAGCCTCACATTTGCAGCAACAGTTTTCAACATATCTTTCTCTTTTTCATAAAACGAGGTAAATGTAACTGTAAATGGAACAGAGACAACTCTGTTGGACTCATCCAGTCTAAACTCAGGGAAGAGACAGAAGCACCTAAGGAAGAAAACAGTCCAGGTTACCTTTATATAAGGCAGGTTTTCCAGCCTTGAAAGTGTTTGCACGTTGAGTATTACAGACACATGCAGAAAGGTAAGAGGTTAGTGAAAAAATGCTCATCTAGCCCTAAGAGACCTCCTAGTAAAATTACCAGTTTCTTCACAAACAGTGAGCTGATTTGGACCAAACACAAAAAAATCGGTCACACTGAGATTTACACTAACATAACTTCTACATCATATCATGTATCCAACTTTTTATTAGCCACACTCAATTGCAAATAAGAGCTGACAATTACTGTTATCTCCCACACGCACTCATCTGAATGAGTTTTCCTCACAGAGCAGCTTTGCTACAGAAATCACCTGCTGAAGAACTAGAATAATGAAAATATGAGGCTTTTAGCACAACTTCCCCACGATTTTGCTGAAAAAGGCAAACTGTAAACCTGCCCGTTGTCACAAAACACATGAATCTTTCCGTTTTACCCGCCGCTGCGCAACAGGCATGAGGGGCACTAAATAATATGAGATGTTGGTTAATATTGGAAAACTGTCAGCACGCTGTGAATCCGGAGGCAGCGCGGCTTCCCACCGCCCCTTCCAAAGGCAGATATATATTAATGTTGTGGTCTCATCTCCAACTACTTTCCCCGTCAGGTGCACTAAGATACAGGAAATTCCTATCGTTATTAAACCTAATTCACCCAGGAAATATTTGCCTTGAGAGCCRTTCTCATCTCAGTTTGACACAGCAGAACAAGATTTTGAAGCTCTCTTTTATCCAGAACCAAAGAAGAGGTGCCAGTAAAGATCCAGGGGGAGGGGGGCAAGTGCTTGTTTTTAGACAAAATGTTATTCCGAAAGAAAGAAAAAAGGAAATGAAACACAAATGGTGCTTGTCTGAATCCGACCCTGCCGGAGCAGCTGGGGCGGGCAGGGCTGCGTCGCCAACGTCAACACAGATGGAAACCATTGCTGCCTTCCCCGGCCCTCGCCTTCCAAAGGCAGCACTTGCCATAAYGAGGTGGAAAACAATTACAAAATTGCATTTTTTTTTTAAAGTTTATTAGTAGAAATAGAAACATCTAACTCACTAAATACAAAATAAAAGTGCCTTGCTCTAATGTGTACCATAAACAACTCCATCTTTTGGGAGCTATGGGATATGCAATCCTCCGATCATCGAGAAATCTAAAACGTACATGTGAGCATGCTGATATTGCTTATTAGTATCTACCAGGTTTGGATTTCTTTGTCATTACTAGTGGTATCGTTTAATGCTTTCGACTGGCAATTTTTCAACAGAAGAATATTGATGAAGTTATGAGGTATGAACTGAGATAAATCTTGATTCAGTAACTCCTCATTACCTTATCTGAAAATAAAAAGTCTATTAGGAAAGCACAGAGCTATATACYATATGAAAGGATCAAATCTCAAAAAAAAGAACATGTGTGGTTTGAGTGGCACCACAGGGAAAGACATGGCAACCTGCAAAGAAAGCATTAACACAAATTTCTACCTTCATTTTTTCAGAATAGGTCACAAGGAAGGTAACTAGGAATAGTGTCTTTCAAGACAAATAACCTTGTCAAATCACAAGAATAAGAACAGAGTTAAACAAAAAAAAAAGAAAAAAATCCACAATTTTATACCACTGGAAGAAAAAGGACAAAGATGAGTGACATGCTGCTGCCCAGAATAATATCAGTAATACTGGGAACAACTGATAAAGGTGTTTGACAGGTGTGGAGTCTAAGACAAAATGAAAGATGCTTTATCTGAACCCAGGAAGTAGATGAGTGCTCATTGCCCTGAAGAACTGAGGACTCAGAGACATTAAAGACTGAGTTGCTCATGGAATGCCCAACTGAAAATACAGGAGGGATTGTTGAGAGAAACAAATAATAACCAATATTTATCTGGAAATTAAAACTTCTGTTTTCACCGGACTCTAAAATACATCCCTTTCAAGTCTTCTTGTCCACCAGCCCCTCTGTGTTTCAGAAAGCACAAATAAATTCCTTCTCTCTGCATCCTAGGAAGTAAAATATTTTTTCCCTTCCCTCAAAGGATACCTACCAAGTTAGGCAGCAAATATCTTTCAGGCCGGTCTCACTCATAGCTCCTGAGGATGTGCAAGTGTAGCGTGTATAGTGTTCAAGTAGTGTGGAACAATAGGGAAAGCAGAGAAAAATAAAGGTCATCCTATAGGGACCTGAGGATATAAAATAGCTTCATATCACTGTGAGGCACTACACCTTGCAGGAAACAAGGAGAAACCTCTCAGCCCATGTGGAGCTTTCCAGTGGGAATGCCAGACCTCAGGAGAGGTGGCGGCTGCCAGCTCCCACGTGCCGCCGCTGAGGGCTGCCAGCGAGCGGAGTGCCGCTCTCACAAGGCTGTTATTAGATCGACCATGAACCCGGTTCCAGACGGGCGCCGGAGCCAGCTGCCGTGTAACTCCACAACGCTCCAAAGCAGCAACATGACACTGGAAAAGAGCCCAAATACTTGTGGTGTACAATAGAGCTATTCAGAGGCCAGTGGGCAAATGYGGCTTTCAAGACGCCTTGTCACCTACGGGTGCTATTTTCTTGTGCGCAGGGCTGACCTCAGGACAACGCTGTCATTCCCTGGCCCCTGGGGTCAGGGATTGCTCTTGCATTTATAATTCCTCTCCCTATAGGTCAGAAAAAAAATGGATATTACTGACATTACTGACTGCACTATTCAACTGGGCTCTGTTGTGCCACTGTAAAGGCTGGAAACTGGGCACGGGTACTGGCTGCACTCTTAAAGTTGACATGAAAGCTGTCGATAAACTCAGCATCACTAAGATGCTATAAAGAAATCTCTTTTTATTGCCAACCAGACTTAAAATTAGCCTGACTGTTGAGAAGCAGAAGCTGAAAAGAATCATTCAATTCACCATTATTAATTTCTCAATGTTGTCACCTGGTCCCTAGGAAACTGGCAGCCAAATTCTGTGAAAGAAGTCCAGCAAACTCTCTTAAAGAAGTGTCTGCRTTCCCCAGTATACACAAATTCACCTTCCTATTCCAGGAGATGATATATTTGTGTATGCAACATGACGGTGGGAACAGGGCATGGCAGCAGGGTGAGAACAGTGCAGACAACAGCATTTACACCCTAAGAATATTCCCTAAGGGCCTCAACACTGTTATCAAACTAAAACAAGAGAAAACTTTGGTACTTACAAATGTGGTATATACTTACTGGTCTTTCCCACATGTTTGTAAATAGGATCTTAACAGGCTTAGGAAAACAAACAGGTTAGTTCCCACTAGCAGCATATGGATAGTGTTTTATGGACTGGTACAGCATGGAAAGAAGATAAAACAAAATCTGAGACCACAAATAAGATCATGGTAAGAAGGATGGTAGGACAATATCCTATCAGATTTGTGGCATTAGTAATCTTATAATTTCCTGTCATGAATGTCAAAGATCATCAATGTAGTAAAGATAGGAAAAGGGGCAAATAGCTTCACAATAATCACACAGCAAGCTGGTAAAGCAGTTCAATCCCCTGCAAGCCCAGACTGGAAACCATCCAGCTTAAATGAAAATTGCAGTAAAAGGTAATTCAAAATAATTCACTCCGGCAGCTTGGACACAAAAAAAAAAGGCTTTGACACATAGCAGTACACATTGTTATAATGGTGTTATATAAATGAAAGTTATCCACAGTACCATTTGCAAATATGAAAGAAACAATGATGTATATCCTCACCCTCAAAGAAAAGGAAGGGAAAATGGGAACAACTATATCCTCCTGCAAGAAATGATGAACATAAGAARAAAATAAGAACACATTTTACTGTCCTTGATTTTCATGCAATCGCATATGATGATGGGAACAATTCCACAACCAAACCATGTCCAGAAGGATCTCTGCTGTTCTGGTCATTCACAGTCAATATAGAACATGAAAATARAGCAACTGCTTAGGAGAAACACTGCTATGAAGAGGGGATTAGCTCAATATAAAAATATACATATAGTTCAAGAGGAAATTGATGGAGTTTGTCTTGATTTAATAGAGTAAAATGGAGACTGAGAGAAATACGATTTCAAATCAAACCAAATTTCAAAGGAAACCTGAGATACAGGCTCAGGTGAGGAAAATAACTACTTAAATGTAAGAACACTGGCTAGCATTGAACAGTGAGATGGAATTCAGAACTGCTTTCCAAACTGAAACAGCATGTTAWATAATAGAACTATATGGTGGCAAATTCATTTTAATAAGCATCTGAAAGGGTTAATGTTTTATAATTGCCAGTTGTAGCAGCATCTCAATCAGTGATGAAAAAAGACTCTTCGGTTCTTCCCTCATTACAGAACAACATGCTGAGATTCACTCATAAGGAAGCCATTGGTCAGCTCTGAATGAAACAAATGAATTTGTGTTGAATTTATTTTTGTTGATTTTAAATGTTTTTGGCAAGGGAACCCCTTCAAGGCCAACATTAACTTAATTTTCAGTGTTAGTATAAAAAYGGGGATGAAATAACAACTCCTCAGTACTTACCTAGCACATAGCACCCTCGCTTTTGTCATAGCACAACCGCACAGCTTAGGACTTTCAAGGCTGTATATTTTTTTTTCAAGGTATAATTAATGTAATTGATAACATATCACTAAAAAATTCTTTTGATTTCAGAAATGGCATTTTCTTCTCCAGGGACACTGCCCCTTTCAGCATTTTCTAATAAATATCACAGAATATACGTGACAAGGAGCCAGATAAAAGGAGGCTGTCAAATCACTTCTCCACAACAGAAAAAYAGTGTTTCATTTATATGAAACACTCCTACGGTGTGACTGTGTGTGTACAGTAAAGGGTTGGGGGAAGACAACCTATTCTTTTGATTTATATCTACAGGGGTTACAGCATATTGCTGGACACTTGTAGTGATTAAATCATTATTAGATCATATTCCAGGAAAAACAAGATATATATCCAGGTTTATAGTGAAAATCATGCAGAATAGCCAAATGTGCTCTTTGCCTCTCATTTTGTTGGATTGCACAGCACAACATTTCTGAAATCACTGACTGTCAGATGTAATATGACAACTGACTGCTTGACGGTGGAAGGGCTCTGTCACTGTCACGCTGTGGATAATTTATGCTGGTATCCTCAGGCACAGGATCCACAGGACGCACTGGATGTTATTCTGTTATGTGTAAAATATACTTTAAAGCAACTTGGTGATGCTGCAGTGATGGCACCCCAGRTAATAAATGGCCAGTAGCCGAGGTATGTAGAGCATTGACCCTTCTAATCTTCTAAACCCATCCTCTAGCATTGCGTCTTGCCTGTCCTTTCAGCTCAGAGCAATATCACAAAAGCAGGTGCAGACTGCGAGATGCAAAAGCAGGCCAACATACACCAGGCTTCCTAAAAAGTACGTTCAAGAGGAGACAACCAATACAACAAGAGCAGACAACCAATATGACTGTTTCCAACACCATGACCTCCTCTGCAACTGCCTCAGGCAAAGGTTCATTAGCTACTCGCCTGGCAGCCAGGATAGAGGCAAATGCCCTCCTGTGTCCAGGCAAATGGAGCTGCCCTTGGGCAGTAGGATTTGGAGCAGACCTCATAGCTATATCCTTCATTTGCAGCTCTGACTTGGCTGGCCATCTGAAGGAGCTGCATGCACAGGGCTAAAGAMAAGAGAGGATCTGTGCTTCCTAAGGATGAGAGAAGTCTGCTGGAGCAGATGTAGGCAAGGGAATGCACACAGACATGGAGAATGACACGGATGGAGACAGAGTAATTAGACAATTGCTTAATTCAAAGATACGCAAGGTCTAACTTTGGGTTTTTAAACCTGGTCCAAACCCACCAAATCTAGGAAATCTCTCTGGATTTTTATGGGCTTTAATAATTGAAGACAATTAMAAATATGAACAATATACCTATAAATAAAATAATTTTTATGATCTTTGCTATTTTGCTGAGGAACAGCAAAACTGATAGAAAATCTGGCAGGAGCAAATGTGCAGGTCTGTTTACAGCTCTGCAAAGGCAGCCTTGCCCAGCACCTGCCTACAAAGAATCCTGGCTCCTGGCACCACTTTAAGGAGTATTGAATTCCTTCCCACCCACACATCTTTACATAAGTAAAAGCTTAAACATCAGTTCAGACTAAACATTTTTGAATGCAGAATCCCTTGAGTGCCATAAAAAGAAACAGCAGTGTAAATGAAACTTTAATTTCCATCACGCTCAATAACTGAYGTGCTAAAAACATAGATTTTAAAACCATGCACAGTTTATTTAAAGTCATTGATCCCTACCTCCAGGAGTACACTGTGACTCAACTGGAGGTTGAGACCACC
This sequence comes from Nothoprocta perdicaria, assembly GCF_003342845.1. Lineage (NCBI taxonomy): Eukaryota > Metazoa > Chordata > Aves > Tinamiformes > Tinamidae > Nothoprocta > Nothoprocta perdicaria. The sequence continues at coordinate 5,658,857 of NW_020454538.1, read as the reverse complement.
AGTAGATGCTATTCAACAAGTGCAAAAACTTGGTCTCCCAACAGCTGACAAAAAGAGGAGTCGTATATTATGTATGTTGTTATGTGACATCCTAGAGCAGAATTTCCTATTTTCTCATGCATTCACAGAATTTCTTTCAGAAATTCTAAGAAAAGTTATTAAGAAAGGCTGGACATTTATGTTACTTAGGAATGTAATTATGTTCAGCTTCTACAGAGCTCTATAACACCATCTAAAAGTATTAAGAAATCCACTGATTACGTTTAGATTGAAAACCACGGTACTAGAGCATTAACGGGGGAAAATTAATCTTAACCCCTGTCACTGATATCCAGCTCTGCATAATAAGGGAGAAAAGATGAGAGTCTCTGATCATATCTAATGATAACAAGGGTCTGACAGAAAAGGTGTCCCTCAGGCAGGGAGAGGTTTCTAAAAGACACCTAATGAAAAATACCATTAGCTCAGGGTGATGGCARGAGAAATGTTTAAACTTCCAGACGGTGCTTTGAGCTGGTACCCGTAATCGAGGGTCAGAAAACTGATGGTTTTGTCCTTCCTTTCTGACTCCACCTGGGCTCTTGCAGGACACCAGCAGTCTGTCATCTTTTTCAAAAAATATGATGTGCTAGCATCTTAAAATAACACCCCTGGTAGTCTGYGCTTGGATAATGCCTGACCACGACAGGTCTGGAATGGCTCCTGGATGATGTCCAAAGGGTACTGAAAGCACAAAGGAAGTGCAAACCACCGGTGTCCGGCAGCATCAATGGAAAGGAGGAAAAACCGGTAAGAATCAGCTTCCACCCTGATGGAAAAAACAGCTCAGCTTTGTGACTTGACCAAGAGTCAAGTGTCCGCAGTGTTACTGTCACCTCCAGGAGGAGAGCGCGTTCAAATCCTGCTCTGCCCAATTTGTCACAGCAAGAATAAGCTCCGAGCTCACTGGCTACACCAGCGTCCAAGGGACTTCTCACTCCATCCGAAGGAAATAGTATTCTTACTCAAAAACCCAACCTGTATATAGCTACTGCAGAACAGTAGTGATCTGCCGGGTCTAATTCATACTTCACACCCTTTCACTTCACACCAGCACTGGGGATATTTACACAGTCATTCATAAGAAAGGAAGAACAAGTCTTTTTTTTTTTTTTTTTTTAAAGTAAAATTACCTTGCATCTTCCAAACCAATTTATTAAACTGAGCCTACATAAACATGAAAGAATGACAAATTCAATTGGCTTCAGTTTATGATGCTCGCACCAGAAGCCGACATTTCAAAGGCATGTGTGTTTGGTTTAATTTTCTCACCTCTCATCAACAATTGCGCTGTAATTCATGCTATATGCATCTTTAAATGAAGAAAAGGACCATTTTCAGACACTGTTAACTGTGAGATGAATTCTCTACATTTGCATATTAGCATGATCTTTTTTGCACTCACTCAAATCTACTGAATAACTATTTTATAGCATGTATTTTAATTAGATTTTGCTAGCGTGCATATATTAACTTTGGATATGAAAATTTCTAGCATGAACATCCCATTTCTATAAGAATTTGAGAATAACCAATAACATTCTGCAGAATTAAAATGAAAAGAAAACCTGATCTGGGTCATAAACCAAAAACTGGTAGAGTTAAAGGAGAAACTATACTTAAGCTACTCAACATAACTTACTTTTCTTTTTCTTTCTTTTTTTAATTTGTTCTGTGACTTGCAGAACTATTCCCTGTCAAAAATAAAGGTTATTAGACCAAGACTTTGACCTGTTAAACCAGTTTTTATGTTTGTAGAATGCTACTGTCTTGTAAAATAGGTATGTTTGTCTCTTGAAACAGGGCATAAATCAGATAACAAAAAGTAACATGTTAAAATGAAGCAGAGTGTTGGTCGTGCTGTTGTTCTCCCTCTTCCATGAAAATACAGACTGCTGCCTTGTGAATTGTATTTTCTCCTCTGCAGATTTAGGATTATTTCCTTAGGACTATTTGTGTCCCTATGTACTACATTTACCACAAATGACAAAAGGATGGATAAGTTGTCAGTATTAGGGCTTAGACTGTGCTCACCTTCAAGCCACCCAAACCATTACTTGCTTATGTTCCTCTCAAAAAAATACCAAAACTGTTTTTTCCCTTCTTTTTTCTCAAATCTACTGTTACGTCAATAAAAGAGAAGAATTATAACTTGTTTATAGCTTACTCTTCAACAAGACAGCTGTTTCCAACCAGAAGAGTTGAACTGCAGATCTCAGTTAATATTTCTTCTATAAACATCTCTGAGAACTCAGACATCGACTTGTTCTGCAGGGAATTTCTTACCCAGGCAGTGAGCACAGAAAGACACAGAGCCTATTTTTTTTTTAAAAAAATGTGAACTTCTTTCATTTCACATCTCTAGGTCTTCCTTTGGGGTGTTTGCTAATAAAATGGAGTCTTTTCATAAAATTTGGCTATCTACCTTCGCGGTCCATCGCTGGATGCCTTCCAGCTCATCTCTGCCTCTCTTGCTCTGGGCAGGGAGTGGGAAAGAAGTGGACTTGGCATCGCAGATGTGACCCCACCAGTCTGGAGCCATTCCTGTTCCTCTCAACCTGCCCAGAGGTTCCTTCCTCTTAACGCTTGTTCTGTTTGTGTTTAATCACAAAAATATCATGTTCATATGTTTGAATTAGCACTCACCAGCCACTGCTGAGGTATCTCCGGTAGAGGCATTTGAGGTGGTGCAGGCAAACTGTTGGCAACTTCCTGCTTTTGGACATGTTCTTTAATTTCAAAACCTGTGGGAGAGAGACACACACCTCATGGAGTCAACATGTCATGGAGCCAAGATCTCATGGAGTCAAAACCTCACAGAGGCAGCACTTCACGGGAGCAAATGGGTGCTCTGGGCTATGTTCAGTGGCACTGCACAGTTCTGGCATGTGACCCCTCCCAGAGTTGCTCCCAGGTCACCCCCCAAGTCCCGCTGCTTTGCAGAAACAGCAACCACTGGCAAGAATGTTGGGGACTGGGAATTTAATCATGCAGAACAAGCACATACTTATGATACAGGCTAAAAGCTGCTTAGATCAACAAATACCAGACAGAGGAGAAGGAAAAAAAAAAAAAAAAAAACAGGAAATCATTCCAAACTTGCTACTATACTGAACCGAAAGATTTACTACAGAGTTGAGACTTTATTGTCCAGATAAAGGTCTTTACGAGATGAGGATCCTTCACTTGTGACCATGTCAATGGCAGTGCACGGCGGATGAACCCCGTGGCCTGGGCTTGGTGCTGGAGCAGGGGCGGGATGGCCAAGGTGCTGCTCAGTGTCCCCTTGTCCAGAACAAGGTACCACTGTGGCCAACATCCCCTTTTGTCTCTTGTTTCTGAAACGAGCACCGTGGTTTCCCAAGTGGGCTGGGGAAGGGAGCAGAAGGTAGATGTAAAAAGCCATTCCCAYAGGGCTCCCGGGAAAGAGGAATGGCCCTTCAGTGCAGAGTTTCTGGCAGGGCAATTTAAATCCCCATCACACTTCAGAACAACACAATGCTGTTTGTTTTTCTGACTATCAAAAGGGAGATATGGGTGCCTCTCCTCGAGGCTCTGGCAAAAATTCAGTCAATGGGATGCACCCTGCTTACCCCTCGATGACATTCAGCTCCTAGGGTTTAGTTTATTTTTTAAAATATATATTTACATAGCCAAATGGGCGTCTTTTGGTCAAGATCATGTAATTCTCAAAAATGTAATCAATGRTGAAATGTTTCTTGTCATAATAACGCAGTCCCACTGGCTGCGAAGTCATGGACTGAAAAACAACACTGATAAAATAAACAGTCTCTAAGGGCCACAGATACTTCTTGCTTACTAAAAACTGAGAGTGTGATTATTCTTGGGAATCATTCCTCTTTTTTGTTTTTAAAGCATAACTTTCACTTGTGCCTCCTTACATAGGACAAATTCATATGATGACTGCTATCCATATGCCGTTCACCTATACTTTCTGTAACAACCAAAAGTTAAATCCGAGCAGTCTTTTTACTGGGAGAACGRAAGTGTTCCAAGTGAAATCTATTGACTCTGTAAAAGCAGGTTTTCCCCATAGTTTGGAAGGATGTATATTTAAGCAAGAAACTGCTCTAATATTTATTTTCTTCTACCAAATTGCACAGCAAAGTCAGCATTATAGGCTTACGACATTACAGTCCCGTTAAGGAAAACAAGCAATGCTGACAGTCATCTTAAATGACTGAATTCACTAAAAGTTCTTACTCCAAAATAAACTGTTGGTGCCTTTGTTTTGCAGAAGTCTGAGTTTCAGAAGGAAATGCCAAGTGTTTTGTTCAGAACTAAAATCCAATGGGAATGCCAAGACTCACAAATTAAAATAAAGTTTATAGTTTTGCCAGCTAACCAGAATAACTACTGCTTTGGATGTGAGGCAGGTTGAGACCAGATAGCTACAACCTGAAGAATACACCTGACTGGCCTCATTCTCTCTGTTCAATGGATACCAAATGAAGAAAACTGTGTGCAGTTGGTAGGCACAACAAAACATGGCAAGAGATTGYCAAGGAATTTCCCAACTCAGGACTTACAGAGAAAACAGTCATGGTTTAAATTTTACTGAAATCCAGCCAGACCGTTATAATAATTCCCACACCTTTAAAAAGCAAAACATAATTGTTCACTTCCAGATGTTATAAAGGATCCAGCCAGTTCCCATTTGCACAGATCCTTCATTGCCTTTCCCCATTACTATTCCCTTATTAAATGGTTTGCCTCAGCAATAGAAATATGTTGGTGGATTCACACAGTTGATTTTTAAAAATGCGCGTAAAGAGCCTGAACTCAGCATAATCCTCAGGCCTGTTCAACTATGCCAGCATTCCCAAGGCACATCTCATGGACGTTACGTGGGTGGAGTAAAATAACATTTTAAAAAACAAATTCAAAGTGACAGCTCAGCTTAGTTGCAGAATTTTGCAAGTTTATGCATTTTTTTATTGCTTTTAATTCTAATGAAGAGATGAATAGTTTCAAAGGGATGGGAGTACTGAATGTTACAGCAGATCAAAAAAGCAGCAGGGTCATCTCCGTTGCAGTACACGACTCCCTCCAGTTTCACATGCGCTTCCAGCTGCCGTGAGATGGCACRATTCCCATGGAAGCCGCTCCGCATCCCTGCCCTGTTCCCGTCCCGGCACCAACCTCTCCTGCGGGCCAGCAAAGTACGTGTGTGGCCTCAGGTTGAACCAGAGCAGGAAGCTGACACAGGTTAGGACTAACGCAGTAAAAAAGCAAACAAGGCTGGCGCTAGCAGAAAGCAGGACGCAGAACGGGAGCAGGAATGAGCAGCCCAGGGAGAGGGATTGCAGTGCTTTCTGTGGAGACTCTGAATGTTTAAGCCACAGTTCTGTGATCTGGAGTGTGTAGAGTACAGTCCAAGGGATGTCTACTACCATCTTTAACRACCTCTTGCTCAACTCAACTACAGGACTTCCTTAAACTAATTTGTTTGAACTACAGCGTATCTTTTGGGAAAATATTTCATCTTGATAYTGTGCCAGCAATGGCATGCAGACTTTAGAAAGCTCTTCCATTAGTTCATAATTTCAGTGCTCAAAACATATGCCTATTTCCACTTTGAAATTAACATTCAGTCATTGGATACCATTACATTTTGTTGCTTAAGAGCTCATTCCCAGGGTCCTTTAAGTGAGATTGACTATGATCCCTCCTTTAGGGTTATTTAAAGGTGTATTACTGGATCCTGTGATTGTGGTTTTGACTTTTCTTTGAGATTTCTAAACTATCTCCCTGAACACAGGAGCCAGAAGTGGGTACAATCTTCTGTTAACAGCTACATCGAATTAAACCCATATTTATAGTATGTGGGTCTTGTATGGATCTTTCTTGTTGATGTATGGATCCTGTAACGGATTTTTTGTAGGAATGGAGAGCTAGAAGGCAGGCGCTAGAAGGTGAGAAGCTATATTCCTTGAGTCCTTTGAGTCACATCTATAGTGGGAGGTTCCCATGCCGGGGAAGGTTCTCTGATACTGAGAAATCTTTATGGATTTTGTTAAAATCTCTTGCCTCTAATAAACAGGGTGGAATGGAAGGACTTCTGAAATATCTCGGGAAGAGGTCTTTGCCCCTGCTGGCTCCCAAGTCATGCCTAAGAACTCTTGGGAAAGACGAATCAGCTCAGGACAAAAACATGCCAAGGATCACTCCAAAAATTTAGCAGTACAAGTAGTTGGGYGCCAGGGTCCAGAAACAAAACCAGTGCTGTTTGATTTACTGGTTCTGCTGTAGTTTTTGTGTCCTGAAACATCAACCACAATCCAGAGAAATGGATTTTGCAAACTGTTTGCAAAGCTGGCACCAGACTGCTGCCTGAGTTATTGAGGAAGTCAAATGTTTTTCCAATAAATTTGGTCAAAAAGATTAAAAGAACAATACATGATTTAAAACCAGCATTGTGTGAAGTTATTTCACTCTTTCATAAAGTATAGCTGTTTCTAAACATACCAAATTGCAAATACTTACCCAGCTACAGATTTTTGTTTTAGGGAGTTCAGTATATTTTGTTTGGCTTTTGGAGCATGAAGCATCCTCCCACAACACATGAAACTGCCACCTGACTACTTTTCTCATTAGTAATGTAAAAATAGTGATGGATCCTCAAGAAATTCAATAGGGAGAGCAGGATGATCAGCATTTTCAAGCTGAGCTCCCTGGACTCGAATCCTGTGCAAATATAACCATATATAACCCTCTTCACTGGAAGGAGGGGACTAATTATTTTTAGCACTGGAGAAGAAACAAGTCATGCAAAATGCAGCTGCTCACAATGTGACATTTTTCTATTATTTTCCAAAAGTTAAACACTAGGGATTTATACCGACAGCACGTCTGTCATATAACAGAACTTATATTCCAGATACTTCCTTATACAGTAAGGTKCTGTATGAAAATAGAGGAGTACTATTAGGAAAAACAGTGGAGATAGTGGGAAAGATTCTTTGTAAAGGCTCTGGAGGAGATCGCTGTATATAGTSAATCAAATTATACTGTACTCAGTTATATAGTCTCGATGGAGACAAAAGTGGTTGTGCAATTAAACCTGGTCCTGTTTAGCCTGGAGAAGAGAAGATTGAGAGGAAATCTTATCAACATGTATAAATACCTGAGGGGAGAATGTAAAGAGRATGGGGCCAAACTCTGATTGGTATTGACCAGTGACAGGACAAGGGGTAATGGGTACAAGTTGAAACACAGKAAGTTCCAACCACATGTGAGGAAGAACTTCTTCACTGTGAGGATGACAGAGCCCTGGCACAGGCTGCCYAGGGAGGTTGTGGAGTCTCCTTCTCTGGAGCTCTTCCAAACCCGCCTGGATGCCGCCCTGTGCCCCGTGYTCTGGATGTCCCTGCTGGAGCAGGGYGGGGTTGGACTAGGTMATCTCTAGAGGTCCCTTCAAAACTCAACCATTCTGTGATTCTGTGTGATTCTGYGAATTGAAACAGTTTTAGATAGGAAGAAAAAGGGAAAGTAAGCATTATTTAATTATGAAAGAAAAACCAAAAAGCTGACTGTCATTTCCTGGCTTTGACTGGGAACTCCTGTGTCAGCCATGCACAGTCCACAACTAAAGTCTACAACTAAATCAAACCTTTTCATGAGTTTTGGTTGTGATGTGGCTGTGGCTTGGATGAACATGCAGCCTCCATGCTGCTGGAAATGGTGCAGTGGTCAGTGATCCCTGATTGTAACACTGCTTTTCCATCAAAACAGAACTGTCTCCACAAATAAAATGAAGTAACTACTATATCAACAAAGTGAAAACATTCTTATCTTGTGGCTAGGCTCACCCATGCACAACAGATTAATTCTTCTATCAAGTCTTTTCCTATATTTTATTGCTGAGCACTCTGGAAAGCAGGCAGAGAAGTTACACTTAAGCTTCAAGCTGTCCTGCTGCACCGCTTCAGTTTAGGGGTTGCCTTTACCCCCTTAAAGCTATTTCATTAGGCATGGACTTATTTCTGCAAGCAAGAAAACACAGCCCTGACACTGACCTTTTGCTGCCTGTATTCTCAGGAGGATGTTAGTTATTACGGCCTTCTTCTCCCTGACAGTAGAAGTTAGATATTCATGGTCCAGAAGTTCAAGAAACAGACGCAGCTCAACTATTAACTCTTCCATGGCTGAAAAACAATCAGAAAAAAAAAGAAGACATTTTATAAACATGCAAGTTCCCACTGAAACAAAGACAGAGTTAATTCTCACATTCACATTTAAGTTATTTATCATTTCTCAAAAATGTCCGTTCCTCCCTCCCGKAGACACGCTGCATCATCCATTTGTCAATCCAAGAAACTAGCACATTACCGAGCACCATTGGCATTTCCACAGTCACCGCAGTCACCACAAAAACAACGCAGAAAAGACCCAATTCTTTTCATACAGCAACCCCCAAGTCAGTGCTGCATGTAAGTGTCAGTGCCATCTTCCCTAGCAGTGCCACCCCTGTTCCTCTCYCTTTAACAAACAACTCTTATTCACAAAACAAAATTATAGTTTGATCTAAAGACACTGCTATTTTCAAAAATCCTTAGGGAATTTTATTCTTTAAAAATAATTCTAAAAAAATCCTTGGGGAATTTTATTCCCTCTCAGTTTATTTCTTCTGTTTCCAGCAGAAAAAAAAAAAAGAAGAGCAGATGGTCCTTTTCTACTGTGATCCCCTATTTGTTATAATTTCCCAAGACAAGCCTCCACTTTAGCAGAGGGAATTTTTTATTACTCCTGATTTTCCGTCCAATATCAGGAGTAATCCTTACAAAAAGTGCAAGATATTCCTGATCCTGCACTTTTTCTTTCAGATTTCTTTTACTCCAGTTGTAAAGACTTTCCAATTCTTTCTGTGAAAATCATATTCCTTCTGTGGATTTACAGTGCTTCACAATTTTATGTTATCAAACCACCAAAGCACATTGGTAAGCACATTTCCACTTCTCAGATCAGCTCTGAAAACTGACATTCTCGTGATAACTGTAGTGGCTCATCCCATATATAGAGAGAAATGCATTTGTTCCAGCCTAATCTTATGATACCCACTCGGCAGACTTATGGGACACTCGTAATACTGAACCTCATTGCCATGCCTCAGTTCACTCATGATTCTSAGATCCCCTCATCCCTGCACTCATGCCCGCTGTATTTTTAATTTAGCTTTCATCTTGCATGGAACAGTTTACGCTTTCATATTTTCCCRTATCTGATGCCATTATCCTCATCAAAGGCTGAGAAGAAACCTTCATCTCATTTCAGGGATACACCCTGAAGATTGAGATGGAGATTAATCTCAACCCTTATTCCAAAAGGCCCTTATTTTTTTCTACTCATTTATATGTGTGTGTGTGCGCTATAAAATAGCATTTTCAAGATCTAACAGGCCACCACTGGCAAGTCCTGAAATCTCTTTCTTACTACTCACTCCATTATCAGCTCTTCTCTCCTCCACACACCCTTTTTGATATAGTTGTTCACCCAGCTGAAACTAGAATTCCCTTTTCTTCTTTCTTTAAACAGTTTTTGGTCCGGATGAGTTAGTTTTATCTGATCCTTGAACCCAGGATGGTGCTGGGCAATCCGCAGATGCGACCTACACTCCTGCAAGAGGCTGGCGGCCCCTTCTCATCTCCAGTGTCTGCAGATTGTCCCATTTATTTGCAGATTCTGTTGGGATGCTCAGGATGCTCTGGCAAAACTGACCTACTCCTAAGAGGCAATGGAAGACAGGGCTGGTTGCAATACTAAAACACGAAGACTTTACAAAGAAGTAAGTCCTAAGAAGTGCACATGGGCAAATATTTTCTGAAAGACACTATTTATCCCTGCAGTATAAGATTTCCTCTTGGTGAATATGTTCTTTTATTTCACTGAGCGGCATGACTGCCATTATATAAACTACCCACACCTTCAGGAAATGTGTTCCTCCAAGATTTTCACAAAGCCATTTATACCTAGGCAGATGGAGAGGATGCAAGATGACAGGAAATCTGCCCACAGCACTTCACCACGGAGCCCATAAAAAACTGCAAACAGCTACAGCTCATTTGGGCTGTCAGAAATCCAAAGTATTTCAGGACAACCATATTGCTTCCAGTGTGGTTCACATTCTGGAGGAATTTGCAAAGGGGTAAGTGACCATAAAAAATAAGATTTAAGAAAGAAAAGAGCATCTATAACCTGAAAACTAACAAATTATCAGCCATGGGTTATTTTTTTAAATAACACATTTCAGAAGCAAGACTGAGATTCTATTAAGTGTGTATAACACACATATTCTGATTCCAGCAGTCTGATGCCTTTAGGTCTTCTTTAAATATATTTTTCTTACTATTGTAGATCTAAGTTTTATTTTAAGAAATTACAGAATATATGCATCTTAATACTAGTTTATTACATTACTAGCATTTCAAAAGCAATCATTACTGTAGAACCTAGGCTGTCATGGTGAAGTCTAATCAGTACACAGCGCTAGAAACGTCTCTTTTGCAAGTACTTTCACAGTCATATCAATTATTGCCAGGGCTTATCAGCACATATGCACTTTAAAATGTCATCAACATATACAATGTGCATAATTTCTGTTTGCATATATTACCACACTAACATTTCTGTGAGCTGGCATGTTTTTTGGATTCTGTGAAGAAAAAGACCACAAAAAAATAAAAAGGGAGCCCTTGCTTGTCCCCCTCACCAATTAATGTTATGTGTGTTAGTACTTCCTTTACCTAGAATCTGAATTTCTGCAGCAGGAGAAAGAAAATAATGAAAGCAAAAGATACCACTAACAGTGTTTTTCAGCTATTAAAGAAGATAAGATCCTTGCACTCAGGAGCTTATAATCTAATATGGATAGACAGTAAAATGAGAAATGAAAGCCAACCAGAGGGAGTTAGGATGCTTAGATACCAGGGAAGCACCAGAAGATAAGGGGAAATGGGAAATCACTGCTGGGGAGACTATGGGGAGCTGGCGTCGGTCCAGTTCTCTCCTCTGACCCAGCAGAGGATCTAGCAAAAGCCCTTGGTTGGGACTGGTGGAGGAAGGCAAGAGAGGAGGTAACAGTGATCTAATGCCTGAAAAATTCTAGAAACTGCTGCCTTAGATAACACATTCATGATAAGAGCATTGCTGCTTCACTTGGTGTCCAGCACTGTGGTTCAAATATATGAAATAAAGGGTCATAAAGGAATAAAGAATGTGAGAAGACTTGTTCCTCCTGCCTTTATACACCTACATGTGTACACACTGAGCTTAATTAATCAATAGAAAATGCTATTTTAAGATTTTAATAGGAAAGAAATGTTACCAGCTGCTATAAATTGCTAAACATAAGTGGTTTGACAGTTCTTATTTTCCWACCAGTTTTGACATTTTTTATTTTCCTACCAATTAAATTGGGATTGTCTTTTCCTTTTGCAGGAAAAATTACTATCATTAACAATCATCCAAGTGTAAGAATGGAAGTTCTCAATTTCACATAAAAAAAAGGGAAACACTGTTTGCAGCTCATAAGAAGCACTCTTTCCATGTACCTTAAAGTGCATTTAGTTCCTTCTTAAAATTTTTGCTGCTTAAATGCAGTAGAAAACAGTGTCGTGAAGTGTCTTGGAAGTAATTAAAATAAGGAACTGTGAACTCTTTAAGAGAGCAACAAGCAAACACGCATTCCCATTATATGTAATGAGGAAAACAAAACTCAGTTTGCTCAGTTCCCAATCCTTGGCTTATTTTCTGTATTAAAGATTTTTTTTTCTTGTCCTCCCTAGAAATGTGACGATGYGCTCATAGAAAGTAATGGAACGGGGTAACAGCAAATCCACAGAAGACATATTTTCAGTAAGCAGTCATTACCTCTGAAACGGAGACCAAAAATGAGAGGGTGACGCAAGTCCCAAAGAAAAACATACTCCTCTAATGAGAGATGACCCTTGGAAATCTGACATCACCACAAAATAAGGCCAATAATCAGAAGGCTCTCAAAACAGGGCCAATTTACTTGACAGTTTTGGCTGAATTCTTACTGCCGAAGGAATTTCTGGTGAGTGGCAGGTGGTGAAAGGCAGGGTGGAGCCCGGGGCCAGCAATCACGCCAGTAAGCCGAGTTTAACTGGACTGGGGGCGCGAAATCCCATTCCTTATTAAATGATGAGAAGTCCACTCGCGGCTCCACGGGAGTTACAGGCCCCTCGTGTGCCAATAAATAACARCCCTCCATCCAGAAGGGTTTCCAGCTTCGGCTCTCTCGGGTTTTAGAGTTCTGCAAAAGACAGCACATAAAAACCATACGCACGAGCCAGCAGAAGAATCCACCAAGGTAAAATAATCAGAGAGAGACMATTACATCACGCTGTAGGGCTTGTTCCAAACCAAAGCTAAACCCAACTGGTCAGCGTAATGGTGCAGTTGCAGCAAATCTACACTTAGGGGTACTGGTCTGTAGCCATTTGTAAGAATATAAAGTGTGCATTGCAAATTGATTTAAAAAGTTTTAGGATAAGTGCCATATCACACACAGGATTTGAAGTTTGTTTTAAGAAAAAAGCAAAAATACAAGTATGAACTCAGGAAAAGAACGTTCAGGTTGTTCTTTGTTCACTCACAGGGATTACAGTAGATTCTAACCCTGCCACATCACTTGCATACCCTGAAAGGGCTTCCTAATATCAAGTAATCCTTTGAAGACCCTTGAAACAAAAAGAAAGGCAAATCCAGAAAGGATGGCACAAAACATATTTTATTTTTTATCTTACACCATACAGTGCAACCCCACATAAGGTAAGTGCACTTCCATGCTTCCATTCCTATGCTAAATGCATGTATACAAATCTACCACAGAAATACAAATTAAAACTGAATTAACAACTGTGAGTTGCCTGCACACTGCTGAATCAAACTTTTCTGGGCTTAAATTTTCCATTCTCTGTTTTAGCTTGTGATTTATAGATGTTTGAAGGCCAGAACAACCCAACTAGATGGGATCATCTAATGAAAACCCCAATGGGAGAACCACTGGTATATACCAAGGTAAGGCTGCCATACACAGGGATCTCAGCAATCGGAAAAAAAAAAATCAGAAATCTGTAATTTAATCCTAGGGATGGAATAACCCCAAGCAACAGTCTTGGCTAACTGGCTAGAGAGCAGCCCCGCACAAACTGATCTGGGGCTCCTGGTGGACAARCTGAGCACAGGTCAGTTTTACCAAGATGTCCTGAGCCACACACTGGGCTGCATTAGCACAAATACGGCTGGAAGAAAGAGATTATATCCCTCTACATAGCACTAGTGAGGCCACATCTGCAGTAGTGTGTCCATTTCTGGCCTCCTCAGTGCAAAAAAAGATATTAACAAAATTGGGCAAGTTGAGTAGATGGCCACTGAGAGCAGTGAGTTCAGGAGCACATAACAGAAACGAGGGCAGACCRAAGGAGTTGGGTTTGTTCAGCTTGGAGAAAAGAAGTCTAAGAGTGAATCTAATCGTGGTCTTCTGCTACCAAAAGGGGAATGATAAGCAAAGCAGAGCAATCCTCCTCTCAGACATGTCCAAAGAAAGCAGAAAAGACGACAAAAAACGACTGTTGTCCATGATACTAATGTCCATCCTTCGAGAAATTCAAAATTCAGTTGGACAAAATCCTGAACAACTTGATCTGGCTTCAACGTTAGTGCCTATTTGAGCACCGTTCTTCCTGTAGAAAAAACTGTAATTATAGAGAGACAGCAGATTCACAGACTACACACAATGAATAAATATGTGAAGAGTGAAGTCAGCTTCCCTAGACTCTGTAGTCACAATAAAACTTGAGCGCCTGCGAAATCTGCAGAAAGCTGGTAGAAGAGAAAGTTGTAAAGGATCCTCTTCTTTCTTTGCATTACTATCAAGAAGTAACTAAATTCAGATGGCATGTTCATCAATCTTAGGATAAAACACTGCGATGCTGGGTCTGCTTGGAGACTCGTCACTAGAAAAGATCTCCTATTGTTGCACTTCACTTCTTTGCTCTCTTACTGAATGCAGTATATGAAATGTGAGGCATTCACACATTATAGGAAAAGGCAATGACCCTCACTCTATCAGTTAATCATAACTTAGTTACTAACTGCTATACTTATCTAATTGTTAAGTATACAAAAAACCTGCTCTGTAAAGTAGAGATGAACATCACTGGGGACGTATGGTATTATCAGAAATAATAGGAAAAGCACACAAAAAAGGGTGGAACCCTAAATAGCAGATGAAGATCCCTAAGGATGAAGAATTATCAAGAATTCAGCAAAACATACAGAGAGTTTGTCGCTAGAGTTATTTGATATAAAAATTATTATATGTAAGTCTCTTGTAAAAATAAAACAACAATCTTTTGTTGAAAATCTGTCCCAAGCTCTCTTTCCAGACAGCTTGTGGCAGCAGAGGAAAAACACAGCTACTAAAATCTCCTCCTGTYTCATAAATATGTATGATCAACCTCCATCAATGTCAGGGGATCATTTCAGCCACAACCCACATGTATTCCTCCTTTTTTTTCCTCCCCTTCTGCTCCGTTTTTCAAGGAATCGGCTTTACAAAACCAGCTTTCCGAAAAAGCTCTCAAAGCTCCAAATGCTGCTATTGCCATAGTTAGTGATAAAACAAGAGGTGGGAAGCATTAAGCAGTGTTTGGACAAGAAACAAGCTGCCAAAAATCCTACTCGGTCGGCTACAGCCTTGCGATGAGTGACAGCAGTGCGGGAGCGCAACCCACTAGCAGGAGGCAGATGGGCAAGAGTTTATTTTCTGAAGTGCAGATCAGTGTTCAAGCACTGCCACGGATTTTGGAAAGAAATGCATGATTTTAAGCAAGCGCACAGAGTCGTAAGAAGGAAAAAAGAATTTCATATTATGGGCATTTATTTTTAATTCAGCACTAATGGATTACATGGAGCTAATTATAACAATATGTTTAGCCCCAAAAAAGAAAAATGGCAATAACCAGCTACAGAAACTTGAAGTGGACTCCATCAAGTTGCTGAAGCTTTTCTCTAAGGTTTTGTTCTTCAAATATATCTAACCTAACCTAAAGCCAAAGAACATGGATTTCATTCCACCTGCAGGCTCTGCTGCCTGGGAGAAGAGGGTCTAATCCCCACCATCTGCACTCGCTAAGGGCTTTCAGCTTTGGTTTCCCACTACCCTACTAAGTAGATTTTTTTTTTTTTTTTTTTTGTAGTTAACCATTACCAGAATGTATCACATCATCTGATATCATCTTGTTGGGACAAGACATTCCAGGTCTTGCTTTCCAGCTTCTGCATTCCCTCAACTTCTCCATTAATCCAAATCACAAAAGATAAGCAGCCACTACAGTACTCACAAATAGGCTCAATCCACACAGAGAAAGAGAGAAAGAGAGAAAGAGACAGAGAGAGAGAGAGAGAGAGAGAGAGAGAGAGAGAGAGAAAGAGAGAAAGAGAAAGACTGCAGATGACCTGCAAGAGAAGGGCATGTCTGCCCTAGGCTGAAGGTCCTGGGAGTAGGTGGGCTCCATCAGGACTGAAAGCACAGAAACTATCTGCATTAGTAAAAATGAAACAAAGCCCTACAATCCACCTCAGGGTGCACATTCTCACAGGTCACGGATCTGCTCTTCAATTTCTTTCGAGGTTTTCTATTCAGCAGAAATGTGAGATAGTAAATTAACTCACTCACTAGAATTAAAAAACTAAATAGTAAAATGATAATGAAAAATACACATATGGCACTGTATGTACAAATACTACACTGTACTGTAGTATTTGATATTTTTGTATGCATCAACACAATTTTATTATAGAGTTAAAACATATACATTTTATTATACCAGAATTTTAAATTGCTCAGTTTTCACTTGTTCAGCATATAATTCTTTCAGGCATACCAGCTGCACATTCCAAGAATGTGGCATTATAAGTCTCCAGTTTGCAGGTAATTTAAAGGTAGTATAAGCTAATAYCGCATTTTATTAGAAGAGATTCAGAGATCCTCACATTTCTACGGGAAGATGGGAAAAAAAAGTCAGTTTTGAACTCTATAACACTTGCTTATACCACATTACTCACTGCAGCATCTATAATGCATTAATAATGTCCACCATGTTTTGCTAGGAACAATATCCTAGACATGATGTCCTGGAACACTTGCAGTTTTACAAAGAGCCGGAAAATAAATATCTGAAGACTAGTTCACAAACTAAGATAACAGCAAATGAACTAATCTCAAAGAAAAACATAAAGGAGGAGAGGAGAGGAGAGGAGAGGAGAGGAGAGGAGAGGAGAGGAGAGGAGGAGGAGAGGAGGAGGAGAGAGGAACTAAGCTCTGCGTCAATGGAAGCTTCCTGATGGATTCAACATACGGTGCTTTGCACTAGAGTTATCTGAAATCCAGGGAGCACCTTTTTGGTAACAAAATCAACACTAGTCTGCAGTGGGAGGTGAAAAGCAGAACTGGAGGCACTAGGGAGACTTTGGAAAGGAAGCCTCACTGCTTGATGATGCACAGGTGGGACTGGTGGCAGAGCTATCTGCTAAGCAAATCAAGCCATCAACGAATCAACCTCCCAAAGGAACTCATGAACAGCTGCCAGGAGCAGCTCTCCTACCATGTTACAGCATGCTGTGATTTTCTCCATCACGCACATTCTCAACTTGCATCACCCTGCAGGACTTCCTCAGTGTGCAGGAATAATCTTCACGAATGGATTTAGACCCAATTGATGTAAGAAGCCGGTGCAACACAGACACCAACAGCCATCCAACAAACTAAGCAATACATTAATTGTAAATCAATAGTCTTTAAATAATCTGGGATCTGATGTTTATCTCCAGCATTGACCAGAGCATGAGATTTCAAAAGACATTAGTGGTTTGTGGCATAAAAAGCCAACCAGGAATTCCTCCTCTAAAAATTATAATTGYCAAGTGCACACTGTGGCTCTTCATAAAATGCGTAGAATCACTGAAATTAGTGAAGTTATTTCTTCATGGAAGATGTAGTCAAATACCTGCATGTCACAGATACCTAATTTTGATACGCTTTGAATTTATCGTGAAAACAGAAGCCATATGTTTACTGAATGCTAATAAATTGCTGCTTTTATCATCTGGACCTTCAGGTCAGACCTTGCAACATGTTTCCCGCGATAAAAATCCCCACTTCTTCCGATGGGCTTCATTAACCGGAAGAACAGGAGGGCTTCAGAGAAAAACCCATGTTTTAGTTATTAGCATTTAGAGCGCAGCAATTTCACTTAGGTGCCAAACACACGAACAGTCGGACGCCCGGTCATCTTGCCAGGAGCATGGGATGCAGTAACGAGCCCGACAGGAGAGGCTGGTGGTTGGGAAGCGGTGCAGCGAGCACCGGGGCTGCCTTGCAGCCTGTGCCAGCTCCTCCCCATCTCAAAGCTGTCCCC
This sequence comes from Nothoprocta perdicaria, assembly GCF_003342845.1. Taxonomy (NCBI): domain Eukaryota; kingdom Metazoa; phylum Chordata; class Aves; order Tinamiformes; family Tinamidae; genus Nothoprocta; species Nothoprocta perdicaria. Next base: position 5,641,353 of record NW_020454538.1, on the reverse strand, counting down.
TCCAAYGTACAGGTGACATTCAAAGGTGCCATTCTCCCATGGAATCACAGTATTTCAAACCTCTGAGGACCTATGTCCAACAAATCAGCCTTCCCAGACTCGTAGCACTGCACTCTCCATGGTATTAATGGCTAAGGAAATCGAGATGGGGGAATTCAGCGCCCGGGTGCTGTGACAGATGCGCTTGCTCCCCGGGATTCTCAGTGCAGTTTGCAAGGCAAGCTCGCCCTGTTTCATGTAACGKTTCTAAATTTAACACTTGTAAAACGCGGCACCAAAGAACAAGGACAGTGTAAATGATCGTAGCTTATCACCCTTACAGTACCTAAATCTTCCTGTATGAGCATAGCTTTGAGAAAATGCACTTTGCACACTGATCCTCAAAAGGAGCTTCCCAGCAATTCCTTTGTTCCTAAGTAGCAAGGAAGACACACACACTGCCAAATAGCCTTCTATTAAGATAAGCTAAC
>NW_020454538.1:5611300-5640865 GCF_003342845.1 Nothoprocta perdicaria | reverse complement strand
AAAAAAAAAAAAAAAAAAAAAAGGAAAAAAAATAAAGATTTCAGTTTACAACAAGTTTATAGCATGATATGATCACAGGCCGTGCTGAGCCCACACAGAAGGTGCCCGGTGCTCAGCGGGGCCGGGTCTCGGGGCCCTCGGGGAGCCCCGGCTGCACAAAGGCAGGAGCCGCCCCGGGGCCGTCCTCATCTCGCCATCTGCTTCCGCTGCTGCTCACTTGGACATTCAGGCGGCTGCTGCTCGAAKCAGGAGCTCGTGCAACATCTGCCTGGCTCGAAATGGCAGATAATTAGGAGGCCGCGCGTGCTAAGGCCTTTGCAGCGCACACGGAGCTGCCGCAGGRACCGTCCTTGACAAAGGGAGACTCAGCTGCTCTGCCGGCAATTCCCAGCTCCATCTTCCTCCTCCCCTCTTCTTTCCCTCTTTCTTCTTCCCATTCACCCTTTGAAGAGTTAAAAAATAAATTCCTCAAGTGAAACTCTCTTGCAAAGGACATAAAAAGGTCTTTTGCAAGCAAGTATAAAGAAAACTTCAGACCTGATCTTGCTTGTATAAATAACATCTCCTCGCTTAATTTCTAGAGGCTGCTTGCCAAACTTGGACATTAAGGAAACACTTGGAATTGCATTTTATCCTCTGGAGTATTTATTCCTAATACCTTGCTATTTGCATCTGATTAATGCAGTGCTTAAAAGAGGGAAATATGAGAAGAACCAAGCGTATACTAAGTCATAAGAGGCCTTAAGGTTAATGTTCTCATACAAAACCTAAATCTGTGGCCTTTAATCCAGAGAAAGTCTCCAAGACGTATTCCCTACACAAAAATTGCAACTTAATGGTTTTAGAGACAACCTAATTTCACAGGCTTCAGGGGAAAAACTCTTGAGATAGAAATCTGTTCTTTCTCATGTGAGCCACATTTGAAACTTCTTATATGAACATTATCAGATTAAATATTTTTAAAGTCTTCTCTTAAAAATGTTTCCACCCTACAATTTGTGCTTTTCACCATTAATAGCCTCCTTTTGTGAGTTAGAAAGTATTTACAGTAAAAAAGAAAGCTGTAAAATAAACTTTTGGATGAATTCTAATGGCACATAACTGCCCAGTTGTTTGAAAACACAATGAAGAAAGGTCATATCAGAAATAAAAAGTTTGTTATTTTTCAGTTTACAAAAGCTATACTATGAGCTTAAAAGTTATAGCAAATAAGAGGCTAAAAGTAACAACTACTACAGGATAAAATGCTGCCCTGTGTCCCAGTTCTTTCAAGTTCTGACTCCCTATTTGCACAGGCTTGTAGGGAACCTACCCACTCATAAGAAAATAATGCAAGATGAAAAAAAATAACAATGTTTATCTCTTTAAGATGATTTCTTTATAGGAAAGATGCAAGCACGCACTTACAGTACGTTTTTTTTCCTGTGTTTTCTGTCCTCTGTTGCTTTTATCCATTTTCCCATGATCACGCTTTTTTGCCCCCCCTTTTCTAAAGAGCACTACAAAGAAAACACCCACAAAACCAGCTTTCCTTTCAGTGCAGATACCGAAGCGGTGACAGTTGACTTAACAGCCAAGTCAAGAGGCTAATTATGAGGAAGATGCTGATTCTGAAAACGCCTTTGCAACATTTCCAGTGAGAAGTAAAGCAGCAAATGTTCATCAAGTATCTCAGAAAGTGCTTAGCTCCATTAACTATTTTGCTCTCCTAGCACTGCTTTGGGGTTTCATCTGGGAAAGGTGAGCCAGGCTCATCCAACGTATCCATGCTGGATATGTGATTTCTTTGAGAAAAAATTTCAAGCATCTTTTGCCTAACAATTCCTATCAATGGTGAAATCCACTCAATGTTGGCAGTTGTTGAGATAATTTCTCCAATGCCCCGGTGATTCAGAGCAACATTTTAATTACAAATAAATTCAGAATTAATTCTGAAACAGAGAAAGAGCAAGGGTGGAAAGGAGCTTGCAATACAAGGTGGTGGGTCTGATTATCATTTGGAAAAGTCTCACACGCTTATTTTTCAATGAACTGCATGGATATTCATGGAGCCTCCCTGTCRAGGAGGTTTCAGATGGGAGACTGGATATCTTCACTATATATAGATGGAAAAACATTAAAGCCCAGATTCACAGAGCCAAGGGCAAGCCTAGGAGTCCCCCYTTCCCATGTCCCACCACAGTGCTCTTGCTAATTATCCTTCTTTCAGTCAAAAAGAGCATGTAGCAAGTGACAGCGGAGAAAAGCCTAAGACCACAAGAAAAATAAAGGGTAAAACCAGAATGAACTGAGTTCTCCTCAGGCTTAGGGCAAGACCCCATTCCTTAGACAGCCCTAGTCACGTGGGGCCAGTCATGAGCTAATGTCACTCTTCTGAGCTCGGTGTCTGTTTCCTGGAGCGTGTTGGGAGGCCCCATTCAATGACCCGTGCAGGCGGTTGGTGGAGCGATGCTGTCAACAGAGTTTCAAGTTCAAAGAGAAAAGAGAAGAGTGAGGCCCTCGCCTTCTTGCTGAGGCCATCGGATAAATTCAGCCTTAAAAACCTTGCTCTTTGACAGCTACCACACTCAAGTGGCATTTTTCAGAGCGTATCTCAAAACTGGAAAAGGGCATTTTGGCAGGGATCACCTTCCAAGCCTCAAATATCACGACTTGTGGCGGACAATCAGACCGGGTACTTCCTGAGCGTAACTGCTGCCCTTAACATTYCCCTGGAGAATCCACATTCTGGGAGAAGCTGCGTTCCTCAGCCCAAAACCGGGGCAAAACATTTTGCTTCAGGAAACTTCAGTAACTCAAAAATTGTACTGAGAGAAAAAAAGGCCTGCAAAGTCTATGAAGAAAGTTTAAGGAGTAATGAAATCATGAGTGTGCCAAACACCTTAGTTCCCAAGACACAGAGGATGACAAGGCAGCGTGACCCACGAAGGGACTCCAAACATCAGCCTCCAGGAAGCAGTAGATGAACTGGAGTAAGTTGTATTTCCTTTTATCCCTTTTGTTTTGTGCCTTACTCTACAGTGTTCTTTGAACTACACATATCAAAACACACAAGACTTCTCACAAATGCCATCTAATAGCTTAATGACTTCCCAGCTGTACAAAGCTGAAATCAAGACAGTTAGAAACTCAGTATTGCTAAAGTGTTTAACCAGAGTAAGAGCCCAAAGGTCTGCCAGGGAGCAGCCAAATACATCTGTCCTATTTGTTCAGTCCTTTCTCACTTTCCCGGCATCAGAAGAAAAGAAATTGCTATTTATCCCCATTTACAGGGTATTTCTCTGCAGTAAGTGATACAGAAAAGGTCAAGGGTACTTGTGGTAGGGTTTAATCTTCTAAAGCAATCTAAGAAATGCTGACGTTTTTCWAAGTAAATATGTATCTTCAAACCTTTCCCACTTAAACAAAGCTGCTGAGTCTAAGGACTTTAGGGAGAGCAAAAGCAAATCAAAGAAAAAAAAATAAGAAAACCCTGTGAGGCAATACACATGGTAGGAATCCTAACAACGTTAAGCCTGTGAAGGGAAGATGAAGTTTATTGAGGGAACAACTGGGAGAGAAGTATGGCAATATCGGCACGGCAGCACAGCGTTCCCAGGGAGCATCAGGTACCCCACATTCCACATACCAGGAATGGAAGAACAGGGAACGCAAACAATGGAGCAGAAAAACCTCCAAGTCTCATAATGCCACATGCTGATTAAAGAAGCCAGATAAAGGCAACTCAAACGTTTAGAAGAACAGGTGGACTTGATTCAGAAAAAAAGGAGAAACATGGCCATTTGTTTCAGGAAAGGTAAAAGTGTAATGAGAATGGTATAAAACAGGGCRGTGGGATATTCCTACAAATTCTTCTGAAAGGCACAAGGAGAGTCAGCAAAAGGGCAAGATCTTAAACAAACAAAAAGAGTTTTTACACATTTTTTTTTGGTGGAATGCATAAATATAAAACACCAGCAGAATGCAAAGACTATGTTTTTTTCCTAATATTTCTGGATCCTTGGGCGAGCACCAAATAGGATTWTTGTCTTATCAGAGGTTAAAAAGAAGCTTCCTGGAAGGGCAGGCTATGCCAAGGTGATCACGCAGATGGACTGAGGCACCTTAACYCCACGCACTTGTTGGGTCTAGGCTGCTCCCTGGCCATTTGCACTCTGACAAGGGCAGAGATGAGCAGAGCTTTGCGTCTGCCCKGAGAGCACCTCAGCAAGGTCAGAAATATTTGATTCCACAACCTTTAACCAATCTTATTATTGCCTTAATGTCCCACATCCCGCTTTGAGGGAGGCAGGCCCAGGAAGGAGCAGCCTTTTATGGGATGGAAAGAGGAAGGTCCCACTAACMTGAGCTGGGGCGAGCGAGCACAACTGGCTCCACCGTTATTTCTTCTGGCCTCCAAGTCACAAGAACAATTTATTTTACATCAGAACGATGCAATACTGAAGATTAGAAAAAGATGCTCTGGAAACTTCCCATGTACTTTACCAGCAAATATCTGCTTCTTGGCAGTCCCTTTGTATTTGGAGAGGTCCTTTAGTTACTCTTTTTTWAAAAAATCTTTTTTTATTTTTACTACAAAAACATATGCACATTATTACTCATATCCAGAAGGAAGTGTGACTTTTCAGGAAAAGTGAACTTTCTGCTCGGGCGGCCTCCAGTAAGATCCCAGAAAAATGAGTATGCTAAAAGTCAGATTCATTAGAAACAAATTAAAAGCATCTGTTACAAAATAATCTCTATGTTTTACCGCAAAAACTTTTTTTGTTATGAAGCAGAAATTAATTTCTATTGTACTTCAAAATAAAATAAAGCTTTTTTTTTTTTTTTTTAACTTGCACTACCTCCCTAATTTTAGTGTTTATACTGAATAGAAGTTATTTATTTTTGGAAAGTCAGAGAAAGAAAGTTCTGGTATTATTTTTGGCTGCTTTGTGCCTTTTCAACAGCAATGCATTTTGTATGCATTTTGTTCTTTGGCATCAAAGTGTCTTTATGAAGCAGATGACTTCATGAACTGAAAGATACTGAAGTCTGTGTCTTTATACCAGTTTATATATATATATATATTTATATACACCATATCTTTATAAAGAGAGTCTCATTGATTCATTTTGAAAATCTCAAACTGATCGAAGATCTCAGCACTTCGTAGAACTAGCCTCTAATATCAGTTAATATATCATTATGTATTAACATGTTTGGAAACCTGAGCCTATCCACTTAATCATAAACACTACAGCTAAGTCTGATCCAAGTTATCCGCCAAATGCTGTGCAGGAGCTGGTGCCAGTTAGGAGAATAATCTAATTCCCTCAGTTCCCAGAGCTGGGCTTTATCCAGGGGACAATCTTTTCTTTGGATTATATTTTTTTATAAACTAATTTGGGGCATTTTGCCTTTGGCTTGGAACATTTTCTAAATAAAACAAAAACATTAATTTGAACATAGTATTAGCTCCAATAACATAAAGTACTATTTTTATATGGTTTTAAGAGTGAAAAAAAGTCCTCGCTAGATCACAGAGATAATTATAATAAAAGATTGAGTCTTCAGGAGACTTCTTCTTTCAGAAAAGGGAAATGTTGCTCTGAGCAGATCTGCAGAACCTGCAGCAAATCCAAGAGTTAACTGGAATCCTCCTCCCAGCAAATGTACCCAAAGATGCAATTTCTTGCTGTGCCAGCTCCGGCCTAACTGGGGTCTGCTGGCAAAAGARGGAGCTGCTCTGCCTCCAAATTCTTGTGCCGACATTCCTTCAGTATTTATCCAACTGCACAGCCCCAAATTTCACTAGATACTTTACAGCAAAGGCCAACCTTTGCAATAGCAGCAGCAGAGCAGGGCACTGCAAACTCATGCAGGCATGGATACAGTAATTAAAACGAGGGTTACTTTAGGGTTTCCCTAGTCCTGAATCCTGAAGTCTTCTCTTTGTAAGCGCAGCAAGTACAGCATGATAAAGTAACGGGAAAGCTGCAGAGGGTGCTCTACTTGAGCTCAAACTAGATTTAGGGAAACCATTTTTTAAGTAAAAAGGGTTTTCATGTTCTCAGAAATTGCATTGTTTTGCCATGTATGTATTTAATTAAACCCACCAAAAACACATTTTCTGCAGCACTTGTAACCCAAGTATTTTATTACAGGTGTCCATCAGTAACTGGATGAGACTCAGTGAATTTCACACTAGCTATAAGCAGCCTCAGCCACATTAAGGGTTTGATGTTGGCTGTGTTTCAACTACTAATTTAGAAGTGAATAACCTGAGTATCCAGTACTAACTGAGTCTCTTCAGATGGGCATTMATTAGATAATGTATCTTTGTATTCAGAACAGAAAAAAAAGGACAACCCAGCTGACCTGCCAGAAGCCATTTATCTCCTAACTGTCTGAACTAAGCAGTAGATCTATCGGTTGAAAGGAGACTTTAAAAACCAGAGTAATTTCCAAGAAGTCAAACACACATAAAAATTTAATCATTCCAAATTTTCAACTATAATCTTTCAAACGACATGCCTGACTCAATTTTCAAGTCTTAAAATTTCATGGAAGGTTTGGTGTCCGATCAGTCCAAAAATATTCAGCAAGCGCAATTTATGATACATAATAATAATAATAATAGTTCTAAGTGGTGGTTGTGTGGTCCAGGTTTCCTTTCTCTTTCTTGACTTCTATTGAAAAAGTATTCAGTCTAGTTCCTATGCTCATCTGACACAAGTAGATCAATTTGTGAGTAAAACCAAAATTATTCTTAACAGAAAAAGTAGTAATGGGTAAATGTGAATTTCAAGAATGAAAAACCTGTGGGCTGTTTATTATGTGAGTGCTAGTTAAAATTACTTCAGATTATATGCCACAAAAAAGAGCAATCAAAGCTAAAAATACAACACAAAGAGAAAACTGCATGATGAGATACTATTATATATTTTAAATGATAGGTTGTGAAGTAAATATAGCTTTCTTTAAGCTCCAAAGCTTGGCCTCAGTCTGCTCTTTCTTCTCTTTTCCCTAACTTCATTTTTTTTCCAAATTTATGAAAATCTSTTGCTATTACTGGACCTATTCCTTTCTTGAAGCTCCAGTGAWAAGGTGCCTAGTATCCTGCAGACARGGATGCTCACAGAAATGAGCAGCTGACAAACAAACAAAAAGGCTTCTTAAAAAAAAAGAAAAAGATTCATTAAATCACCTGGAGAAAAGATATGCAAAAAGCAATCACTAATTCCTACCTGGAATAAAAGAGCCAGCAAAAGGAGCTAGCAATTAATGTCACGGTATGAATAAGCTGGATACGTTTGGGGGTTTGTTTCCAACTTCTTGTTAATTCTATGAAACATGATGGAGAAACCACACAGCCTCTTGACCAGCTGCAGGTTTGCACATTTGTTGCTTCTGACCTGCAGCTCTTTGCATGGTGGCTGCTCCAGGCCAACTGGAAGTCTCTTCTGCACGTGGCAATGACACCAGGCTAGTTTAATCACGGTAGCAAAGGTATAGGGGATCCYGAAAGAAACCTGGGGCAGACTTGGCCCATGGCCTATGCATTTGCTTAATAGAAGAAGCATGACGTTTTATGCCAAAAACCACCTAGGCCACATTAAACAWCTGGATACGGCTTCACATTCACATTGAAACCTTCAGGGGAGAGCAGGGAGATGTCTTTGAAGTTGCTACCCTCCCACAATTTCCAGGGAAGTTGGTAACAGCACTTTGTACCTTCCTGACCTCGATCCTAAACATATAAACTCTGCTCTCTCCCACCTCTCTGGCGCTTCCCCTGAAAGCTCAGTACAGGATTAGGAAAGCTGTATGCAGTTATCTTTATTTATTCTCATTTTTACATGCAAAGATACCACCAACATCCCTATTTTTAAACAAACTTTTCTAAACAAAGATACGAAGAAACAGTTCAGCTAGTCTGTAATCAAATTATCCATCCCCACTTTAAATGCACCAAAAAAAGCAGGAAAAATGACCTCAATCTCCTTGAGACTAAGCAGCCTCTAAATATTCAAACAAAACCTAGAAAGATTCTCTTTTTGCAACGTGGTAAGATTTATTACCGTCACCTCATCATTACTGAGCCGTTAGTATAGATTTTGCGAAACATTCCCGTGGCCTCTCAAACTCTAAAATACGCCAAGTTATTTGACTCAGTTGCCATAAAACTTTTCTACATTGCTGGAATCAGACCCAATTTCTGTTTTATAAAAGTAAAGAAAGGATATGAGTAAAAACTGTGGGTTGATTCACTGTGGATGTAACAAACGCTAAAGAGTTTCCTGGTCCTSTTACTCATTACAAGAGAATTGTGATCCAGATACTCAGATATTATGGTGGCTCCGCAGATTTAGACTCATCCTATTGTTTTTGGTAGTCTTCCCTTTCATTTAATCATCTGCATCTGGCTTTTGCCTTAGAAAACCCATCTCTTCCAAAAGCAAGTTAGAGCCATGCCATCGATAGCAGCTTTCTCTAGCTGCATGTCTTTACTTCAGTCAGGAGGGCAAATTAGATCACAGAGCAAAAATCCATTGAATTACTCAACTGATCAACAATATTACTAGAAAATCTCCTATATTTTTATCCTTAAAGAAAATAATAACATAATTTATATCCCATATCTGTAACTAGAAGAGATCCTGACTTTTTTTCTTAATTCTTACTCAGAATGTTGCAACAAAATGCTCAGATGGGTTATGCAGTTCAAATAAATCTTTAAAGACTTTTCTGCTTTTAGTATTTTCCATATAGTAAACCAAACAAGGCATATACATCATAAAAACCATCCTTAAATATCTGYTAAAACAGCTTTTGCTGCAAAAATTCCTGATTTAGCACTAGGCAGACTTAGCAGCTCGGGTCACCCAGCTTACCCATCAGCTTACCCAGGTGTGCTTTGCAAAGGATTCTGGTGATATCTCCACAAATTTAGCAGGTCCTTTTGGGCAAATATGGGAATACACAAGAAGAAGAACTCCATAGTCCGCCTTCCATCCTCACTGGGGAGTCAGATTAGCAGCTGGGAWTAACGGCTCATTTAACTGTTGGCTTATTCATTAGTTCAAATCAATCAGCTYGCCTGCAGTGAAAGCAGAACCAATAGCAAACAGCACAAGCTCTGTGGTTCAAGGCTTTACAGAATCAGACAAACTCACGGCTGTGCAAATTGTAGGACTTAAATCAGTCTATGGAGTAAGAAGCAGCTAATTCACATCTACCAGGGTTTCCTACATTTGGATTAAGTCCAGAGCTGCAACTCAACGAGAGGCAACACTGCTTAATATTAGTTTGYCACAGTTTGTGTTTTTGGATTTGGCCTCTAAGCTCAAGGCTGGAGTTACCAAGATAGACCAAGAACATGTGCTATTCTTATTCCTGCTTGTGATGCTCAAGCAACGTGTCACTGGGTTTTCTGAATTTCAGGAAGCTTCTTTTAACAAGTCCAAGTTTGGGCAGTGCTGGAGGAGGGATGASTCTGTTCTCAGCTCATTTGTAAGGAAAAAAGTATTTCCTGCTTTTAGTGTCCGTTTTCAAAAAGCAGAGTTTGGGCGTTTCTATTTCTTTTTGATAATTTTTTAAACTTTCAAACAAAAAGTAAAATGATTCATTACTTTGGAAGACCATGGGGAAGGGTGTTTTTAGCAAACACCCACAGTTTCTCTTCAAACTAATAAACTGTAACATCTTCTGYTCCATCATTTTTGTTTCTTTGCCCGTGCACTGATTTTTGTTACTGGTTTTAGTTGCTGTTTTTCTTATTTCACTCATATCATAAACCAAACACACACTGTCACACAGCACTGTAAGGGACGTGTATGTTTTGAAGGGTTTTGTTCTTGTCTCACGTTCCTTCCACAGCATTTTCTTTTCTTTTCCTACTCACCACTCATATCAAGCTTACTCTAGAGAGCAGCATAGGGCCCTTCAGGATTCGATTTAATATTCAGCATACTTAAAGAATAAACCAYCCTTTAAAGAATAAACCATCCTAAGGAGCCATGTTGTCATATTTATTTTTGCTTCACATTTCCTCTTGGTATGTGTCTCTGTGTGTTTTTTAAGACATGATTTAGGCARAGTCTGTCTCTGTGGGGTTTATGGTAGGAGAAATGCATATTTAACAAAGATAAATAGGAGGGGGACAATTGGACTAGACATGAAAGCTACAGAACAAAGAGGGGAAAATACTGGGGTGCAGTGTGTGATTGCCATTCTAAATTATCCTTTCCAGCCCAAAATGTTTATTAAAAAATGAAATTTTGATCTTCGCTGTTATCTCTGTTTTTTGTTTTTGTAGCTAAGTGATTATATTTAACGCAGCTTGAAGTCAGTTATGTTTATACAAGTGCGTGGGTCTGACTTGGAGAACTGAAGTCTGCCAAAAGTAATTGAACCGTGAAAGTCACTGCAAGTTTTCATGTCACACCAGAGGGGGGAAGGCCACAGATACTGCTGCATTCTAACAAGGCAGAAGAACAAAAGGTTTGTATTTTCTTAGAAACTCTATTACCACCACACCGTACAGTAAAACCTTTTCTGGAACTGAAACACTTTAAGTGATGCCTCTGTAGCGGCACCAAAGGAAGCAGGATGAGGCAACAGAGCAAAAACAGAAGAAAGAACCACCAAAAAAAAGAGAATGAAGCCTCTTCCATGTCTATTCCCCTAAATAGCTGGTTTGCTATTTTCTTCCAAGAGTCAGGCTTGGAAGTCAAAGAACTACAAAGAAGTCAAAGGTTTCTAAGCAAGCTGAGTTCACTGTCCTTCGCAGAAGAGCCCTCAGCACCCCAACATGAGCAGCTGTGCTCCTCAGGTAGTGAGAATGGCCAGCCACTAAAAATTAATGGAAGTTGCCAGCAACCACGTCCCGGTAGGCGACTAACTTTGCCTTTAGCCTGACAGTCACTTCGCAGTCGATGGTTTTGTTGAGCTTCTCTCTTCTTAGAGGCAACTGGGAGGGAAACGGAATCGCAGAAGAGATGAGGAAAAAGGAAGAGAGAAAAAAAATCCTGCCTCATATCAAAGGTGAAAAATGTGTTTCAGCGTTACTAAATGTGCGAATTCTACTGCAATACAGTAAGAAAGAAAGAAAGATTCCACATATAAAGTTCTATGGAAAAGTTCCTCTCATGTGTCAAATCCCTTTTGCGTTAGTTACCATCACCCTCTCGTCAAGACTGAGAAAGGAGGCCGACAGTCTAACAAGAGCACTTAGAGAGTCCTACCTACCCTTGTCAAGAATGCTCTTTACCGTGTTTAACTTTACTTTTTAAACACATCTTTAAGTATTTGCCAGAGGAAAACCATTATTAAAACACAGCAGATTAACAAAAAACAACACACACACACACACACACACAAAAACCCACTCTTTTGGCTGGAAGAGAGTTAGAAAACTATGAGAACACAACACATAAATAATTTTTTGTTCAGTCAAAGAATAAAGCTGAAAGGAAGACTGCGGATGAGAATACAGTTCACCACTGGCCTCCGAGGTGAGATCAGCTGCACTCACACCATTCCTGGCAGATGACTGTCCCACCTTCGACCTTCCCCAGCAATCTGTTCCAACATTCAACCACTGTTCACACTAAAAAGAGTATTTCTAATGTGTAACATAAAACCCCTTTGCTGTGGTTTAAGGCTGTTTTTTCTGGACTTAYCCACAGTGGACATGAAGAATATATTATTCCCATCCTCTTTGTGGCAGCCTTTGCACATGTTGAAGCCTATTACCAGGTCCCTCAATTTTCTCTTACCTTAACAACTGAAATGCCTTGCACCGGACATATCTTCCACCTCTCCTGCTGCTTTCTTCTGGAAGCTCTCCAGTGCTCCTCACTATTCCTTAAATACAAAGCCCCCCATCAAGCACTGCTGCAGTTGAGGCTTTCTTCAGGTGATTTGGGGCAATGGGATTATTTCACATCTCTTCCAGACAACACTCCCAGTAAAACATTTGCCTGTTTTTTAGGCATCAGGAAAACATCAGCCCTTCAAACGTGTCCCAGACGCGGCTCTCGTGTACACATCTTAAAGAGGACAGCCCTGTTGATTCTTGCTATAGGTAATGCAGCCTAAGGAAGAATACTACCTTATTTATTTATTTTTAACTTCAAGTTGTTTCTGTTGCTTAAAAAGAGGATGGAAGGGCAAGGAAGGCTTTTTGTAACTATACCGGTCTTCCTCCTCTGTGGAAAAGTAAAGACTTTATTGTAAAAATAAAGTCTTCAAGTTTCATGTCCAACCTCATCACATTGAAGAAGAAACATGAGTGAGAAAAAAAACAAACACACACATACACACACTAGCTGCCTGGAAGTATTAGTTTGGAAGGACAAATCTCTTTGTCATCTAGGTAAGAGACAAGAAGACAAAATAAGCTTTCCAGATGGTAGATGTCTGGAGAAGCTGCTTTGCTTCCCATTAAGAGAGCGCTTCCCACATGCCCAGATTTTGGGACAAGAGCTGCTTTTCTCCTTCTCTATGTCCTAAGCGTCAGTTTTACAAAATGCAGAATGAYGGAAAGAAACAAGGTTGAACAGCCAAATAGAGGAAACAAACGGGGTGCCAAGGAGTGCAGGAACTGTCTTCAGGCTGGGCTTTTGTTGAAGATCCTTGCTATTTTTTTGCTTAAACAATGTGTCAAAAACAGTGTCAGCAATGGGAAAAAGGGTATTACATAATCTAGCACCTCTCGACCTTGCTGCACATCATTTTAAATTGAAGAACAGTTTGTGTCTGTATTAACCACGGCCAATATATATGTAGCCCAGGTGACCTTATCTTTTCATGATGGAAGTGTTTTTTACGAGGAAACACTGATCTCCTAAAATGACAAACTAAGTAGGTTGCAAAGCAATGGACACACAAGCCGACAGCTTAATTATGGAGAGGAGAAAATGGGTTACAGACAACTTTCAGTCTGTCCTGAACTGTCACAAAAGGTGAGGCAGGAGGAGAAAGGGACACAATATTTATGGAAATGGGATGCCATCCAAAATCAACTCATCTCAGTGAATAGGATGGATCTCTTAGGGCTCTGACCCACCCTGGCATGGTTGCAGGAATACTGCAGCCTCCTGCCCGTGCATGGGTATCTGTGCTGGCCTCAATCAACTGACGAGGCATTGCTGAACTGAAACAGCCACGCTAATGCAGAAGATCCCTAATTTTGGTTAGTATTTAAACATTGTAGCTGTTCAGCGGCTGAGTCACCATTCAGCTGTCCACACACAGGTAGTGGTAGCTTTATCAGCCCGTAACGGGCAGGTCAGAGCTCCTAATCCAGTAGGGTTTGAAAGGTTTACCAGTAACGAAGAAGGAGCAGAGCTTCAATAACATCTGTTTTTACAACCCTCTCTGTCTGAGTTTTGAGCTTTATAACATGATATACCATTTTTGAAGGAAATAACTGTTTCTCATTAATGATTTAGACCTGATTATGCAGAGTGCTGGTTAAGCAGSCAGAAATCAAGCTCTTCAGGAATTTGATACTTGTGGAAGAGGCAGCAGTTATTTAGAGGTTAGCTATAACAAATCATCAAATTAATACACCCATAAAGGTCTGAAAAGGACAATTTTGATGTGGCTAAGAGTTTTAATTAAAAGGATATGATAAACCATGTTCTCATCAGCATTTCTGTGGTACTGGTTGACCCAGTTGAGGCCACAGACCCAGCCTACCACATGCTTCCAGGGGACCTAGCTTCAAACATAGCTACCATAGAGTGGTTAAGGTTGGAAAAGACCTCCAAATTTCACAAATACAGATGTACATGTATGGATATACACACATATAACTCATGTGTTTATAAACTTCCTTCTCTTCTATAGGTGGATGCACAACTTGGCTACTGGCAGGCAAGGGGACCAGCACCTCCTGGTTGACAAGTTACTGGTTGAGCACCCTGGACTTGGGCAGAAAAGATGCAACCTAACTCAACAGCATCCCTAGGCATGCCAGGTCCACACTCCTACGGCACCTCCTTTATGTTAAGGACTCAGTAGCCACGCGGAAAGAAGAATGGGGACAGTTTTATTATTTTTCTTCTGCTGTGAAACAAGGCTACTCAGGTTCAGGGAGCTTGCATGGCTTGAATACAGAAATTTTGTGCTGGATAGACCATTTAGTAACAAAATATCTGAAGACAAAAAAAAAAAAAAAAAAACACTCATACGTATTGAATATATATGCAAAATATTTGTGAGTGTATTTTTATATATGAAACATATTCAAGCACTAAACCACTAAAGTTACAGAAGAGAATGTCACCAATAGCCTAAATGTTATAATTTAGCCTATAATTTAGCCTACATTTAGGCTAATTATAGCAATCAGGCTATTGGTGGCATTAATGGAGGCGATATGGAAGCGACAGCYGCAAGGAAGCGATAGCTGCAAGGAGGCTGACATTCCGTTTGCTTTTCCCCAGGGCAGCACATTCCAGCTACGTGTGTTATCCTGCATCTCTGTGGAATGCAGCTACTGTCTGATAACAACGTACCTCGGTAGTTTTAAAAGGCTACAAAGCAACCATGCAAAGAGCAGTAAAGTTCACGTTCATTCTGAATATTTCCCTTTGAATTAAGCACTTYAGTACTGTTTCATGTTTTAATTATTTTTCCCTTTTGAAATTTGTTTTAATGTAAATAAATACAACATCAGCAGAGACTTTTTTAAGCAAATTACTGAAGCACCATGCTATCACACCTACCCTTTGCTTTGCAGAGGTTCTAGTTGAGAATTAAGCAGAAGAGACTGAAAGCAGATAAGCAGATACTATAACAGAAGAACACACAGTAATTCACATCCTTCACTTCAATGTAATTGTTCAAAGTATTTTAACTCTCTAGACTGTCCTCCAGATGTTCTATGCTCTTTTGTGTTCCCAAATAAGCATGGCTTAACCACATTATTCAAGTCTCTCAGAATCACAAATAACATAAGTGGTAAGTACATAGTTTTGCTGACAAGCATTTTGATTCGTGCTGACATGCAGCAACAAAAGCAAGTCCAAAATTTTTAAACTACTTCCTAGCAAGATTTTGGAATCCATATGCACCATGGAAAGTACCTGCAGTAAATAAAAAAAGAGTAAAAGCAAAACTTCACACCTTTAAGGACTATATCTATATATGACGGATAACACYGGTACTTCCAGTACATGAGAAAATGGAACTACAACTGAAAGAACAGAAAGAAATCTCTTCTGGCGGTCACAATTCCCTGGTATACGATACTGTGTCTGTAGTAGCCAATCTGTTGTGGGCTATTATGCAGGTTAAATGTATGCAGGAGGTAATGCAAGACACTACACACTCATGCATTTATGCACAAGACCATTTGTTCACAATAAAATTTAAATAACCATGTCCTCCTTACCCACGACTCAAACTAAAACAACGTATCAGTGGGGAGCGTTATTCAGCTCTACTTAGTGCTCCTGTTCGTCRAGTAAAACCCCACAGCTCTACCACGGGCTTCTGAAAACTGGCAATTTGCCTAAATTAACTAATGAATCAGACCACCGTAGAGAATATATTCCACCTATGGAATATATGTTACTTGGGCAGCTCACTGGCAGGGATTTGGGCGTCCAGCGCAAAGGTAGACAAGGYTGGGTGCATCATATGGCTTCCCTCAGCCGACCTCAACTAAAGAGAAGTCCCTGGGAAACAGTTCAAGTAGTTCTTCAGTAAAGGTAAAGGACAAGGGTATGCACCAAATCAGAGCAGATAGACACTGGATTTTCATAGGAAAAGCAGCGAGTGAATCAAATCATGTGGAAAGGGAGTGTTTCAGCAGGCTGGGTGCACCTGACCAAACCAACAGTGACATCCAAGGTAACAATCCATGATGATTCCCTCCACTCGGAGAAGGGGTCCTGTAATCACACACATCCATGCACAGGCACATACATATGTACGTATATCCAGTAGGACACTGATGCTGGAACTAGCCAGTCATCTAACAGGGAGGGAGATGTGCCGGCTTCCCCCAAGCATTCTCACAGCAGCAAATGAGGCTACCTAAAGATGCTCCCACCCTTTTACAAGAGAGAACGTCCCAGCTGTGCTATCTTGATGCAGTCCGGCTGAACAGGCCAGAATTACACTTGCTCAAGTAAGCTCGAACTAGATTTCTAGCTCTAACTTCACTGCTTTCTCATAAGAGAAGTCTCCTTATAAACTAGTTTTAAGAAACCCTATTCAAAGCAGCTTTCATTAATATCCTTACGCAGTGAAGCAGTATGAACACCTACCTATACCCTGCTTGGCCCTATTTACAAACTAGTTTCTTCCAAATCAAGGCTTGGACTTTATATTTAGGTCAACAGTGAAAGGGAAGCACCTTCTTTGCTGCACCTAACGTTTAATCTCTAAGACATAACTGCAATTCTTGTCAGATACAAGGCTAATGAGTGCTGTGTAGATATCTACAGTAGATCCCTTTCTATCTCCATCTGTAGCAACGTGTGGTGTTTTGTTAAGGAACTGGATACAGTTTCAAGAGCAGTACAAAAATATCTGCTACGGTTTGATGCCCTCATTTAGCTTGATCTCCTTTTTGTGGTTAATGCATAATGTTAACATACACTCCAGCTGCTCGGCTGATCCTAAGCCCTGGTGAAGGGCATGTAAATGCACGCCGGCCTAACCTAAACAGCAACTCCGTGGTGGTCCGCGCTCAAGCGAACGTGACCTGAACACGAACAGAGCTTCCTGATGAAGGCTGCACCTCTCTGCGTCCTGCCCATAGGCAACTTCCCTTGTTTTCTTTCAGCACAAATGATGAAGTTACAATAATTCAGCAGTCACCGTGTTTCAAACAATAATGGTCAAGGAATCTTTCTGGGAAGGCACCCACAATAGGTAATTATTATTCAGTCTGAAAAAGTGAGGAACCGTTACATTATTTAGAYAAAAAAGCTTAAACTCTTGAACTAKTTTTAAGATAGTGACACTAAATGCTTGCAATATAATATTTTACACAAAATATTCTGCTAAAGAAAGTCACATTTCTCAGTTATCTGTATCTACTCACATACGTCCTTTCCAAAGCCAAAGCCTACTTCTTTTCTGGTCTATTCAGTCTTAATAATCTCAGCCATCCAAATGGGAGATATTTTATTAGTGAGACACTGAGCAAAACAGCATAATAAAAACCTCACAGCTGAATGAATCAACATTTGGTAAATGGGTATTATATGTCACTGATAAGGCAAACTTCTGCCAAAACAGAGAACGAACATTATACAGTGATTCTCAGAAAAACACAGCTAAGAAATTCAGTCATAAAGCACATTTTCCAAGAATCTGTCTTTGCCATCATTCTTAGATTGCAAGTTTCTGCTTCCAGGCTGCTTTCATTTAGTCCTGTGAGTCTTCACAACATTATAATGCAAATGTGTCATGACCAATTTTTTTGCAAGCACCAAGTAAAGCTAAATTAGGAATATAAGTACTCCACATATCTATGCAAATCCAAACAATAAGCAGCTTGTTTGAAACCTCCTAAATAGGCTCTTTCACTTAAGAGTTACTCATTCCACAYGGTGGAAAGTAAAGCAGAATGCCATTTTAGTTTTAGAGGTGACATTCATGTGACTAAATGCCAGCGCTTACAATGGAGTCATCTATACCTGAGTCGGTCGCTCCAGGCTCCCTGCACGATCAATGGAGAAACGCAGGCTTCCCAAAATAGGCAGCCAGCACAAATCAGATTAATTACATCCTAGAGAAGCCCGTTTCTGTCCATCACKGTAAGAGAAGTCTAGAGGGAACAAGGTCAGCTACAGACTCGCTCTCTTGCCTACGTCTGAAGTCTGGCAGGATGTATCCCACTGTAAGTGCATATCAGCTTTCAAGTGCATTTAATTTGAAAATCTGATCCCATGTTAACTATAATGCRACTGAAAAATAGCTTTCCTGTAACAAGAAAGCTGTTTAAATGTAAAAATAAAGAAATAAATAAAAGCTTGAATAGTCATACCTTTCTTTAACTCACACTCCTATATTTAATAGTGCTAGCATTACAAAGCATGTATAGATCATCCTTTATCTCTGCTCAAACAGTTTTCCAGGGAATGGAAATGAAGCATTGAAACATCTAGACTGAAGTTTTCTGCAGCTCCCATTAACCAAAATAAAGAAGGCTCCATCGAGGAGCCCTTTCGTGTTGCACTGGGAATCTGTCAATCCCAGGGGAGCTCATGGAGCTCGTGCCACCTTCCTGGTTTCCAACTTGCTCTTCCAGTCAGTCGACGTGAACACAGAGAGTATGTGATGATGCGTCGTCACACGCCAAATTTTCCAGTACCAATGGTTTGGATGAGTGGCCTTGCATTACAGCTCCGTGTGTTCTGTATACGAGCTGATAGGTTGAAACAAATTATGTTTCTGCTCGGGTTGAAAGTGGATTTTCAAGTGCTAATCTTCAAGGTTGGCAAAATATTGTTTCATAGAAATACATTCGCATTTCATTGTGACTTCAGCTCACATCCTCCTGTCATGGCCTCATCAAGAGCCTTTCTTCTCTAGTCCCAAAACTCAGGTGTGAAAAACATAACCGATCTGCCATGCAAATGCTACGATTTCATCCCATTGCCCCAAGAGAAGGGAAAGGGAGGGCAACAGAGCATTCTTGGACTGAGACTGTCAAATGAGTATCAGGAAAACCAATGYCGTAACAGGTCACCACACATCAGAAAGGAACATTTAACGAACGGCAGAGCTATTTCCTCGAGTCCTGCTGATAAGCCGGGCGAGGGCTCTCACTGCACTCGCTCCCCTTGCTTTTCCAAGYCCAGCAACACGGGTTCAGCTTCAGCTCCTGCAGCAGCGAACAGCACAGCCGTATATCCCGTTACTAAATCTTCTCTACACCTGCTGTAGGGAAGCATCACAGCGCATTTATTTCAGAACTGCCCCTCATTGCTACTATTTGAAATCATTCTGCTCTTTTATCAGTATCCAAGCCCTCTGCTTCACTTTGCCTTTGGCTGCAAACCTGGCACGTTTGGAGGTGTCTGCTTGCCCTTGACATAGAATGATTGAAAGATCATCTGAAATGAAATCCCCTACGCAACCTGTACCCACGGTCATCTCATAAAGGAACCAGACCTGAACAAACTCCCCTGGGCACCACTCTGGTCTGCGGGACTACGCTCGAGCACCTCGGCCTCATCTCTTGTAACAGGCAACCTTCTCACCATTTGTCTTCAAGAGCAATTTGGCAGGACACCGACTGCAGAACCCCTCCTGCACGCAAGCCTGCAGCAGATGCAGGCACTCAATCAAACACGGAGGAAGGCAAGAAGGAAGAAAAGGAGGATGGCAAGCAATTACCTAGAGGACAAGGCAAGGTCAGGTAAGGTACCATGCAGTCCTCCCTGCCTGCCTCTCTGCCTCCAACAGCCTCCAAAAAGGGGCAGGTTTTTACTTAAAAACAAGCAAAACACTGAAAATAAATACGCATATTTGGGATAGGACGATCACAAGGGAGTTGAATCAGCTTAATATTTTCAAAGTCCAGTGGTAATAGTGTCATCCTTGGATAACAGAATAAGCCTGAGCTCACCTTACACMGTGAAGCATCTTGTGTATTAGAAGCCAATAGATTATTGTCTGGAAATGGGTTTTGCAAAGCAGCCACTAGTTATGGTCCGTACACCAATTTAAATTTTACCTTCAGGAGGCAATACTTCAGTCTGGAAGCTGACAGTAATCTGATGTAGATAAGTAACAGTAAAAATCAAAAAATAAAGAGGCACCAAAAGAGCTGTGACTCTGAATAGTTAATAAAATTATGTATTACTTTTCCTATATATTTCTTTGAAAGATTCTGAAAAACGGTGCATGAATGAAGAAGGCACCAAAAAAACCCCAAAAAACAACCACCAACAAACAAAYAAACAAAGGAAGATAAATAAGCTAGAGAAATACAAAATTACCCAAATGTGTTAATATACATATCACAGTTGTTAGCTAGATTACTGTCATTTCTTAGCCCTCACACTTAGAACAGATGGGTTGCAGCTCTCTCATGCTTAAAATTAAAGAACACGCATTTTTCTGCTGATGAAGCTTTTCATCATCCAGGACTCATAGCCCAATAGTCGGAATTTTAATTTAGTGACTCAATTCCTTGGTGCGATCAGATAAAGAAAAGAAAAGAACAGCATTCTCCAAAGCGCGGATTCTAGTAATCTCCAGTACTAGCAGCAAGCCAGCAGACAGGCTACATATTAAAGGAGATAATGGTAGCAGACAATAAAAATTCTTATTCAAAGGGCTCTCTGCTGAAATTCAGAGATTTTCCAGCAGTCTTATGATTAAGGCCCAGAGTCACTACCATTRGCCTTTGTCTTACTAGTCAATGACAAAAATCATTTGCCTATAGCTGGAGGAAGAATCATTTTGGCAGAGATGCTGTTCTTTAAACACAGCATAACGCAGTCACCACTCGGATTAAAACACTTAATTAAAAACTGCATACATTATTTAACGTCGTATTAGTTTTACCACAGCGTAAGTAACCACTTAAAGTTCTATAAGAAGATGCAATTTAAATGAGAAATCACAACCACAGAACACTTATTTTTGCAAGTGGCTTTTATCATTTGCTTGTAACAGTTTGAATTTTTTCCCTACTGATTTGGGCAACTTCCATTGGTRAATCAAAGGGTATCCAGTTTTTAGAAGTGCTCCTGACCTCATCATTAAGATCATTTGAGTTGCAGCAGTTAACATGAGGGCCTATAAACCAAGTGCAACTACACTGAGAAAAGGGGAGTGATGTCTGATTCTTACATGCTCTCCCCTCTCCTATGAACCTCATTACAGTGAAATTGGATTATGGTTTTGCACTGAAATCTCTGGAGCATTGAGGCATTAGCAGGACTGAGGAGAGATACAACCAGTGYAGCACAACCCTCACAACTTTACTACGTGTTTGTTTTAAGCTTAAAGGAGACAACTTGCTTCTCTCTTGCTCTCTGTACATCTGCCATTTCCAGTTCCCTCTCCTTCTCCCATCCACGAAGTCATTAATATTTTATAAGTTATTTACATGTAAAGAGATGCTCCAGGGTACCCAGTGCTCTGTGTAAATCACTGGCTTATGGAAGGGCACACGTTTCTCTGGCTGCAAAGCTCAAGCAGGGTGTTCAGCAAGGGCTTTCCAGCCACACTGCCTTGGGGCAACGCTTGGGCCCAACTGGACCACCTACCTGATGTCTCCTGGCCAAGAGCAGCTCCTCAGTGGCACTGCACCTCACATATCCTTCCTTTCAGATGTTTACATTTCGATCTTGCTCTGGGGTGTTGGGATCCTGAGTCACTAGGCTGCAGCCCTTCCCTACAGCGCTGCACGAGGGGAGGGCCAGACTCTGTAATAAGCCCTGCTTTCCAAGTCACTGCCCCAATGGGTAGGAACATCACAGGAAGCACGAATGCAGGGGCTGTGACTACTTAAAACAGGCTCAGTCCCTAAAGCTTAATCCCTATTTGGCAGGGATTTTTTTTTTTTGGTTGTTTTTCTTGAAAGCTGGCAGAATGACAACTTGAGAGCAGCTGCTTTTTTGTAAGGCTTGATAAGTCAAAAAACCTATCTCAGAATACCCCAGGTCTCAAAGACTGATTTTACCCTTTGCTCTTCCAAAACACAACAAACTTTGGGCTWATCTGAGCTTGCATTTTGGTCCTGGAGCTTTTAGGTGATCTGATCATAAACAAGGATGGAAGCCTCATGTTCAAGAACAGTAGAGATATTCCCACTATACTAAAAAAGCGATTAGAGTGGCAGGAAAAAGGAGAAGGACTGAGGAAGTCTAAAATCCCATAACATCATCCTTCTTCAAGAAGACCCCACAGCTTTGCTCTCCTTGCAATGTGATCAATATTTCAGCTGTCTCCTTTGGGGGAGACAGCACCGCGAGTCTTGTACACATGCCAGCAATTTCCTTCAGGTGGTTCAAAGAGCTCCTGCTTACAGAGAACTTTTACACTCRCAACATTTTCAAAAGTTCCAGCTGGATTACAAAATAGCAAGAGGAAAGAAAAAGGTGAAGAGTTCTGAAGATGAGGCCAAAGGGGTGACACCTCCACTCAGCTTCCTCACTTATGCAAAACCTCTCCTCCAAGTTTTATAAACAACGGCAAAGGAGAAGATCCAAATGGGACTCAACCCTTACAGTCACTGCAGACAGTCGGACTGGAACAACAGTTACCAAGACATTAATTGGAACCTGAGTCAGAGCACAGTTAGTTGTTGCCTTTCTTCTGTACATTGGACAAGGTTCAACCCAGGTCGGCTCTGGGACCAGACGCACRATGGAGCTGTCCGGGGACAGCAGTTCTCGGGGCTGGCAGGGCTGCTTCMTGCCAGGCTGGCCTGTCTCATACCTGCCTGGTCCACTCCTGGTCGCTGAGGCTCCGCTCAGCTGAGCAGGACAAACACGGGCCCGACRCAAAGCGCCACCCTCACTGCCACCAACTACAGCAACTCGCTTCAGCATTTAGCCAAGATCCAGGAATCGGAGGYACGGGAGAGCCCGGGAAGCTGCACAAGCAGAACCAAGGAGGGAAGAAAGGCCGACAGAAAAYAAGTTCCCAAGCCCCATGGAGGGACAAACTGTCCCTGCGAGAGAACGGCTCTTTCCTTCCCCAGAGGACACTTGTTTTCTTGGTTTGTTTATCTGAGGGTTTTGRTGAGCACTTTCGGTTGTTTGCATATTCAGGGACTTGTTCCCATTAATTGCTGAAGTGGAAAACYGCTTCTCTAGTTAGGTTTTTGTTTGTTTGTTTGTTTTTCATTTTGTTTTTAAGGCCTCCACAACTGGATGTTTTCTTTCAAAGGAGACCTTACTTAATATCATTTTTCCAACAGTGCTAACTAACTAACCCTGGAAATATGACTTTATGTAACCAGGTGGGGTCCCACCCAACTGAACTCAGCATTATTCACCCCTGGCCCCGCTCCAGTATTTTCCCCAAGCCACCGGCGGGTGGATTTCATTCCCATTAAGCTCAAAACAAAATGCTGTGGCCTGAGCTAGTCCCGACTGCCTTTCAGAGGGTCCTTCCAGGAGGACACCCTGTGCACCGACCATCCCCAGTGGAGGAGATCCAACCTCTTCATGCTCCTAACTGCAAACACATGGTGTGGATTGAGGGCTGACAACACAATTATTTTTCCCCCAAGAAATCTTCCTCTTTTTCGAAAGTGTGGTTTTGATAACATTGTATTTGGAAAGAGAGGTGAAAAATCAGTTAGCTCTACATATTTTAAGGTACATTTTCCTTCTGTCTGTATCTCCTGCAGCCAGTGACAGCCTCCAAGAACTGTTCAACTCAACTGCCGAGCACAGACCATGCTCGCAAGAACAGACCCCATGTTCCACGCAGGCTGTTGCTTTTGGTTTCATCCATCCTAAGCTTTGCTGGCACAAACTACACTTGATACAGCGGCGCCCCAGCAGCCACCCGCCTCTCCCTACCACAAGATGACATTTATGGCCATGTATTTCGTGCAGCTGAAGCAATGTCTCCTCTTGGTCCCAGCTGCTTTGCTGTGCACACACGAAGCAGGACTGTGAGGACTCTACGGGACTTGACCCTTGGGGGGGACTTCTATGGCTGTTCTCCTGATGGAGCTGGCTTGCTCGGGGCTCTGAACTCTTAACAAGCTTCCAAGCAGTTGTATTTTAGCCTTCTCCATGCTCCCTGCCCTGCTTTGGCCATGCGGTGGTGAGCAGAGCAGCAGCTGATGCCTCCTTCTTGCTGCCAGCTCCACCACCTCCAGCAGGGCCGAGGCAGGCAGCTGGTGACAGCGGCCTCCAAAACCACCCGGGACGTCTGTCAAACCCTCCGTTCAGCTGCCAGAAGCCTCTCAGCATCTGAAAGAAGATGAAACCCAGCCAGGTTTTGGGCTGGATTTGCTCTGTGCCCTGGGAAGGGGCTGGGAGCTCAGCTCCCGGGGCAGCGAAGCCGGTCGAACCTGTGACACGCAGGAAAACCCTCTTGGTCATTCCCTCCACAGCCAGCTAGATAACACCCGTGATTCACTCTGACACATTTTGCTAAAAGCATTTGACGGTGGCTRAACATTTGCCTCGCACACCTGTTATTGCACGTTTTCCACAGCATTCCCAGCCTCTTTGCCCAAACCTGGTGCACAGGCAGCTTCTGCCAAGAATCTGCTTGCTAAAAGAGGCACAGAAACTACAGGTCATACCCTCTCYTGGCCCTCAACCTACCTGTTCTCATCTCAGTGCCTAAATCTTTTACTTGCTAGGSAAGCAACTGTAAATATACATTAGTAACTTACCTCAGAAAACCTGTGTGCTGGGGTGGCTCCAAGATATATCATCTATACCTACATACACATTGTGTGTGTGCATTTATATGTAATACATATGTGTCTGTGTGTCTCTGTGTATAAATATACACACACGTGTCTGAGTGTGTGTGTATATATATAATACATATACTTCTGTGTATATATACACACAAACACCCACAAAGGAAGCTAAATTCCACCCTAGCAATTTTGCCTGTCTTAATTGCTTCTTATTCCCTGACAGKTAGCTACAATTTTGCCTGCAAGGAAGGAAAGCATTAAATGAGAACCTGCCAGCTGTCGGGGCCCTGGAAAGGAAGGAGAGAAATTGGCACTTGATGGCAGGACAAGCACAGCAAAGGGAGCTCAAAAAAAAGCAGTGTTATGGTCTGAGTGACAGTGAAATAAATCTAAGACTGCCAATTGTTGCAAATTTAAGTAAAACTCTAAAACCAGACCAAGGGCAGTAGGAAGAAACACACCAACAAATCACAATGAACAAAAATAATACAYTTACGAAGTGTTAATAATGTTTTGTATGCTGAAAAGCAGCCACCACCTTCTAAGCTTGTTCGCAAAGAAAGGCTTACAAAAGCCTGCACACACATTCCCACAAGAAGTAACAGACTGCGCCATCTGAGAAAGCTCCATTATTTCAATTAAGAGCAGAAAGCCACTTATTTCTTCTGCAGTATTTATGTGTGCAGAAAATACCTGAAAAAAAAAAATAAAAAATAACTGCATTAACTCTTCTTTAGTGAAAATAACACTCAGGGTCAGAACAAGCCTGGAAAGTATCAACTGCTAAAGGCTGAAAAAGCCAGGGTTTGTGAATGACTTGTTAATGATATTGAGATTAGTGCAAGCCTCTCTCAGTGCTTTACAACCRTCATATTTTATTAATCAGACCAACAACGGCACCCTGTAAAAATCAAAATCTGTCTGCAAAGCCAGCACACATGGGAAAAGCTCACCCACGTTCGTTGTATTTTAAACAAAACCTACAGTAGCTCCCATTGTTTGTTTGTTTTCTCGCCCAGACCAGACAGCATGTGGCTTATGAGCCCATTGATAGACGTGATAAAGCTCATGCCAGATCTGATGGATGACGGCGCTGGGAAATGCTGCGAAGGTCACTCCTTAATGCTCTCTTCGCAGCTGGTCCTGGTAAGCAATGCTAGAGCAAAATAAAATCTGGATCTGCTAATTGCTAATAATAATGGGAATTACAGCTGTACCTTTCATTACCTTCTGTTTCATTTTTGCTAAAACAGTAATGCCATAAGGGYATGTAACTGATGGGTAACTAGGTAGGTTTGGGATTAAAAAAAGGACAAAAAAAAAATCCAGACAGATAAAGCAGCCACATAGCGAGCCAGGTATAGACAGGCCACAGTAGTTTAGCAAGAAAGCAGCATAATAAATAGMTTTTGCCATCCACTTTCCTGCTAAACTGAGATAACATATACTCTGTGGAAGAGTAGCGCTCTCCCTGATAATGTGAACACACAGATTAAGCTACCTCCCCAAAGTCAGTTTATTTTTATATGAAGCAAAGAAGTATGTTTATTAAAAGTGGTTGCAGCAGAGGGAGAGTTCAGTGGGCCAGAACATCAGCCAGCCACGTAGAAGGACACCAAAAGCTTGTTTTCCATATGCGTTTAGATGTGATTGTAAAGTGATAGAGACTTTGGGGAATTCAAAAAACATGATATAATGGCAGTGTCCTAATGAATAATATATACTTAGTGCAACCCATAGCAATTAGCCCACGTCACAAAATGCTACGTTTGTTGGGCAGGGAGCAACTCTGCTATCTTTGAGACATCAGCTAAATTAAGGATTAAGATTGAAATCATATGTGCACTATTTTCTGGCACTTAGCATTAATGTGTGAAAATACTTTTACTGAGCATTTTGTACTCATAAAGTTTTGGACCCAATAAGGACATCAGCAACATCTGTCCTGCAGAAAAAGCCATTATCACTCAGCTCAGAAATACATCATGGCACAGAGATGTTGGCAGCAGATACCCCCAGATATGAAAACATCCCACCACTATTTCAGCTGTCCTCACCAAGGGAGCAACACATTGATTTACTTCCTTATTTTTAGCTTAGAAAAGAGATTTCAAGGCTGCAGCCCTACCCTATTTTACTGACAAACACGCACTATCAAGTCTGAAGATACTGCTGTGTCCAAGAGTCATGTGTTTACAACAACAAGCCTGTAAGAAAATCCTCTTGGGAATTTCTTTCCTAGATTTCGCGATGGGCAGTGGTAAAACACACAGAGCTATTGATCTGTCCTCTGCACAGCCTGGCCTATCCTCCCGGGGCTGCTCCAGGAGCACTGTGGCTCTTTGGGCAGCACTGGGTGTTACGGGCGCTCTGCAGCTCCATGACTCGAGCAGCCTTCTGTCAGGGTGGCACAGAGCAATGGAAGGCAAACAAATGATTTTTTGGACATTTAGTGACTTTGTTTCTTGAAATCCCTCTGAAAAAAAGGGCTTGTGTCCCCAGGTAAGATGAGATATTCCCTCTTTCCATAAATCCTGATTATGCTCCTGCAGCTCCATGAAATGAGCCTGTCCAGCACAAGTTCCATGACCTGAAGAAAGCCAATGACCAACTTACTACTCAGAGAATGAAAACTATGAAATCTTTAAAATCTGCCTGCAGTGCTTTATACTGTCACTGCACATGCAGTACAGATGCAGCAGCCCAATGTATAAATAAACATATGTACAGGCAGGTGCAGCGTGACGGTCCCGTGCACCTGGCCCGGAGTCACTGCTGCACAATCACAGCTATGTGTTCTCCTACCAGCTCATGGTGTGGGCAGAGACGGACAATTCCCTTCATCGCTCTATGCGGACACTCCCCCAAAAGACTCTTGTTATGATATTAAAGACCTATACCTGTGCTGTGGCCAGTTCAGGATTTTCTAGCACTGCATACTAGAAAACTTCATCCCTGTTGAATTTGTATGGATAATCTGAACAGATTCAGACCAGAAACACGTTCAGGACTTAACTTTTTAAGTCCTGGCTGAAAGTTCACAGTGACTCATACTTTGGTTGTCTTCCGTTTTTCTACTATTCTKGTTGGTTTCTGGGTTCAGGTGGAAGCCTAAGAGAGGCAACCAGGAATGTTACCTACTGCGTGTGCAGAATGCTCATCTGCCCAGCCCGAACAGCCCAGGCCTTCGCCAGCTGAGACACTGTATTTGCAGATGAATCAGTGTCGATTTTGCATGTGAATCAGTGCCACATCAGGGCTATACCGGGTACCATTCACACGTAACACACGTTGAACCCCGTGACTCCAAGGGGTGCACGGACCTGCTGAGAAGTTGAACCCAGCTSAACACAGACTTTAGGGTGACTAAAGGCACAATAATACGAAGTTAACTGAAGTGCATGGTAGATTGGATGCAGAAATCCCTGCGGTCCAACTCCTGCAAGGAAGAGCATCTCCTGCAGACCCATAGGAAGGCGTTCTGTTCCTCCCCCTCCCACCAACACAAAAAGCAGAGCTTTGAACAAAAAGCTGCCAGCTGAGCACCCTCAGGGTTAACCAGGCTCCCACTGACAGACACATCAGATAGGAAACTTCTGAAAAGGGCCGGAAATTAAATCGGGAGCTTGCACAAAGCGGCACTGAGCTGCTGGCTCTTTGTCCTGGGGCAATATCTCGGGATGTCTGCAGCCAGGCAGGATGGTTCCTGCCTGCCCGTCCCTCCGTCCCTCCCCGCAGGTCCCCTTTGTGCCACGGAGAGGATGGCACAATGGGTCCCGTGCCCTTCCCTGCGCTCAGTGACAGCCATTCATTCATTCATTTTCTTAATGTCTTGGAGAATCTTTCTCAAAATTTGAGAGCTTGAGAAGATGCAAATGAAAAAGCTCTACGCTCAGTTTCTAGGACTTTATAATAGCCTAAATAGGCTACGGTATTGAAGTGCCTCCACACTTTACCCTTCCTTGCTGCTAATACCAGAAAACACAGCAATTTTCATCCCTAGAGCTTCCAAAACCCTTTATCTAAGATCTGCCCGAGGAGCAGGGAGGTTTTTACACTCCCTGTGCTGCTTCCCGACAAACACGCACTGTGCTGCCTCTCTCCGAGGGCACCGCTGCCCGCTCAGGGCTCGCACACGGCTTCGCTGCCAACAGCACCGAGGATCCAGACACACCAAATGTCTGAGGACGCTTTTATTCCACAATCAAATTCCAGTTCTTCAGAGATCTCTCTGGTAGGTATAGGCCTAGAAAGCCCACTTGGTCTGCAATGCAATGTTAGCTCCGTTCCCACCTCAGTTTGGAAGGGAAAGGGGGCTTGTCCAAAAGGAAAAAGGAATCGCGCGGCTCTTCCTCCTGAAGCCACCAGGAGGCTGGAGCGATAACCGGAGGGCACCGAGTGCCCGCACAGGGCAGCGCTGATGGACGGACCCACCTGGCTCCCAAGCCATTCCCGTGCCCTACAGCACCCCATCCCAGACCAACCGAGAACACGGATTCCACGGCACTGCTGTCTCCACAACMGGAACAAGCAGCTCCCTGCACGTCAGGCAAACAGGAGCAGGGCACCTGCGAGGGCCGGCTGCTGCATTTATGGAAACTATCCCCGAGCACAGAACCAATCCCTATGTGACAGTCTTTCCTATGGAACAAAACAAAGAGCCACACAAAGCAGAACTAAACGTGCCGGCTGGGGAAGCTCCGGAGCGCAGCACAATATGTAATTATACCACATTATATCGCAGTCCGGCCCCAGCTGAAAAGCTCAAGCGCTGCGAAGGTGCCACAAATAAACCCGACACGAACCCAAGGAGCGCTGGCAGCACGAGCGGGATGGCAGAGGGGCGCGGGGAGCGCGGCGGGACGCGGGGAGCGCGGCGGGACGCGGGGAGCCCGGCGGGACGTGTCGCCAGCGGCGCCGCTGGCACTGCCAGGCTGCCCGGGGCAGGCATGTCCCCCGGCCGGCGGACACGGGGATGTCCCCGGGCAGCCGGGGCTGTCCCCGCGCCTGGGCTGTCCCCGCGCTGGGGGCCGGCAGTGTCCCCGGGACAGCCGCGCCGCGCGGGGCTGCTGCCGGAGCCCGCTCTCCTGCCGCCGCTTCCTCCCGGCGCGGTCACCGCGGCGCTGCCCCGCGCCCACCCCGGCGGCAGGAACCGCGCTACGCCGCCGGGAGCCGCGGGGCCGCCGCTCCACCTCCCC